>NC_047522.1:21650059-21966304 GCF_902827115.2 Pseudochaenichthys georgianus
TAGAGACTTTAAGCTGTGAATGTAGTCATTCTGAGAGGCATACTGTACCACAACTCATTTGCAATACAAATGGTAATTTTACCCGAAAGATCAGTTGTTTTTCTTGGACTGCAAGCAATATAGTAGATCTGAACTCAAATATATCGTAAAATCCTTTCAAAATGAATTCTGTACATACAGCAGTTTGTATTGGTCTTTGTTGGAGGTATTTTGATGAAAATGTTGTGGTCAGCGGAGCAGCTCAAGCTCACATCCATAGAGACAATGCGGTGCTGCCATGTTTAATTGCTGTTCATGTTACACCAAGTGAGGCCCCCCCCCTCCTCTATATCAGCCCCTCAGCCAATTTACATCTTATTATGGCTATCTGTGTTGAGACTAGTATCTCAAAAGGAGAGAAAATTACTCTCCATTTCTGGGAGAAACAGTGACTTTCGAGTCTCCCTAACATTGGTGCGTTCTGTCAGAGCCGTCTGTGAAGGTATTGTATCATTTCTGGCCATGCAATTTGGACATTATCCCATACTCAACTCCATTATTAAAACCCTAATGTCATTAAATGCACATAAAGGCCTGGTTTGCACACTGATTCTGCTTTCACCTACAATACCGGTATGTTAAGTGATTACATTACTTGACTATATTTGATCTGTGCTTGTATGTTTGAGGAAATTACGTTTCCTTTCTGTTTCACTATATACAAGTAAGTAAATAGAAAATGCACTTGCTCAACAAATATTAAACACTTATCTCTGTGCCTACATAATTAGTATATTTCGCACATCCTGCAGTGTTTGCATTGAAATCGCGTTTAAAAAAGATATTAATAAGAGAGATTTCCGTTCATAATTATTGTTTAAACACTGTAGCGCCATTTATTAATCTACTGTGTATTGCTGATTGTGGGAGATATTTGCTCTGGTTGTGGTGCTTTAAGCGTCAAAATGTTAATTTATAGCATTGTGTATTTCCCGTTTAGTCTAAATTATACCAATGTCTGTGGATTATCTCGAGTAACCAGGTCATGATTTCTGGAAAGAGACATTACTGTTGTTGAGTATTTTAAATGTTTTTTGAGAACCACAATTCAAGTCGCACTATCTCTATTAGATTGAAGAAAAGGTGGACATACATTTGGATAGAATCTCCGACTATCAGCAACAAAACAATCTAGATTTGTGAATAGCCTGATAGGAGAAATATGCATTTCTGGATTTTAGGGTGAACTGTCTCTTTAAAAGATGATGCCAACACCCTGAGTGTTTGATACCTGTGTGTGAGATTACAATACAGTATTTAGCTCTAGGAAGGCATGGTCTTTAAATCATGCTTTTGTGATCAAGTGCTGTATTTAAAAACTGGACTGAGATTCTCTGATAGGAAACTTATTTTAGTTGTAAGCAGCCTGCATGTGGGAGGACAGCTCCTCTCCCTGAGGTTCCAATTTACCAGCAGTGAGTGACAAAGCCTGACTATTAAAGCAGCTAGAAAATATTACCAGCATTCACAATCGATCTTCTGCCCCGCGCCGACTATAAAATAATGCATCGTAATGAGGGGTGGAGACCTTTGATGAATGACAAAAAACACTCTGTGACATTGCAAAGTTGTCGGC
Organism: Pseudochaenichthys georgianus; assembly: GCF_902827115.2. NCBI lineage: Eukaryota > Metazoa > Chordata > Actinopteri > Perciformes > Channichthyidae > Pseudochaenichthys > Pseudochaenichthys georgianus. The sequence goes on from NC_047522.1 coordinate 21,651,675, forward strand.
TTTTTCCATTTATTCTAAATATCAGTTCTGTTATGCGATTCAATTTCCTTCAAACTCCGACTGTCAGTGACATCCCAATCACTGCTGCTGACATTATTCCAGATGAACGTCATAAAAACGTGCGAGGGTATTGAAGACGCTGTAATTGTTTCCAATAACATGATCATAAACATTAAAACATAAGCACATAGAGGGGGGGAATATGTCGCACAAAGCACCATTTTTGTAGGTTTTGATGGTGTCATTAATTGCAATCATGTTTATTGATTCATTCACATATATCTGCACCAGCACCCTCATAAACATTTATTTACTTGCATGTTCTGTCTTTGTTTCTACATTCAGCTGATTTTATTTCAACCACGAGATGCATCTTATTCAGGTCTGTTTGAATGTATAGGCGGCCATTAGATTTGCACGTGTTCGCTCCGTCTCTCGTCTACATGTTCACACGCACACAGCGGTGAGATGGGACCCTCTGATTCAGCAAATCAAAGGCCTCTCCTCCTGTCCATATTATCGATGCTGCTGGAGGGCCGTGAGGATGCCGGGGCACTGAGGTAGGGTGGGGGTGGGAAGAGCTGGCGGATCTGTGGGGGGCAGGGCTGGAGCTGCAGATTATTCTGGAAATTGCCAGCTGCAGTGTCTGCAATCAGGATCAAACCGGTTCCGGGTGGGGGGAGGAGGAAGTCACTGTCGATTTTTGTCAAGCCAGCCTGTGCCTGTGTGTCTCCCGGCTGAGTGGGATGACATTCGCGAGGGCGACGCTGGAAATGTCCCACCACCTCATCCTCTCCTTAATAATTCATCCGCCTGCCTGCTCTCTCTGCAGATCTGTGGCGGTAGCCGTACTGCCCGCCTTTTAATGGAGCCCGTGATTACCAACACTGACATCTTAACATTTAAATAATACACAGGCACCAGGCCAAAGCAAAATCAATAGTAGAGAGAGAGCGTTATGAGGAGCGCAGCACATCCAGCAGCCATCTTGCCTACAACACACAGCGTGTAGATGCCAAACACATCCAGCGCTGCTTGCTCTGCACGCTACCTCCCCCGCCCTATCCCCAATGATACTATGGGGTCTTCTTTTTCTCTCGTCTTTTCCTTCTTGTTTCTTCCCCCTGCTCTCTGAGGACTGCAGGGCTCCTGAGGCGTCAGCACCGGGGACAGACCCTGATTAAAACTGCCTGTTAATGACAAAGGCCCCAGTGCTGCAGCTCACGCTCTAATCCTAATCTGTATGCATTTGCAGCAGCACGTATGTCCTCCCTTGCTCAATCCTCTGACACCAGAGAAACGGAAACGCAGAGGCAGCCATTTTGAAACAGCTGCATGGAGCTTCATGTAATGGAGGAGATCTGCAGGACTCCAACGGGGACAAAACCGCTGCCACAAATCCTCCAGCACTCGTCTAAAACTATGCCATGCTCTCCTCAGCTCTTAAGATCCATGTGTGTGAATGTGTTGGGGAAAAAGGATGCACACTAACGCAAGGTGCATAACCAAACCAAATAGCCTCTCAGTTGTATTAGCGCGATGCTAACCACCATTTCATTTTAAATAACACACAGGGGACGCTTGAGTGCAAAGGAGAAGCAGCCCGTTCACCTGAGAGCGAGACTGATGGGCTAACAATACAGGGGGAAGGTGAGCAGTTTATTTTAGTGGTGAGGTGTGTGGGGGGTGGGGGGGGTGTCTGCACGTCTCCAGTGATGCAGGGGTGATTTCTTTCGGCAGGCCTGCGAGTGCCCCGAGGCGAGAGGGATAAGGGCCGTAGAGGAGAGGGGAAGAGAAAGAATCTGGCCTGGAGAGACTTTGCAACATGAGTGTGCTGCGGCCATTAAAAATATAACAAGAGCCGAGTGTAACAGAGTATATTTAGCTGCAGAGAAAGAGCCCGCCACGCCGTGTTGTGCCAAACGGTGGTCGTTTGTATCTTTCTTTCACTGCAGGAGCTCAAATCAAAACAGAAAAATTGTGAAAACGACAAAGAAAACAGAAAAGCGTTTATCAGTTGTTGCTGCTGGGGTGTAAAAGAAGGACATCACATCTGTGCAGAAAGCACTTTCAGCGCGATAAGAAACAATGGAGTTTCAGAATGGACAGGGGGATTGGCTCAGTGCTGGAATTATGGATGCTGGGAAAGGATCTTGGGTGTGGGAAAGAAGAGAGAGGATTATGAATTTCAGCAAATCAGAGAAAAGCATGTGGTTGAATCTCACAGTGGCTTTGTTTTTTTTCTCCATCCAGTCTTTCCTCCTTTCTCACTCTTTAATTTTCTCTCCCTCGCTCCTTTGTCTCTATATTGAGCTCCATCGCTCTCTTTGATTTACTGGATTTTACAAGAGTTTTTCTACTGGCCTCTGCCTACCTTCAGCTGTCTACCCATCCTAATTCTGTAAACTGCTTGTACATCTAAACTGCATAAGCTGCTCTTTCTCTCTGATTGTCAGAGCTGCAGTATTTATTCAACGTGTTAACTTTCCAGTTAAAAAAATCATGAATCTCTTCTCGAAGATGGAAAATGTCACATTGTGGGACTGTTCTCATCCCTCTTGTGTCGTTGGCCTTAATTGAGTGATTTTTTTCAATCAGAATAAAAGAGCTTCATCTTATTTTTCACCAAGACACTGAGGTTAGAAGATTCATATTTATAACTAGTTTTGTTACACAGAGATGTTCAGAGCCTGCATATCTTCAGCCTCTTTTACTCTCCACAGATACTATACACTGTAAAAAAAGATCGTAATTTTACAGGAAATAACTGTAAATTGTTATAGTAATTATCATGTTTTTTAAATAACTTGCAAAATCCTGTAAAATGACAGATATTAACTATAAATTAACAACCCAAAACATTATTTTAAGTATTTTGACAATAACAACAAATAACGTTTATTTCCTCTTTTTTTTACAGTAAATTTACTATATAATATTTACAGTATTTTTGCACTTTCAGAAAATACATGCAGATGTACGTAAAATAAAAAGTATTATCTGTAATTAAATATGTAACTCGTAATATAAAAGTGTATTACCATTATAAGACTTTAAGATTTTCTTTGTAATTTTAAGGTAAACATAAAACTGTAAAAAAAAACGTCAAATAAAAAAAACGTCAAATGTAAGTAAAACATTTTTACATAAATCATTTTCTCAATATTCGATTGAATCCACCACAAACAGAAAATATCCAATGTTGAAACAAAAGTAAATAAATATGTTTTCATGAAATTCCTAACTTACTATATTGTAAACATCTACAGTTGACAATATCATTAAAAAAAATAAAAATCATAGAAAGTGGAGAAATCTCTGCAGGGAGGACCCAGGTTTAAAACACACACTGTTATTTACTCAACAATAAGTCACAGTTATCCTTGTTTTATTTGTTTTTTTTCCATTGGTCAGTATACAGTAATAAACCTTAGTTTTACAGTATAATGTATGGTTTTCGGATTCTGGCCAACAGCCAGAGCTACGGCAATTGAAATAGAATTCAGCCAAAACACGGCAGACAAGTCAGGCATGTTTGGAATGAGTCCACAACACTCCTGATTGGTTAATATAAACGTAATCGAAGAAACCTGCCAATGAGAACTATCCGCGCCTGTCGTTCACATTTGAAACATCCACGTCAGTTTGAGCGGGTCTCCTCCTGCTGGAGCTACAGCTGTCTGTGTGTCTGCTGCAGGAGTTTATGGATTAATATCGGGATTGTTTTATATCTACACGTTAAATATGAGCATCGGGACGTCAACAAAGAACAGAAGACTTGAGATCTGGTGAGTCCTGCAACTGTAATGGAGTTAAACATGTATTTAGATAATCCTTAGTTTGTGAATGTTTTATTTTTTATTTAAGGTTACGTTTCTTCTTCTAGTTAGCTGAGTTTCTTCCCGTTAAGTTGGTATGCATCATTAATAGGTTGTTAAATGTTAAGAAGCCCTGAGATGCTGTTTCTTGCTAGATGTTGCACCCGGGAAACCCGGATTAACATGTGGCTGCTAACGTTAGTTTACAGTTTATTGCAGTGCTCCCCCCCCCCCCCCCACCCACCCTCTCGTCTCCAACACGGGAGAATTCTCATAAACTCATAAACATGCAGCGGGGTGTCACAGTGTTTATCGCCAAGTTTAATGTAAAGTTTCACAGCTTTCTTACAGCGGAATCTAGTTTGTTAATGTTCAGTAGCCAACAGCTAGCATAGCATTAACCGCTAACGTTCGGCTAACTTGCTAGTTAGCTCTGCTCTATATATTACCTTTATATATATATACAGTCTATGTATATATTACACGCCAACATGACTAGCTAATGTCACACTGTGTGACTTTTGAAAATGTATAGTAAAGAAACACTCAGCCATGCATGAAATAACATAGCAAAAGAATACGGGTAATGTTTGAACCATGTTGTCCCTTAGAAGTGTAGTGATACAAACATGATTTACCTGGAATCCTGAATGGTTAAAGTAATTTATTGCAAAGATATTTACAATTAAAACTAATTCGGGTCACTTTTGACACATGTTGGTTGTATGTTGTGTAACAAAGGGTTAACATGACCGCTGTGATGTTCACTCTTTTGACAGAGCACCAGTGGACAGCGAGGACTATGGAAGAGAAGATGTGATGGCTTTGTGTGGAAAGCTGCTGACGCCAGCCTGTGTCCCTCTCATCAGTCTCTCCATGCAGCACCCAGCTATTCTTCCATCTTGCAGATGAAAAGACTTTGATATGTGAGTAATAACTAACTTGTGTCTAACATAGTATTGAATGTGGTTTAGTAAAGTATTTAAAAATACCCCACATTGTACATGTACAGGAAAATCAGACCTTGTTCAACAAAGATCATCAGACAATTGTTTTGTCTTTGAGGTACAGCCGCAGCAGAGAGTCTGAGTTTGAAGAAAGCACTAACATTTTATTTAGTGTTTAATCAATCAATATTTACTGGTCTTGAATTTCCTCACTGGATTACAAAATGCTCGAATCTTATTGTACAGATTTCATCACCTGAAGATGAAAATATAGATTCAGCGATATGTACCATTTTAAGGAAATAGACTGTTAGTGGTATTGACCGAAGCTCCGCAGCTGTAGTTATGCGCTGCTAATGAAAACTCAAGTGCTCAACGGTTTTTCTTTTTTATTAAGAATTGAGCAAGCATATCTTCCTCTTCGAAATCCCAGTTGTACTTCGCTAACACGCAGTGCCTGGGAGGGTGCGTTTGATTGTTCCCACAATAATGCGCATGTGCGTGCGTGCGTGCGTGCTTCAAAGGTCCATCATACAAGATTTAGGGGATCTATTGGCAGCTGCTGATAATAACATCCATCATTATGGTTTACTAATAGTTATCACTTCACTTCCTCCTCCAGCACCTGGACACAGCATGAACCTACGCCAGGATCCTGTTTGTGGACTTCAGCTCTGCCTTCAACACAATCCATCAGGACTAGAACCTCTCTCCATCAGGATCAGAACCTCTCTCCATCAGGACCAGAACCTCTCTCCATCAGGACCAACACCTCTCTCCATCAGGACCATAGATCAGGACCAACACCTCTCTCCATCAGGACCAGAACCTCTCTCCATCAGGACCAAAATCTCTCGCCACCTCAACAAGGCCCGCCCCCCCCCCCACTGACACTTTACCTCAGCCACAACGCAGACTCTATGCATTACATAATGGAGATCACAGGATGGTAAATAATGCAATGTTTAAATATTGCTTACTGCACATATTTTATATTCTATAATTTATTGCATTCTATTTCGATGTAAATTACTGCTTTATTTTATTTCTATCTTACTATATTTTTATTACAGTGTTCTTAATATAGTTCGCTATCTGTGTACTTTTAAAAAAAAATTATTTGTATGTACAACACCTAGTGAAATTCCTCGTACGTGTGAACCTACCTGGCAATAAACTCGTTACTGATTCTGATCTGTTTGTCCTCTAGGTTGCACTGCCACGTCTACAGTAGCGCAGAATGGACAGAGGAAACATGATTGGGCCTCAAGTTTTTTGCAGCCAACATACATTCTCCTACAAACGTGGGATAGGAGGGTGAGTGAACAAGTTATCCATTGGTTGTAACCTACATCCCCATTGTTAGACGTACTAAATCCTGCACACTGCTCCTTCAAATTGACAATGTGAACATATGTTGCCATTTTGCAATTTCTGTTATTTTCAGTTGAGAATGTTTCAAAGTAATCTTAAAAAATTAAACTTACTTTTTGTTTATACTGTTTATAAGTATGATGTTTAAATATGAAATGCTGTATTCATTAGTTGAACTATAATTCTACAAATATTTTTATATTTTAAGTTTTCAGTAATTGTTTCCTACAGAACATTTTGTGATGTCATTTTGTTGAACTTGTTTGATTGGAAAATGTTAGAAAAAAGCTGTAAAATAAAAGTATTCTAGCTGTAGAACTTTAGGTTCTGTATTTATTTTAGTGTTTGATCATACAAATCTAATGAAAACAAAATGTAAAAAACTGTTTTTCTCATCAGAACTTTATTTAAGGTATTTTAATTAGGGATGCTCCTATCGCCAATTTCGGGGCCGATCGCTGGAATCAGTATCGGCCGATACCGATCGCCGATCCGATCGAGTGGGCGGGGCCTAAATAGAAGATTTAAACATCACTTTAAATCAAGGGCTCAATCTCCGTGGCGGTCGCTACCATGTCCCGATTGCCGGCCGGTGAATCAACGGACATGAAGGGGTCCCGTCCCGACAGGCTAGCTTGGCGCGCTAGCCGTCGTCGGAGGCTCTTGATGGTGAAGCGGGCACAATGCCCGCACGAACCGGGGGTATCGATAGCTTCCTGGGCGTGTTCCAGCCCAAGGCAGGACGAGCAGACCTGGTGTGAGTCCGTGCCCGAGATCTTAAATCCGCAGAGCCGAGCCTCCGACTCCTCTGGTGTGAGGGAGAGAAGGGTCCATCCTCGTTTGCCGGGGTGTCGGTGCCGAGGGACAAGCTAGTAACAGGTATGTTACTGTTTGAAGAAAAAAAAATCAAACCTTACCGTTATTTCGAAAGAAAAAATGGCGGGGCAGATTACAATATTAACTGGTGTGTTAATATTTGTTCAATTCTTCTGCAAAGCAAAAAAAGTAACCGGCAAGCGCCCGTCGACCGAATGTTAGCTTGGGTTCAGTCTGTGGACCGTTAAGCTAGCCCGGCTACTAGGGTTGGGGACCGAGAACCGGTTCCAACATTTCGATTCCAACGGCATCATTTAGAAATGTGAATTTCGGTTCCGCTTTTCGATGCCTGAGGAAATGTTTCTCGCCGCTCTCCGTAGCCTACTGTATTACTGCGGCGGGGCGGGAAATGTAGCGTTGTACCTACACTTTCTACAGCGTAATCTGAGACCAGGGCCGGCCCGTTGCACTGGCATTATAGATGTTCGCCTAGGGCGCCAGATCTGTGGAGGCGCTGCGCTGGCAGCTCTGGGAGGAAACAAAATAGTTTTGACCGTTGGTGCTCATCCTAATTTTTGGCCTTGATGTAACAACATTCATAATTAAGTAAATGTAACACCCTTTTCATCCCGGTTACAATTTTCATTTCCCCTGTACGATGGGCGCTGTAAGTGATGAAAATGGGGGATGTTGGCTTATCTGGCAACCGCAGCTCACAGCCAAAGTGCGAGTGAGCGAGGGAGAAAGGGAGGGCGCTGTTGTTATTAGAATCTGGTGCTAGCTGCTCTAACGGAAGAAGAAGATGTTTCTACAATGATGTGGAGGAGAGTCCTCTCCAGTCAGACTGAGGCTGATAACTTCAGCTCAGTGAGGTAAAGGACTCTGAGGGTTGAGATAGTTCACTTTAGTCTAAGTTATCTCAGTGGGTCTCAAACGTTTTGATCACAATTTACGTAAACACATATTTCCAAGGCACTCCTTTATAATTATTGGGATAAAACAGGTTTGAAATCATTCCAATGTATACTATAGGACAGTAAACCAGACATATCGTTTTAAACTGGAGAGATACAAAAAATATGCATAAATAAAATAGTAAAATAAGATATGAATGAACAACAAAAATAAAATACGTTACATGTATTTGTTATTGGCTATGGTAGGTTACTGGTTATGCTCACATACTTATTTAATTATTCAAATGTAAACCGATCTTTTTCATATGGGTGTTTGGAGTTGTACCCCCTAGATCTAGTCTCTAGTAATTCTGCTTAAAGTGCACCAGATTGAAGCATTTTACTTCAAAATGTTCAAACCTTTCTTCCCTGTATGCCTGAGAAGGCAGATATGCTTGTTTTTCTCAAAAAGAACTGTTCTTTAAAAGTTGAACTGTTGCACTGTTGCAGCTTCAGTGGTTCTCAGGTTACAGTTACATAGCAGTGAATATAAACAGACGGATTAATGTGAATATTACTGTAAACTAACCTGTGTAAAAGTTTCTCGAATACATTTTTTTGGTGGAAGAAGCATGTATCATTTTTTTTACCCTGCCCCTCAAAGAACCGGAATCGAAAAGTAGAATCGGAATCGTGGAAATTCAAACGATACCCAACCCTACCGGCTACTGATATTCGAGATGTGCTCTGAAGTGATAAGAGGTGTTTGAATGACGCTGCAACGTAGCGCAAGCTACTTAAAGGGTGGGTGGATTCCCTGACGTAGACGTCAAGATCACCAGCCAATCAGGATTGGCGTAATGAGATTGATGCTTCTGTTTGCATACGCGTTGAGGCGCATCCCATAGTGAGACATCGAACGGAGTGTTATGAATGAGAACTGTTCAACTGTATGCACTCAGATGCAGCGGCGTAGCTGTGGGTGGGCCCGGGTGGGCCTGGGCCCACCCACATGCACGTCTGGCCCACCCACAGCCAATCAGCGCTTCATAGCGCAGAACCGGGAAGCCCAGAAGGAAGTGCCACAAACTGCAGTTCATCTAGTGGCCGACAGGGGATGGATGCAAAAAGGAGCAATTCCCATAGACCCCCATGTTAACATGCCCAACTTTACAGCAGAAATAAACATGTTTCTAGCCTGGATCCAATAAAACTTATTCTGGATATAGTTGGATTCCACCTTCATGACAATGGAACAGGGAGTGCATTTTTTTACCGTGAGTTTTTATAGTAAGTAAAGTAACTTTTGCCGTGAGTGAATGAAAGTATTATTTCTTCTTGAGGTCTGCAGTTTAGCGTGTACACATTTGCTGAATATGAAAACACTCAGTGTGTGCCCACTGTGCGACTGTCAAGGATAAACAACCTGTGCCCCCGATATATGTCGTATGTATTATTGCTACACAAATATTACATTGCAGTTTAAGTGTCGCCAACTCCTTTTAAGAGATCTATCCCCCGTCTGTGTGCGAGGGGGCGGGGCAGTTTACACACACACAGCTGCTACATGCAGCAACACACACACACGGAGGAGATGGCGGAGAGAACGCGCTCCGAGGTGTGGTTAAACTATAGCCGTGTCTATGTGGACAATACTCGTTATCAAAAGTGGAATAAGAGTTTATCATGTGAGGGCGGTAACACGAGCAATGTGTCTAAACATTTAGCAAAAGTGCTCCACATCCAGACGGAGGAATGCACCGGGTTGGACTGTGTTTCTAGCAGCTCTGTAGCCCCATCCACGAGTAACGTTTCCACGTCAGGTGTTATGTATGCTAGCAGCAACACACGGAGTTAACTACATTATACAAACATGGGTTATGATTAGAGGTAACTGAGTTATTTAGTTTGTTAAAGTTTCAGCTATTCTGTTTACAGTTCTGTCATCACATTATTTAATACGATTTGTTAAAACATTGTTGTTTCTTTTGATGTGAAATATTATGTATTTAATTTAAATAAAAAGCAATGTTAATTTTGTTCACAATTTGTTTAGTTAGTTTACCTTATTTTTTTCTCCAAAATAACCGATAAAAGTAATGTTAAAGGACCGGATCGATAAGACATAGACATACTTTGTTGTCATTTCAACAAGACACAGAGTGTACTATTAAAACGAAATTTCGTTGTCCTGGCTTACAGGAACAGGACAATATAAAAACTTGCTAAAATTGTACTTATAAATAAATAATAGTGACGTGGTGCTGATAAAATTAAAGATAAAGTGTGTATTTAAAATATAAAGACTTACTATACATATAAATAAAATAGACATACTATATAAAAAGTATGTGCTCTTTACACAGCGTAATGTAATCTGTATGTTACTGGTCTACTTGCTGTTCAGCAGTCTGATGGCTTGGGGGAAAAAGCTATTGCAGAATCTGGCTGTTTTGCTCTTAATGCTGCGGAGCCTCTTGCCGGAGGGCAGCAGGGAGAACAGAGCATGGTGAGGACGAGTGGGGTCTTTAAAAATGTTCTGGGCTTTTGTCAGGCAGCGTTTCTGAGCGGTGTCTCTGATGGGAGGGAGAGAAACTCCGATGATCTTCTCTGCTGTCCTGACCACTCTGGTGGTCTGCAGAGACTTCTTTGGCGTTGCAGTCTCTCGACCAGATGGAGATGCCGCTGGTCAGCACGCTCTCTATGGTTCCTCTGTAGAACGTGGTGAGGATGGGAGGAGGGAGCTGTGCAGGAAGTGTAGGCGCTGCTGTGCCTTCTTAAATAGTGATGTAGTGTGAGTGGACCAGGTCAGACTGCTTGTGATATGCACCCCCAGGAACTTGGTGCTGTCTGTAGTCTTCACTGCTGTGCCGTTGATGTGGAGTGGTGGGTGACAGTGCTTTTTGTTCCTGAAGTCGACAATAATCTCTTTTGTTTTATCGACATTCAGGATCAGGTTGTTGGTGTTACACCAGTCTGTCAGATGTTTCACCTCCTCCCTGTAGGCCTGTTCGTTGTTGTCCCTGATGAGTCCCACCACTGTTGTATCGTCCGCGTACTTTATGATGTGGTTGGTACTGAACCTGGAGCATAAGCATAAGCGCTATCGATAAAAGTAGTAGTACCGTTAAAGCCTTAACGATACCCATCCCTATGTGGATGTCAGTTGTACACACATTCTGAGGCCGCCGTGCCTATGTTTTTTGTTTGCTAATTTATGCTTATGTTCTATTAGTGCATTAAAAAATCATTAATGAAGTTTCAGCTCAGACCCCACGCTTAATATGTCTCCCCCTGGCCCACCTACATTTCTCCAGGCCCACCCACACAATAATTCCTGGCTACGCCACTGCTCAGATGTGATTGGTTAATACAGCTTGGACTCCAAACGGACTACAAACAGCGCTGATTCTGCATTTGTATGCATACTGTAAGAGAGCTTTAAAGTCTTCTGGTAGGCAGATTAGTTTTCCTTTGGACATAGCAGGGTAGTTCTCTCCCCCTGCTTCTTATATTTAGAATCAGCTAAGAATGTATATCAGCTAAGCTATCAACCAAACTATGAGCTAAGCTAACAATCAGCTACGCTAAATATGAGCTAAGCTAACAATCAGCTACGCTAACTATGAGCTAAGCTATCAGACAGATATGAGAGCTGTATCAATCATCTTATTAAACTCTTGGCATGACAGCAAATTAGCGCATTTCCCAAAATGTCAAACTAGTTAATTGAAACGGAAACTCATCACAGCAGTGCATTATTTATTTATTCCAGAACAACAAATCTTCGACTGACCTGTCGTTGGCATGGAGCCCCTCCTCCAAACACCCGAACGCGCACATGACCAATGAGGGCACGAGATGAGTTTGTGCACAGATGGAAGGCTGACAGGCAGGTAGGCCATCCAGTTACTTTAGCCGGGCCGGCTCAGATGATTGGTCGTGCTTTTTACAGCGCCACGGCTTCCACAGATTACATTTTTTTAGGTATTTATTGTCAACGCATTTAATATATTCATTGCTATCGGGATGTTAAGAGCATTCCATGGAATATAACAAAGTGTTTCTGAAATAAATTACATACCCCACCTTTAACTAATGAGGCAATATACCTCACCTCTGACGGGCCCAGCCATTCATAAATTGTTCTGTATGCGGCCCTCAGTAAAAAAAAGTGTAGACACCCCTGAGCTAAGGTATCAGCTAAGCTAACTATCAGCTACCAGGGGTGGGCAACTTTGATGGTGGTGGGGGCCACATCATTGATGTACTGGCCACCAGGGGGGCGCAGATTCACTTGGAACACACACACACACAAATTCCATGTGTTGTATGTAATTATTAACAAATATACTAAGTCTGACATCGTCATTGACATTTTACAATCAAAGGGAACATCCCCAAAAAATGGGAACATCCTCTAATAACTCACTAAACAAATATCAGTTCACAGAAATGTTATTTCATTTTTACAAGTGGCATGTTTGTATTGAACAGGTTATTAAACAGTGGAATTAAACTATTGGAAAGCACGGAAAATGTGTGTGTATTGAGATTAACCATTAGATGACATACACATGAAGTCATGAACACTAACCCAGACATTAGTTGTCTAACTTGAACCTAAAACACTTGTAGCCTGTCTCTGCATTCCCCTTATTCCACAATAATAATGTCAACACAGACACCTGTCAGCCCGCACTCTGCTGTTCCTCAGCGCCACTCCCCCTCCCTTCCGCTGAAATTATGAATGAAAAGCGTAGTAATCATAGATAACACGGCAGGGTCCGTGACAGTTTGTTTTCATCTGATTTCAAATAAACAAAGTCTTGGTTTTAAGAATATTAAACTTGTTTCGCCAAATTCAGATGATAAAAACAATTTTAAGCTTGTAAAGGCATAATTACAAGAGGCAACTTAACGTCACAGCAGGCATGACAACAGCCGGTGTTTCTTGTGAGGGTTTCCCCGGAAACAAACACGATACACACAAATGCGTCACAGATTATTTCGCGGTATTTGAAATCATTTACGCAGCTCGCGATGTAACTAGGAGTCTAGTGGACGGTATCAGTACTACAAGTAAAACATATAATATATATATTTTTTTATTATTAATTACGTTGTTTATAAATTAATCTGAGGGCCGCAAAAAGAGGAGGTGGGGGCCGCATTTGCCCATCCCTGAGCTCAGCTATCCTATCAGACATGATATGAGCATCTTATTAAACTCTTGGCATGAAAGCAAATTAGCGCATTTTCAAATGTCAAACTAGTTAATTTAAATGGAAACTCATCCCAGCAGTGCATCTATTTATTTATTTATTTATTCCAAAACAACAAATCTTCGACTGACCTGTTGTTGGTATTTAATTGGAAAAGCAATCCGCAGACAGTACTATCGTGCTATCCACCAGGAGACAGAGGTCCATCACACTCCGGCTCCTCCATTCTATCCACTGATGAATAGGAGATGCTGCTTGTAATTACAGAGTGCTTTGCGAGGTATGATTGCAGCGCACAGACAGAGCAAGGTTCAACCTTCTTCATATTTTCCACAGAAATAAATATAACCAAGAGGTATGCCGAGGCTCCTGCGGATCACAAAGCCAAGGTCGCCGGAGCAGCCACCTTTGGCTCCGGGAGGCAGGGAAATGATTTAGTGATCTGAGAAGGAAAGCTAGGAAGGAAGAGACAATTAAAGGGTAGAACTTCTTTAATCCTGCAACCTCTGTACGGAAATATGTTCTGATTGGTTTGGAGACAAAAAGCTGGTGCTGAGTGGTGTGTCTATGGAGGTGGAGACTGCAGGGAGCACGACATGTCCTGCGCTAAAAGGAAGAGCTACATTATTCTCTCAACTCAAATGAAGCTAATGGCTGATCCTTCTCATCAATGAAATGACTCGCCTCCATTTTCCAACAAAGCCCGAGTGGATCTCGTCGCCTCCTCCTTAACAGCAAACATCAAATATTGAACTTGATCATTTAATGTTTAAATTGCTGTGAACTTCTAGATGGAGGCAGAAGACCAGCTTTCATCCTACCTCTTCACAATTCAAATCAGTGGTGGCCATTCTCTCGCTCTGAATGCGCAATCAGGGCTGAGGGCTGTGGAATAGTTTCGGCTCAAACCTATCCATTTGAATATGAATAACACACTATGAGTGCATTATGATAATAGCCTTCAATTACACCAGAGATCTGCATATCTATCCTTTACTGCCGTGAAGAGCAGTCTGAGGACACTTCGGATTGTCATTTCTCTCCCGCCACTCAATCGATATCAATTAATTATCCCCACCACTCGTATATGATAAATGCTTTTTATCTATCACTTCACAAATCAAAGGCTTCGGTGTTGCCCGCTAACATTTCTCTCATCATCCGGCGAAATCAATTGAGAAGTCGCAGTGGACAATTTACATTGAAGATGCATGATGAAGAGGTGTCAATATTATTATCGGCGAGAGTGAAGGGGAGTGTGATATCCGTGACGGAGAATTCAAGAAGAGGCTTTGACATCAACAACTCTCCCCGTAGATCAGAAACGCAGTGACCCGCATTGATTATCACAAAGTCAGCGCATGTGCCGTACATCACAGCTATACGGTAACTCTTAGACTTCCTCAGGACGAACATCTGACAGCATGTCGAGTCAGAGGTTAATCTTTACACGCTGGCCATGTTTTGGCTGTCATGCGGCGGTTGTAGCTCACGCCGGGTGTGGAGCTCCCGGCAGATCTGAGACCATGTGACCAGGGACAGGGTGACCTGCTGTGGATGGAGCGTGCCCCCGGGGTCAGCGTGTGACAGCCCACGCCTCTCCTTGATGCTATACTGCTGACCTTTGACATTTAGTTTGAAAGCTTGGCTTCAGAGTAGCTGCATAAATCTTTATATCCTAACGTTCGCTCTATACAGTATAGGCTTTGCAGGGATTTGAAATAAGGGTGCATCGTCCCTGGTACTTGAATCATTCAAACATAAATGACCTCAATGCCCACTGAAGGCAAAAAACAACAACAAAATATATTTAATATGTTCAATAGCAAAAGGACAGTTGTATTATCAACAATATTTACTTAAAAATAGCGTCTTTGACAGATATTTTATCAATCGTAACATTATTACATTGTTACTACTTTTACTCTTTAATAGACAGGAAACATTGGTGATTCCTAATGATGGCCCCCTCATGAGTTACAAGTTGGTGAACCCTTGTGTTGACTACTTTGTATTCATTACTATTCATGTTTCTTGAATACTTTTTCAGTGGGATTTTGTTGTTATCACTTTGGACGGTGTTTTAAATGATAACCCCAAAAGGTTGAAATTGAAAACGCAAGTAAGGCACAGATAGCATTTCCACTACTGGGTATATATCCTGCAGACGAACAGGAATGGGATACCGATAGCTACCGGAGAAAACCAAAGCTTTAAGTACATTTTTTAACAGAATATCTGTATAAAAGAGACATTTATACATCAAACATTATGTTATAAATAATAATAATAATAGATTTAATTTGTTAGCGCTTTTACAGGTGCTCAAAGACGCTTTACAGATATAGTGAAGGGAAAAGAAAAGGAAGGAACAACAAATACATATATAGTTAAAGTTAAAGTCAATCAAGTTATAGATATTTAAATGGATGCAGTTAACTATGATCCTCTCTTCTACTTGAGGATCATTAGGGATGGATAAAGCTCCATTTCTACATTCTGATAATTGTCATCAATCCCAAAGTGGCCAAAAGTTTTTTCCTTTTTCTTTGAATGTCAAGAACACCAGTGCTTGCTCTGAATACATTGAGGTCCCTTTGCTTAATTTGGATGGGATAGATTGTTCAAAATGGTCTAATTACCATGATTATACATGTTTCTATGGAAACCCACGAGTCCAGTTTCTGATTTCTTATTTGTCTACCTCCTCTGCACTTTTAATTGTTTTGATGCGAGATAAGAAATGGCTGTTGGCATTTCCAACTAGTCGGCAATTGGCTTTTAACAGCTCCATCGCAGTTTCACTTTGTGACGGCCGCAGCTCAGTAAATACTGAAACACCCACACACCTGCGGGGAAACACTGGAGGATTACATCCACTTGATGTAATGTATAGTTTATTTCAAAGCACCTGAAGCCACACAATAAAAGTTAGAAAAATTCAGAGGATTTAATCAATAGCAATCTTTATGCCTTATATAAATATTCCCTTTTTAGTTACTCTGTCAACATCCTTCTGAAATAATGAAACATTAATAGAGCAAACTATGTTTCCAATTACCGCAGTTTTTATTGAAATGGCTAAAAAAAAATCACTCAAATTGAAAATATCTCATTCTACACAATAATTGCTTGTGTTCCTCAACTTTGTGAGAAAGTAATCACGCCGTGTGGCTCCCAGGCGAGAGCTTTCCTTCACAGGACTCTCTGTCGCTCTGACTCAGGTCCTCCGAGTAAAACCCTCAGATCCACACGCCCCATGCAACAGGTCTCAATCCGTCATGGTGGCTGCAGCCTGGAACCTGGACACATCCCTCGCTATTACACCGCTATTGATCCTTTCATTACACAATAACGGTCATATTTCCCATGATAGATGACTCGGTAAAAAAGGAAAGATTGGAAACAATAAAGGAGAGGAAAAAAGAGAAGAAGAATGACAGGAGGAAAGTTGGAGAGCGGTATAATAATGTGTGACCTTGCAGATTATTGATTTATCGGACATTCTGGCAGATGAGTATTAATTTTAATGTGGCATTAAATTAGTAGAAATAACCATATGTCAGAATGTTTTTGATTAGAGCTTGGCAACTTGTGAAACTGAGAGGGATTTAGCATGATTTTAATGTAACACACATGCCAGCAGTGAGGAAATGTAAATTAGCAACTTAACTTCTGTGCTTGGGTACATTTATTAGGTGCCAGGGCATTTACATTTTCTGCTTTTCACATTTAATTCAATATATTTAGAGGACAGAAATGCACCAAAACCCATACAACACACTACAGGAAAGTGCAAACCCCCAATAAGCATAATAGGGCCTCTTTAAAATCATATAAAACATTAAGATTAAGCCTTAAAACATCCTTAATCTATTTCCCATGTTCTTTCCAAATGGAATCAATACAATGTTATGTTAAACTTAATGGTTTGTAGGGAAAAGGTTGTTCGGGGATGGGGTGGGGCATTTCTGAAGGGGAAACATGTAAAATAGAAGGAAAAACACGTTTTTAATTGTATCGCTGTCCTTCAACACATTTAAAAACATCCATAGCAATGAGACAATGAGTACTTTTGATACTTAATTCTCAAATTGTATTTTGACCTGTGTGATATATGCAACTCTCAACCCATTGCATAGTGTAAAAGACACGCATCCTTGACACACATGGTAAGAACACACACACACACACACACACACACACACACACACACACACACACACACACACACCGTGCAGCACATCACATGGTACAACATCCAAAGTGAACTGTTGCCTCGAGGGAACATTGATGTGAAAAGTATCTGAAAGTCACAGTGTGCTGTGCCTCATGGAAAGCGTGTTATATAACTCCTCTGCTCGCTGTGTGTGACTCTGTATCAGAACGTGCATCCTCCTCTGGTGCAAAGCTCTCCGGCGTGCGGCTGCTCGTAGAGACGGGGTGCTACCTGTGCAGCCAAGGTGACTGAACGGTGAAATGTTAGCCTCTGTTATTTATCTGTCTCCCTGAGCTATTTTCTCCCTCTGCAGCGCGGCCTCGCTCGGCTCCCAGCTCTCATTCTGCAGCACTCTCTGACGTCCTTCATGTGACCTTGGCACGCCACGATGCCCCTGCCGCCATGCTGCTGTAGCCCCCTGTGGCTCTCCCGACACACAGACACACACATATTGCCATCCTGCTAATCAATAGTGCACCGGGCTCCTATCACGTGGAGGGGGCCTCTGGGGGGAAATCATTGGATTGTGTGTGTGTGTGTGTGTGTGTGTGTGTGTGTGTGTGTGTGTGTGTGTGTGTGTGTGTGTGTGTGTGTGTGTGTGTGTGTGTGTGTGTGTGTGTGTGTGTGTGTGTGTGTGTGTGTGTGTGTGTGTGTGTGTGTGTGTGTGTGTGTGTGTGTGTGTGTGTGTGTGTGTGTGTGTGTGTGTGTGTGTGTGTGTGTGTGTGTTTTCAGTTATACGCAGGGTGCATAGGCTGAACGCGTTATTTCAGTGATGACCTGGTGTCCGCCTCACGGTGCTGAGTGTGTGCTTGTGGGCTGTTTGATGATATGGATGCTTTGCGGCGTGTGTTAGCAGTGTGTAGGCTCCTGCTACTCCTCTATAGAGGTTACACTTGTATCATAGTCCTCCCCCTCCACCTCGCCGTGCCCTGCTGCTCAACACTTAGCAGTTCCACCTTAAATGTTAGAGAGAAAACTGCTTTTTTATTCCCGTGACGCAAAATGTATTATTTCTGTCCCAGTGAGAATCCACCCGGCTCATACTGCACTAAAGGCCTCTGTACTGGCCATTTAAAAGGGCAGGATTATTATTTTACAGGTCTTTAAAATATGCATCTGTTAAAGCATGTTTTATGTAACCGTGCTTTAGATGCGGCCTGTAACTCAGAGCATTAAAACGCCTGTGATTAATATAATATTGCACTTTGAACAGTGATCATTCGAGACCTGCGTCTGCATAAAAGGCTGACCAGTGAGATAGACGAGTGCGTGGCATTGGACTCTATCTCTACCGCTCCGTTTCCACTCATCTGTCCCCGGGGCCAGAGTCAGAGCGGCGGGATCAAAAGTAAAATCAGAGCGCAGAGATGTATCCAATCGTGTCAGTCTCCCTCTACTGTAGTCTGCCAGCGTCCGGGGCTGAGGGCGCTGATCTCTATCAACCAGGATGAATTCAGTCAAGCCTCTGAAATGTGTGGCGGTGGACCTAAAGTGATTTAAATCATTAAAATGAGGCCAGCTGCATCATGCAGTCGGAGCACACGGAAGAAGGAGGGGGGGGGGGGCATCAGGAGGCTGGTACAGAGAGAAGAGTGCCATCATCTGGCTCCTGCCGATACATCCACTGCAGAGGGTTCAGTGTGGGAATTTGAGGATTTAAAATAAGGGTCTTCTGATGTGTACCTTAAGCTGCAACATGCATGATGTATGTGCAAAGAGAAAGAACACATCGGGCCGTCGAGGGGTTTTAACGCAAGGCCCATTTCGAGGCTATCTGTGTACACGATGTAAAACGACGTGCGTGTTCAGGAAGGCGCACGAGCCCGACAGCATTTTAAAGACCAACCAGCAGCTTCTACCAGACACAACAATCAACCGCTCCATCCCGCAAATAGCAGCGCACGACAGCAATCAGGCCGGAGAGAGTGTATAATTGCAGGGCGACTCCTATATGTTTGTGTTCATTGTAAAAGAAAATCGGTTGTGACGTGTTGATTTACCTTTCAGCGTGTAATTGAAAAAGAAAATCGCTACTAGTCACTACTCGCTGTCGACAGGGGGAAAAGTGCTTTTGGAGGTGAAGGCAGGCGCCGTGCTTTAGTGCTAGACTCAGCTCTCTCTGGCTTTGTGCTGCCAGCCGACAAAGTGTCTACACATTCAAACTTGTAACAGTTTTGTGAAACGCAAACCGATTTCGGAGCTCTCTTTTTAAACATGTTTTTATCTGTCGCACTCTGTGAATAGGCCGAGCACACAATGTTTTCGAGCAGAGAAAAACGTTTCACCACATCCTCGGTCGTCATGAAATCTCTGCTAAACTTGATTGTGCCGCCAACGACGGCAGAAAGACAAACGGGTGGAATCATCTGGGACACTTAGCAGACAGCGAGAGCACACCGAAGCATCTCCAGTCAATCAGCGTCGTCCCGAGCATAAACACACCTATTACACACGCCGAGCGCTGTCAGGGTAAACAATGCCCAACAATACACTCTGCATCTCTGGCTGCAGCGGCTGCTGTGATTGGCCGGATCGATCGTCGGAGGCATTTGATGTTATAGGAGGAGAGGCGAGGCATATTGATTGGAGGATAATCAGAGTCAAGCCGGCTTGGTCCTCTTCAATAATTCAAAGGAGGGATTTGGGGTGAGATTCCCTCAGATCAGAGGTGTGATGTACATTTCATAGCCTGGGAGTTTGGGGGAGCTGCAAGGGAAGGTGTGTGTGTGTGTGGGGGGGTGGAAGTCACGTGGGCTGAAACATGAGACATCTTTTAAACCAACTGTCCTCTAAAGAAATCCCATAAATAATGTATAAGTGACATGCATGTGCTTGCGTTTGAGTGCTCGTGTTCCCGTACTTAATGCACCTATTTCCCACTTTGAGGCTTTTTGCAGCATTCCTGAGGCGGAACGTATAGCAAACCGTGTTTACCTCACCCAGAGGACCTTCCACTGCAATCCATCCATCGATTTTCCTCTAACACCTTCGCGTGTGTGCGTGTGTGCGTGTGTGTGTGTGTGTGTGCGTGTGTGTGTGTGTGTGTGTGTGTGTGTGTGTGTGTGTGTGTGTGTGTGTGTGTGTGTGTGTGTGTGTGTGTGTGTGTGTGTGTGTGTGTGTGTGTGTGTGTGTGTGTGTGTGTGTGTGTGTGTGTGTGTGTGTGTGTGTGTGTGTGTGTGTGTGTGTGTGTGTGTGTGTGTGTGTGTGTGTGTGTGTGTGAGACTAAGCCTGTTTTACCGGCTGTGACATCGCCGTGAAGAACAGAACAGGCATACACATTGTCCCTCCTTTGTTCCCGTATGCTCGAGTCCTTTAGCATCAGATCAGAGAGCACGTTGAGTCAAATTAACTTTTCTTACACGGCTGCCGGGTTTCATTTTTTACTTGGAATGGAGCTTTGATGATATTTTGTTTTAGAGGATGTGTTTCCTTATTTGTATTAATACATCATCCGCATTTTCATGGGATAAGAAAAGCTTTTATCTGACTGCTTTCGGACACTTTACATCAAATACTTTACGTTACCATGACATTGAAAATAATAATAATAGTTTTTATTGCTTTGTCACAAGAATCCCGGATCACAATATTCCCCAAATGAACGCAGATTCAGGTTCAAAAGGCTGCGAAAATGTTTTAACAATTTCAGTATCTGGTAGTACGAGCACTCGATTATGTCTACACCAAACTTCATAAACCCCTAATACATTTTTTACTGTATGCGTAAAATAATGGAGACTTTCAATATCAAATTAAATCTTTCATTATTTTCTAACAGTGGCATTTCTAACACAGTTAAAAAACAAACAATATTGCATTCTTTCTGTAATGTTGACTCAAAATGTGGCCTGTCTTACTTTGAAAGAGGCTGGTTGTTTTTATCAAGTCAATATAAACAGTACTTGGCTTCAACCAAATTACACATCTAGCTTTCAATACATAACATGATAAGCAAGGCACATGGCAAATACAAGTGGGAACCATTGTGTACATTAATGCTATAAATCAGACAATGAAAAGGCATTTAGACAACAACAACAACAACAACAACGTGTGATTTAAATGTGTATACAG
This sequence comes from Pseudochaenichthys georgianus, assembly GCF_902827115.2. NCBI lineage: Eukaryota > Metazoa > Chordata > Actinopteri > Perciformes > Channichthyidae > Pseudochaenichthys > Pseudochaenichthys georgianus. The sequence continues at coordinate 21,673,044 of NC_047522.1, forward strand.
GGGGAGGATTGTGGGAGTTGTGTGAAAGAATCCCATCCAAGAATAAAAGACAAACATGATTTATCTCACCCTCTGATGAGATTATTAAAATGTACCCTGTGACTTTTATTATATTGACAATATCACACTTTCCGCTTTGAAATATCTTTTTAAAATCCATCCCAAGGTCTTTCCGTGGTTCAGACCTGCAGCGGCTTTACGGTCTCCATATCTCACACTCGATGACCCTGTGGATGTGTGTGTGTGTGTTGGCAGTTAAACGTGCCTAGAATCGGCGAAAGGTCACGCGGGGGGGGGGGGCTTCCACTCCACGACGTGTTATTTTCTCCCTGCCGCTTATCTCCTAATCACTGCAATTACTATGGCAACACTGGTTTGTTTGTTTGCCGTTTGGTGCATTAGTGTGTTTGTACCCCGCTGACCGGTGCGGACGTGTCGGGGACGACGACGACGACGCTGTGGTGGGATTCAGATAGAGGAAGGCCACGATTATCATCTTCAAATCTGTGTAGCTCCTCAGCATGGCTAAAAGATAACTGCAGGTTTCAGTACCACGCCCTGTACACCAGAGATGCTCCCTGTCATACATCCGTCTTCTCCGCTGTCTGAATCCTTTATTTCTGTTCTCCTTGTGTCCATTTTCCCGAGCCTTGTGATATCTTCTTCCTCCACCCTTGTCTCACTCAGCCTCCGACACCATTTCCCCACTCCACTGGACTATTTGGGTAAAAAGGAGGGTGAGCGTGTAGACTAACCTGCTCTCCAGTGCTCTCTGTCACTTCCTACATGGAACACATCTCCATACACACTCTAATGATCCCATTTGAGGAGAAACGGGGCTCCAGGTAGATGCTCGGCTTTCTCCCCCACTCATCATTACTGCAGGAGATACCACGGCTAATTATAGTCCTGTGCTGCTGTAATAGAGACAGACCTGGAGAGCAGGGTGATGGGGGGGGGGGTGCACATTGCTGCAGAAGAAGGATATGGAAGAGAGGGGATTAACAAAAGCATCAGACCGTGGAACGCATCGTTCAATCTGGCAAAGACATTTCATTATGTTTTACTATTTTAAATGTATACAAATCTCAATTCGGTTTTATTAGATTTTGGGGGAATTTATTTGTAGGTTTTCTTTCACTCATTTTTAGTGTATAAAAAAAATGGTGCAGTCCCTTAGCTCATTACTTTTCAAGGGAGAAGAAGTAGTGCCAATATTAGCTTTAGCATTTCTCTACCTCAACATACCCAGTGCAAAGCTCCTCTTGTTTGATTCCGCTTGACCTTGATCGGAAAACTGTAGGTGAGCTGCACACACACACACACACACACACACACACACACACACACACACACACACACACGAGATATACTATGTGTGTACATCCTCTCTGACCCAGCCTGTCCTCTTTCCATCATCTCCCCCCCCCCCCCCTGCCATCACTGTAATGGCTATCTCGCTGCCTGGGTTTATGCAGCATCATTCCCCCACATCACCTCCTCCTCGTCGTCGTCCTCTCCTTCTTTTCCACTCCATGATTCTCGTATATATTCTCCTGAAGCTATATGTGCGCCGACCGGCCATGCAGACAAAGGCAGGCCTGAGTTAATTACCTATCATTTAGAGCAGATGGCTGCAGATGAGATGTAAATGCTCGTGTGTGAGAGTATGCATTGTGTCGTCGCCCCTGCATGTGTGTGTTCATGTAATTATTAATATGGCTGCATATGTGTTATCTTATGCATCCAAAACACACACACACACACACACACACACACACACACACACACACACACGCAGGGAGACGTTTGCAGAGGGATTTAGAATGGAATGCATTGTTTTATTCCACCCAGATAAAAATGTAAATGACTGAGACCATAATTATGGGTTGCAATTTTTCCACAATTACTCCCAGCCTCCTTTAGGCAGCCCTCATAGTCATCCATATGTTTAACAATCTGTGTCTGCATCTTTAAATTAAAACACTGTGCTCCATATTGTCCTCGTGTTGACATAACGGTTAAAAGATAATGCACACGTGTATTTTTTAAAGTATTCTCTTTTAAATTCTTACGAGGTTGCGAGGCTGCAGACTTGTATCTAGGCCATACTAGTCAGTGGAGACATTTCCTTTTTGTTCGCCAGCCTTTCCTTTTTGTTCATCTTCTGTTTCTTTGCATGAAGCACGGGGGATCAATGATGAATGTGCAACGAAACGGAGATATAGGTTACAGCGCACTCCATGACACAGGAAGAAATGTAACCACAGAGAGAGGGCCGGGCGGTGGGGGAGGGGGGGGAGGCTGCATTGTAGGGGAGGGGTAGCAGTCAAATCAATAGTACTGCTAGAAAGACCTGTCCATTTCTGACTTCACGCTGTAAATGAAGCGTCCTCCGTGCCAACGTCTTCTCAGCAGCGAGTGTGTGAATTACAGTGTATGCTCGCTATAATGCTCGCCTTTGTGCTCTGTGCTGCGACTGCTGTAACGTGTGTGAAATAATCTGTGTGTGTTTATTCTCCAGCAACGCGCCCAGCAGGAGTCTGTGAATGCAGTCAGCGTGTGCGACTGTACGTTCGCAATGCCACAGATGGAGAGCCACTCATTTACTCATTATGGAGATTTAATATGAGAGAATGCGGCTGCAACGATCCCATGTTACCAATACACTGCATCGCCATTCACTTCAATTGGAGCTTGATTCATATTCACATCCATCCTGCCTGCTGCTACTTATTTTTATCCAGTCGTAAACGCTCCAGAAATTAAATAAAGAAGATTCTATTGCCACAGATTTGTGTTTTTTTTTTTTTTTAATGTGCAGGCATGACACGATCAGTGCAGCAGAAACAGAGTCAATTCATGTGATGGTTAGTCGCCGATTGGCTTCCTGGTGAGCACAGCTCTTTCACAGCTCTGAGAAGTTAACGCTGCTTCAGGCCTTTGATGGCATGATGGCAAATAGAGCAATTTGGCTTCATACATGTTGAGAGTCATTTATTAATACAGCCAGTCTTCACATACTGCCCTCTACTGCTTCCTCGTGTTAAATCAGAGCATATTTCTACATCAAACTGAAATAGTGTACATCAAACACAATTATTCTAACTGTGGGAATCATGTAGTAATGTCTTATATTTTGCAGTGGAAATCACATACAATTTAAAGTACAGCTTATAAAATGTGTATATTCTGTAGACATTCATTCTATTGAATGTAAAGGCATTGAATGTCTCAAATCAGTGTGGCTGCTAGAAAATGGACCCGAGCATCGCTGAGCCTTATGTTACAACAACGAGGCCCTCTACTGGCCACAAGAGTCACTGCAACACTGTAGCATTTTAACACGAAGAATACACCTCCTCTGTTATTCTTTCGGAGCTATCCTCTATAGTCAGGGTTTATTATTCATGCCTGTTTTAGTTTAGGTTGTTGAAATAATGCAGACATTTTCTATTCTGGAGACATTATAACTGTTTCGGTCCACCATTGCTGAATGAATGCACCTTGAAACCCAGTTAGCAACATGGCTAATCAAAGGTATCCAAAATAAAATATTCTTGAAATGTTGTGACCTCATTAGAGACAAAACAAAAGTTAAGATTAACGCTCTAACTCTTCATGTTAACCACCAGGCTGTGAGTTATTTGGCTCATACTCCGATACATTTGAGCTTCATTTCTCTCACACGTTTCCTCTTTCTCCCGCGCAGTATCCCTCGCATCGCCCTGCGGAGGAAAGCATGCGCCCCTTTGATCTGGCTCTTGCTCCTGGTCTATCTCTCTCCTGGAGCCGAAATACCATTACACTCACTGTGTGTCCAGATACGCTTGTCATGCCATGGCGAGCTCAGATCCAGGGAATCAAAGGTGCGGGTGATGCCTCCAGAACCGCCATTAATATGCATGAGAGCGGGAGCGGCCGTGATGTAATTGCGTAGCTGCGAAGGTCAGTGCTTTCGCCCAGCCTGGGCACGATATCAAAGAGAAGACGTACACACACCACTTAGGTTTCTCTACAGTCATCTCCATGCATATTGAAGGCGGAGGATGACTCTGCTCAGCTGATAGGTAAATAGACTCAAATCTGCTTCTTTTTTTTAATCGCCAAACTTTTCTTTATGCTCTCAGGACTCTCACACTGCGCTCTCATGTTCCCTCTTTGGACACACATCACAGACAGCCTTTCATCCAGGGAGTAAAGCTGTTTACAAGCCCCCCTCCCAATGTGGTTATATTCTCAAAGCTCTGCTGGAGCATAAAGCACCTTGCTTTTTATTCACGTTCCAGCTCCGGCCCTGATCTGGCCCGAAGGATTCGACTGGATATCAAAGCATCCGAATATTTAACGAGAATCACCGAAAAGACAGAATATAGATCCCCTGTTACATTATCAAATAGAATACGCCTTAAAGGAGACATCCAACATGTTTGCCTCTGTGGTGCTTCATCCAGTGGCTCAGATATTCTCTCTGCATTGTTTCCTGGTTGTTTTGGCTCATGTGGATCCTTCGCTGGTGCCGCTGATTGATAGAACCAGGACAGAGAACAACTTCCTCCGCAGAGCTTCTTATCAGACCCAGTTCTGTCACGACTTTACTTCTTTCTTTGGTTAAATAACAATATGTATTACAGTATTTAACAAGGAATCCGACTTGTCCCCGGGGTGTTTTTCAGACGGATTTAGGGAATTCGCATAATCTCAACAGGCCAAATCTTGACTTGGTGACCATCATGTAAAACATTTTAAGACGCACAGCTTTGGTTGCATACACTTTTTCTTGCATTTAAATCTGTGTCGAATCCGAGTTGAGCAGCCATGCTAGCAGCTTTCTGACGCTCTTTATCATTGTGTGGATTTAAAAAAAATGCTAACATGCTGATGTTTCCCATGAAAAGTGCACTAGGTTCGTTATTTGTATTTGACGTGCTAGCATAGCTGGTAGCATGCTGATTAGCACCAATCACGACAGGCTGACATTGCCCTCGTGCGTCAAAAAATAAGCCAAAATCTGACCATCGTGTAGTGCCAGATGGCTCCAGCTCCTTAAAGCTCTTAAGCAGCTCTTAACCTGGTGATGGCGCTACACCAAGAGCTAAGGCATCTTGAAAAAAAGGATTACAATGAATTGAACGTTGAGTGTGATTGTCCAAATCAAAGTCATGACGATCCATCCAGGAGTATTCTTATACTAATAGAAAAGCCAGGGGGTCACAAACGGTTGAAGGATCTATCCTCTGGGGACCATGAAAGTCAGTTTAAAATTGCAATTATCTTCATAGTCGTTGAGGCACAGGTCTGGACCACAGAACTGGACAGATCAACGTGGCTGAATGCTGACCCTCAACGTGCCATGCGGCTTTACGATAAGCGCTTCTGAGAGGAAATAGGTTGCCAGTTCTGTGGGAATCCCCCCTGAATTAGCAGCATAAAGGGATACTTCCTGTACAGTAGCAACTAAGAAGATTTCAGTGAGCCTCTGTCAATGCTAATAACCACAATGGTCTCACAGAAAGCTCCCCCAGGGCTGTTTGACCACGGGGGGGGGGTGATGTTCAGAGAGGAGGGGTTTGAGCCGATGCCTCTCAGACTGTCTCAGCTCATTTAGCTCTCCGAGGCTGGGCCCATCCATCCCTCTCATGAAGGAATAAGATTCATCATAACCCCGCTGTGTGTGGAGAGTGGGAGAGACAAAAATACAGACAGACACGCAAGCAGATATTCGGAGGCTGGCCTAGGGGGTCTCGAGGCCTTCTGGGCATGCCCCCGTGCTGACAGAGCAGAGGCACCACGAGCCACAAAGGGTGGGCGAGGGGAAGGGAAGAAGGGAGGGGCGAGGAGACGAGTAGATGGAGGGGGAGGGGGTAAGGATTGGGGCTACAACACTTGTAATCGGATCATTGGCTACAGTGGGTTGAGTCGATGTGATCAATAGAAACTGCACATGCAGCAGAGAACCTTTAATGGCCCTTAATCTCCATCAGGCCCGAACAGGAGGGTGGAAGAGGAAGTCACAGCCTGCATCACATTACACACTGCACTTACATCCTCTCTCTCTCTCACACACACACACACACACACACACACACACACACACACACACACACACACACACACACAGACAGACAGACAGACAGACAGACAGACAGACAGACACACACACACACACACACACACAGGGTACCGGTGACTCCAAGCCTCAGGAGCCAGCATGTCATATGTCTTCCCTGTGTCTGCACCTTTTCATTTCATTTCAAATGCATTACATTTCAGACCTTTCCATTCGCCGATACCCCCTGCGATGCGAAGCCTTGACTGGAACACACCGGCCGGCACAGAGGACATCTCCCAGCCTCTGAATTCAATAAGCAGCCTGACCACAGCGAGTGTGTCTCCTCACATCGTCGCCGCGGAACAAGAGTCCAGTTATAAAGTGAAATGCTATTCTTGTATTTGTACTCGTCAGATTGAAGATTCATATTTATGACGCTCAGAGAAACCAAGTATCCCTGGAAATGATATACAGATAGAAATGAGTGAGTAAAAACACAGCAGCAGTCCTCTCAATGTTTCATTCTTGTTCTCTATTCGTCCTTTCACTCGACCATGAATTAAAGAGTGGACTGGCTGAAACCTCAGGGCAAACCTGTCAAATGAATAACAGATATGCTCAGGTGATTTTAAATAAGAGACCTTCGTGCCTTTTCTTTGTTTTTGTGTTTTCCATTAGCCTTACAGACGAGTAGATTTGAAAGCCTCATAAAACAGGATTGATGAAGCGGTCGTTGTTCATGCGCTGGATCTCTGAAGGACGGCAGGAAATGCAAGTATCTTAACATCAGCCAGGCACTCCTTGTTACTCGGAGACATATCCACTTACAGAGTATTAGTGATGCACAGGGAACATGTTTTTCTTACCCAAGAGTTGCATCAACACTGTGCCGTTGATTTGATTGATGCTGCTTGTTGCCAGGAAACATGTGAACAGATTAATGAACCCAGGCCTTGAATTATTCCCTGCTACTTTGTACACTTTCTATGCATTACATAAACATTTCATTTGTCTAACAGAGTTGTCTAACAAGAGTGCTCCTGCAGACGGCTGAATAACACTGCATTTCCAATAGCTTCATACATCTATCGGCTGAAGGTCTTAGAAAGTGAGTTACCTTTGTATTCTTTTAAAGAGTTATTGGCTGTTTCATCCATGCTTCCAGTCGAGTTATTCAAATAATAATCACCACATGTGTAATTATGCTGTTTAAGTATTAAGTAAACCTCGGGATTCGTCCCAAAGACATTATGTTTCAAGCTGTTAGCACCAACGAAGCATAATAAGGCCCCTTTAATAACTGTGGGGTTTGAGAGGAGTAGGCATACAGAAAGCAGGGCTCGAATGAAAGACACCATTTAGTTGCATCATGGGAAAAAATCGAGACATGTGGAGCTTTATCCGTATACTGGGGACTAAAAGTCAGGATATCTTAACCTCTGCTGCTTCGACATGTGTCTCTTCTTGTCCTCCAACTTTGTGGAATGCACTAATACATTGCTGGAGTATCCCTTTAATTAGATTGTGTTTGTATTAAAGTGAGACAGATACATTTTTCTATGTATATACTCCTGTCTGTATTATAAATTAGGTTTCAAGGTGGGGTGGGTAAGTTTGATAAACCGGCTCGAGATACACTTTTTGTTATATTCCATGGAATGCTCTTAACATCCCGATAGCAATGAATTTCTGAAGTGCTTTGACAAAAAATACATAAAAAAATGTAATCTGTGGAAGCCGTAGCGCTGTAAAAAGCACGACCAATCATCTGAGCCGGCTAAAGTAACTGGATGGCCTACCTGCCTGTCAGCCTTCCATCTGTGCACAAACTTATCTCGTGCCCTCATTGGTCACGTGCGCGTTCGTGTGTGTTGGAGGAGGGGCTCTGTAAGGAAGTGGCAGATTTCTTCCAGTTGTGTATTTTCAAATTCTAGCCAAGCCCCCAGGAAGTGCGCCGGACTCAGATGAAAATATTCGTGCTGGCCAAACGGCGGTACTACACTTCCGTTTGGTTGCCAGGCCCGGAAACACTTTTTCCCATTGACTTACATGGGGAAAGAGGGGTCTGTACATTAGCATAATTACTAGCTAGCCGCTAGCTGCTAACTGCCGCCTCGTTAATATCAAATGACGTTTCGCTCTCTCAAAAGTTGGGCCATTTTATCATCATGCGCTAATGAGCAACTCTCATAGGAATGAATGAGGCCCCGCCTCCCACGCTGTATCCAGTTCTTGATTCTAGCGCCCTCGAGCTGGTTTCTCCAGAATGACCTACCCAGTCTATGGACCTACCCCACCTTTAAGTGTTTCCCTTTTATGAACGGCGCCACCCTGTGGGCATCAGAGACAATAACAACTCCAACACCTCGATGAGCAGCATAACTACACCTGTATTACTGTAAAAACACACACAATGAAATACATAAATATGTCAAATGTGATATTAAATAAAACCATGCAGATCTATTTAAATCAAAATATAATATATGATAATAATTTGCCCTAGGCCACACCGAATGAACAGAATTACAAGAAATATATTAGATTGTAAACCTTTAATGTTACCTTCTTTGTCTGCGGGACAATCAAAGTCTCTCCAGTTTCGATCCACATCGTTGTGTTCGATAAAATGCTCAGCCTCTACCTTCAGTTCACAGATAATGATATAACCATGGCAACAGAGACACCTTGGAAAAGGCCAGGAGGAAAACTTAGACATTAAAGGTCACCTATTGTGCTACTGCTAAATCCACTTCTCCATGTCTCTTCTACATCAACATGTGTCCCCTCTTCTTCATGTCTCTTCTACATCAACATGTGTCCCCTCTTCTTCATGTCTCTTCTACATCAACATGTGTCCCCTCTTATCCATGTCTCTTCTACATCAACATGTGTCCCCTCTTCTTCATGTCTCTTCTACATCAACATGTGTCCCCTCTTCTTCATGTCTCTTCTACATCAACATGTGTCCCCTCTTCTCCATGTCTCTTCTACATCAACATGTGTCCCCTCTTCTTCATGTCTATTCTTCATCAACATGTGTCCCCTCTTCTTTATGTCTCTTCTACATCAACATGTGTCCCCTCTTATCCATGTCTCTTCTACATCAACATGTGTCCCCTCTTCTTCATGTCTCTTCTACATCAACATGTGTCCCCTCTTCTTCATGTCTCTTCTACATCAACATGTGTCCCCTCTTCTTCATGTCTCTTCTACATCAACATGTGTCCCCTCTTCTTCATGTCTCTTCTACATCAACATGTGTCCCCTCTTATCCATGTCTCTTCTACATCAACATGTGTCCCCTCTTCTTCATGTCTCTTCTACATCAACATGTGTCCCCTCTTCTTCATGTCTCTTCTACATCAACATGTGTCCCCTCTTCTTCATGTCTCTTCTACATCAACATGTGTCCCCTCTTCTTCATGTCTCTTCTACATCAACATGTGTCCCCTCTTCTCCATGTCTCTTCTACATCAACATGTGTCCCCTCTTATCCATGTCTCTTCTACATCAACATGTGTCCCCTCTTCTTCATGTCTCTTCTACATCAACATGTGTCCCCTCTTCTTCATGTCTCTTCTACATCAACATGTGTCCCCTCTTCTTCATGTCTCTTCTACATCAACATGTGTCCCCTCTTATCCATGTCTCTTCTACATCAACATGTGTCCCCTCTTCTTCATGTCTCTTCTACATCAACATGTGTCCCCTCTTCTTCATGTCTCTTCTACATCAACATGTGTCCCCTCTTCTCCATGTCTCTTCTACATCAACATGTGTCCCCTCTTCCTCATGTCTCTTCTACATCAACATGTGTCCCCTCTGTGGAAAGAGACTCTGAAAGTTTCAGGAACAAAGATTCTCTCTCTTTTTGATCCATTTCTATAAAAACCTGTCTGAAAACGAGCTGATCAGATTTTGGCCACTTTATGATGTCATAACGATGTGTTGTCTTGTGTAGCCATTAGCCAATCAGCAACCAAGGTAACCCCCCCCCCCCCCCCCCCTTATCCCCTGAATCTCCTCTAGAGCTCCATTGAGTTCTTCATAACCAAATCTCTCTCAGAGGGGCGTGGGGAGGGGCTCCTTGTTTTCATCTAAAGTAACAGACAGAGAATCAGCACTTTGGAAACAGGGCTGAAACAGAGGGGATTATGGGTAATGCTGCAATGATCTGTTTGGTGTTTGGAGCCAAACACTTCAGAGACAGGTTTGTATTTATCTGAGAGCTATAATATATTGATGAAAAACAGTATAATAGGAGACCTTTAAAGTCCGTCAGAAGAACATAAACTCTTGATTATCTCACCTTACCTGCTGAGAAGCACCTTGCAACTTCCATGTAGCGTTTAACTGCGAGTCCTATTACCTTGTTGATGCTCACTTACCCTCACACTTTCCTAAACTAGCAAAGCAATGCTAATCAGCAAAGCAGACAAACATATTCAAACTAATTCCTGTGATCATCCTGCGTGTCAGTAAGTCATCAATCGGCCTGATGTTCTGCGAGCACTTATTGAGTGACGCGCCAATGCCCAGGAAAACCTTCAAAACATCGGAGAAGTGCCGACGCTGAGCCTCGGCCTAACCTAGCCTTGAGCCATGTGTTGATGAGTCTTCGGTGTGACTGAAACTTCAAAGGCTCCTCACTTCACTAAGCAGAGGATGCTCCTTCCCTCTCATCTTCCCTCTGCTCAATCCTTCACAAGGAGGACATTTTGATGGCAGGAAAAAAGAAAGCAGAACGTTTTCTTGGCACTTTCTTGGAACAGATTCAACCGCTGTTGATGGGGGCAAATTAAACGCTGCGTTCAAGTCATTAGTGTGATTCAAAAATGGTTCAAACAACATGATCAGCCACTGAAGTTGAGTGACAGAAAGGTTTGGCTTGTTGGCGTGTGATTTAAAGGGGCCCTAGCTCAATTCAGGTTCATATTTGTACTTTGTGTCTCTACTGGGACATGTCTCCATGCTTTAATGTTCAAAAAGCTCTTTATTTTTCTCATACTGCCTGTGCTGCAGCACCTATTTTCACCCTCTGTCTGAAACCAGAGCCCAGTCTGCTCTGATTGGTTAGCTGGCCGGCTCAACTGCTTAGAGATGTCCCGCCCCCTAGCCCAGGGGTGTCAAACTCAATTTCATCGCGGGCCACATCAGCATTATGGTTGCACTCAAAGGGCCGGTTGTAACTTTAAGACTATATAAAAATACATATATAAATATATCATATATATAAAATAATGTATTATATTACATCATTGCCTCTGCATTGGATTATCATCGGATAGGGTAATAACTTCATAATTAACTACGTCTGAAAGCAGAAGTCGAGGGCAAGTCTCTTCAGTGCGTATGTCCCAAAATGATTTAAAAAGAAAAGCCAAATTCTGGAGAAAAAATAAATAGAAGTGACATTTTGAAATAAAAATCTAATTCTGAGAAAAAGGAATTTGAAAAAAATGCATATTTTCAAGAAAAAAAGGCAAATTCTGAGAAAAAAGTCATATTTGAGATGCATTGTGGGACATGTAGTTTATGGGCAACGTGCTTCTGTAGCATGTAACCGTATAATAAACATATTATATTCTTTGTATCTTCATTTTATGTGGGGCCACATAAAATGAAGTCGCGGGCCGAATGTGGCCCCCGGGCCTTGAGTTTGACACCCCTGCCCTAGCCTATCACGTCCAATGTGTATGAGTGCTAGCCAATAGAGGTGTCAATGTTACATATTAATATCACTATGTTCAGGAAGTGAACAAAGGAGTCCAATGGAGGCGTTTAGGAACTCCCTCTGCAGGGATGTTTAAGATTGACCGTTAACATGCACTAAAACCTATATAACATTAGAGGAAAGGGAAAACCCCAGAAAGCATAATGGGGCCTCTTCAAGTTCTTTGTAATGATTACATATTCATAAAACTAATTAATCTTATCACACTGTGTTTTTCATCAAGTAAAATCAGACTCACATCAAGGGTCTATCATTTAATTGTGTTTTGCATATTTGACAATGTGTAGGAGACTAGGGCCAGTTGTAACACGGGTCGGTTAACACCTTCAATATCTCCAATCACAAGCAAGCAAGAGACAGTGATGAAACTCACTCTGCACATGCGCAGTAAGATCGCTGAGAAAAAAAGGAGCCACGTTTGAATTTCTCGCGTAAGATATCAGCAAAAGTGTGTTTCTGAGGTAAAATATTAACTACAATTATATGATGTATTTTTTGGATTCTGTCTTGAGTTCAAATGTCTAGGAATCCAAACTAGTATTATTAGAATCACTGTTTTGTAAGCTACAAATATAACTAGCTAAATATGGGTCAAGCTAGCAACCAGGCAGGTTCACAGGGGGCGGAAGCAAGACGGTGGTCCTGGGACGGTTGTAACGGGACGGCTGTAACATGGCACTTTTACAATGATGGCTCATTTGCTTGAATGATCAATTGTTTATTCAAGCATACAGTTGTATTGTTGGTTGGTGTGCATTGTCCCTGTACAAATAAACAGAATAAAATACTGTACAGTAGGCCTAAAGTGTGTGTGTGTGTGTGTGTGTGTGTGTGTGTGTGTGTGTGTGTGTGTGTGTGTGTGTGTGTGTGTGTGTGTGTGTGTGTGTGTGTGTGTGTGTGTGTGTGTGTGTGTGTGTGTGTGTGTGTGTGTGTGTGTGTGTGTGTGTGTGTGTGTGTGTGTGTGTGTGTGTGTGTGTGTGTGTGTGTGTGTGTTTACAGTATGTCAGAAAGAGGAAGACAGACAGGGGAGTGCCACTTGCTCTGCTGCAGAGGGCCTCAAATGGAGTTGAGAAGGGCCAATCATTCAGGGAAGTGGCAAAGTCCCTGGATATATGCCATGTCACCCTGTACTATGCCATGTCACCCTGTACCGGTTCCATGCAAAGAGGCTGAGGTCGGAGAGTCAGGGATCACAAACACCCCCGAGAGTAGGCTACTGGACACCAAAGAAGGTGTTCTCGACAGAGCAGGAGATGCTTTTGAGAGACTACCTGATGGAGGCAGCTGATTGATATCATGGTCTCAGCTCAAAGAAGGTAGGTCCACATCATGAAGGTAGAAGCACCTCTCAGAGAACAGGTTAATCCTTCACAGAGGATGATGCTGTGTGTGTTATCTGTTATCCTGTTCATTGTTCATTGTTTGTTGGAGGAAGTGTGAAACCCCATTCAAATCTTGTTGCCTTAGAATTTGACGGCTTTCCCTGTTTGTTGTCATGCAGTGTGAAAAAAGGTAACCGTTATTAACATGTTACAACAGGTTTTCAACTGTCCCTGTACACAAGGACAGTTGTAACAGTTGAGTTTAAAAAAAAAAAATACATTTTCCAACCTGTACTTATTTCATAAAAACATCTTAAATACATTGTTTCAGTAGCTGACATATTGATAATGTATAATATAGCAAAATGGCTATCCTATTGTAAATGGTTTTTTACTTATTGGGGAAAAGCCCACAAAGTGTTGCAACTGTCCCTGGTCCCCCCTACATCTCAGCATCATCACACACAACGAGTAGGCCTATAGTGAGGGCTCTGCGAGTGTTGTTGGTGTGTTCACGCGACAAATGGAAGCAGGGAAAGGGTGGTGTGTTCAAAGACCGCCTGCACAAACCTGATGTATGCACAAATTAACACCGAGAACACAGAGGTTACAAACCAAAGCCGTCAATGTTATAATTACAGCTCTTTCTTCCTCCTTGACGAACACAAAGAGAGATTTCTCACTCCATGCTCACATCCTCTTTCTCCCTCTCACTGCACAGCTTGGCCGGCTCACATTAATTGCTCCAGAAAGCTGTGGAAGCACAAGTGCTTCTCATCCTGCTATAATTGTGTCTGTAGGAGTTGGAAGGCTTGAGAAGAAAGAGGGCTTTGCTGCTTACGGAAAGGCTTTGTACTGTGTCTCTGGCGCTGAGGATGTTTGGATGAAGCCTGGTGTGGTGGCGCCCTCTAGTGGACTGACCGTGAAAAGTAAATAATTCCTTTTAGGGATTAAATAATTGGACACATATCAACAGTCACACACATAGAGAATCATGTCCTTCATGTTTTAGATAATGAAATCACTCATTGTCAATTTATTTTATTATACAATACATGACATACATAAACCCTTGGCACAAGTGTAAAACGCACAATGAAAATGTATTGTAATAACAGTATTATTTTGTAAATGCATGCTATCGTTATGTCTGCTTTTATAGGACACACGTCTGTCTATGTTAACATACATTATACCTGCTTTTAAAAGCAACTCAATGCCCATTTTTTAAGACCTATCAATGTTTCGTTTTTTTTAGTATTTTATATTTTTTCTTGCCATTATTTCATTTCTGTTATTTTGCCTATTGTTGTGAAGCCCTTTGTGACATCTGCCCTCCAAGTAGCTATAGAATTAAACACACTTATTATATTTGTTATCCGTCCTGGTAACTTTTTATATTCTATCATCACAGTATACATTTTATTTTTAGATAATTGACAGATTTCTACATAATCTTATATGTCAAAACATGTCATAATATAATTCTAAGTAGTATGTATCCTGCCCTCTGCACTGGTTTAATTTCTCCTTTAAGCAATTTCTTAAATGAAATATTGGATAATTTAAAGTTATTCAAAAGAAACCATGTCCTAAAAAAGCCAATTGGTTTCATCTGGGACAATGTGTTAGTTTTATACAATTATTGTTTGTTTAAGTGTAAAATCCGAACCTGGAAAGTAACTATTAAACATATGGTGGAGTAGAGTAAAATATTCTATTCTGAAATGTACTTTCCACCATTTCCTGTATGTCTTTGTAATGTATGCAAGTATTTGTTGTTAGGCCTGCAGCTGTGTTGTAAACTACTTTAGACTGCCTCCCACATAGCCGGCACGATGTCATCTTCACGTCGATATACTGTACACCGTTATACTTTAAGTGTCAAACCCTGACACACTCACTGTAATATGCAAAGCAGAAATAAAGCTGCTGCTACTGTATGGTTTATTTATATGCAGATAGAAAAGGGAGGCTTGCACTGCAGGAGGAGAGTTTATACTTTAATGTGCGTGAGTCAATGTATACATTTCTGAGGCAAATGAGTAAAAACACGAAAGCAAGATTTTGCGCTAAACATGGATAATTTTTATTTAGCGAGTGAGTTATCTAGAGGAGAAAACTGTCACATCCTTGCTGTTGCCGTTTTGGGGGAATCCCCTCGGACCGAGCGGGGGGGGGGGTGTGGGGGACTCTCCCAAAAGTGCATGGAGTTGTTGAGGACAGCCTGAGCTTTTGTACCGAAAAGTACATCAACATCAGAGCAGCAGCTTTTCTCCTCAGACACATGCACTTCAGACTGACAGCACCACAAGAGAGGAAACACAAAGATGTGCACTGACCGGAGCTCGCCAGCCCGCTGCATGATGTCATCTTTTGGTACACAGAAACAGAAAAAGAAGGGGAACAGGCAGAGGGAGGACACTTCCTATGATTGGCATGATTGTAGCTGTTTCCCAATTATCTCATCCCAACCTGTCAATCACCCGAACCTCTGCCTGAGGAGGGTCAGGCGCCTGAATACAGACTCAAGTCAAGTTCATATCTTTAATTCTCCTCAGGAGCTGACGAGGCTCACCGACATCCCAAACATTTGAGGCATTAAAAGAAAATTACAAAGAAGCCCGGTGAAATCTTCTGACTACTTCGGTTAGTCAGTTAGTTGCTCATAAACAAAATCAAAGAAGAAGAAGAAGAAGAACACAGAGTTAGAGAGTTAAGGGTATTGGTAGAGGCCGTTTAGGAGGACTGAAAGTGCTTGAGAGACAGTTTTCAAAGTGAGTTACGCTCTTTTCTCGTGAGACAGGAACACGGGGTTTGATGCACCAGTCAACGGATACGGATGAGTCCATCTATTGTCAAGTGTTCACATACATTGTCGTCTTCAGCGGAAAGAGTTGCGAGAGCCTTTCCTCCTTTCGTGGTTAGGCAAATTTTATGTAAGGTCCTACGTCATTAGTGTTGCAGTTCTAGCAGAGAGCTTGCTTGGGATTACTGTTTATTTCTATTGCGCTCCTGGCGAGAGAAAGAAAGCAGAGAGAGATGGTCAGTGGGAGGCATCAGAACAACAGTCAACAAACATACGCAGATATCAGTGCAGGATAACACAAGTTCAGCGCCCACATGTCGCTGTACTTCAGGTCAGAG
The DNA here is from genome assembly GCF_902827115.2 of Pseudochaenichthys georgianus. NCBI lineage: Eukaryota > Metazoa > Chordata > Actinopteri > Perciformes > Channichthyidae > Pseudochaenichthys > Pseudochaenichthys georgianus. The sequence goes on from NC_047522.1 coordinate 21,689,302, forward strand.
ATTAGGATTGTGGACGCGTGCATAACACGGTGAGAACAATCAGTCTAAATTAACAATCGGGGCGGAAATGTTCGGATTTCCAAAGGGAGGTTCTGGGAATAAATAAAAAATCAAGAACCGAAATAATTGAACTATTCATATCTTAGACTGCACTGTAACTTTTAATGTTTATTTTATTAGCTTTTCTTTTTAATGACTGATTTTAAATGCCATTTTCTTAATGCCTTTCATTTTTTGTTTTTCTTTTAATGTTTCTTTTATTATCTTTTACTGTTTTTAAATGCCTTTATCTGAATGTCTTTCATGTTTGTAAAGCACCTTGAATTGCCTGGTGCTGAAAGGTGCTATACAAATAAACTTGCCTTGCCTTGCCTAGGAGAGGTTTAGCATGTTAGCATGTTTAGCATGTTAGCTACCTAGGACATGTTTATGGGGTCTGACGTGGACCATGTGTGAAAATAATAATGACATTTGTATTGTGGGCCTATCAGAATTCACTTAGTTTGTTCTATACTGTCAGTTACAGATGCCTTCAATGTCCTCAAATAACTCGGGGGCATTGAACACATCTGACATCCAAGAGCCTATAAGAAGGCGATCGATATTTAATGTAATGCCTTTGTTGTGTCCATATGCACTAATCCCCAAATTTTAATTATTACTTCAATGCTTTCATTTTGAGTAAATGTGGTCTGGCACTTTTTTTAATCTATTACACCTTTAGCTTAATGCTAGGTTGACGGCATCTGTCATCCATGCACTGATGTTGCAAGAACACAAATAGTTACTTCCAGGCTGCCAATATAAAACCCACTCCTTATCTTACTTATTACTGATAGGAACACTAATCAATCACTGAAGTAAGGACACGTGTTCCGTTTCGTGTCAAACTGAGTGAGACAGTAGGGAAGTATGCGCGACAAGAAGGAAGGAATTCGGTAGGATTAAAGTATGTACTAAAAATGTTTGGACATGTTTACACTCAACGAAATAGAAGTTATCACAGCCCGACTCGAATATCAAATATCCACGGTAGTGTTATGGATTACAATTAAGTAGGAATACAGAGTCCTTTGAGGAGTGGGTGTCCATGTCAGTGGTCTGGGAAAATCCCCGTGAGACCACTGCACTGTAACTCTATCTCCATAATGGCCGCCCACCCTGGGGACAGCAGACCGGTATTCACCCCCACAGCACGAGCTTCTATGTCAGAGGAAGAAAAGCACTAACCTCTTAGCATTAATGACCAAATTAGATATGCTAATAGAATCCTGCAGCAACATTTAGATCCAAAGCCATCGTTAAGGATACCACTAAGGGGAGGGGTTGTTGTGGTGCAGGTAGCTTGGTGGTTTGACACCTCTCAAAGTTGGGGAAGGACAGGCCAAACAACAGAGAACAATTAACCTTGTCAGACGAGGCGAGGGTGCGCCTCCGCCCGGCCTCCTATCCTGTCATGTAGGAGGTCAGGGCTACAAAAGCAGCGCGGCGCAACGCCTGCACGGCGCAGGGTGAAACGGGCGTTCTACTGACAGGTTGTTTTCAGAAGCCTGAAAACACTGGCTTGAAATATTTATGAGAAAGTAACCCAGCGCATATTAACAAGGTCAGCAGAGAAGAGTCAATACAGCATCAATGGAGCACCAGCAGTGGGGGAGTGGGAGAAAAGGAAGGGAGGGGGTCGTGGGGGGTTTCTAAACGCAATCAGATTAGCATACTGGTGAATCTAGGAATGGCTGCTGCAGAATAGCTAGCATGTTGTTCTCTCCTCGGCTGCCGTGTCTCCACAGCCTCCCACGGAGCATTTACCACTCGGCCTAACATTTGTATTTGTGGTGCACCACTGTTCTTACCGCTGGGACATATTTCAGGTTCCCCGCTCGCTGAGCCTTTCACAGCTATTTGCACATGCCATTATGCTGTGAATCATTTCTTTTTACGGTTGAACGTTTTGTACGTCCGAGGCAAACTGTTCCAGCTCTGAGGCACATGGCAGCCAGTTTGCAGGCCCGGGGCTTATGTTGTTAAAGACTAATAAAGCAAGAGGGGCCTGTGGAGAGCAGGGAGGCTCGGCGTTCAAAGGGAGATCAGAGCCTACATCTGCCTTTGTCTGAGAGAAGGAATGCCAGGAATGTGGGCTATTTCAGGAAACCTCTATGCGCCTAACTCCACTTCACCGCAATCTCCACAGCACAAGATGGCTGATGGGGATTCAGGCTTTCCTGAATCTGCCGATGAGTAATGGTGGCACGTCAATTCACTAACAGGCCTCTAGGAACTTCCCTTAACACCAGACTGCTCGCTCAGCCACAGGATGTTACAGCCTCCGCCGAGGAGCAGGTGGAACGAGATCAGCTGATTACAGCCTGGAGCAGTGACTCAGGGAAAGTTTCCTCCATTTAGAAGAAAGGCTAACTGTACTGAACTCTCACATGCATACCAGCAAGCTATTTACAGATCTAGTCATGTTTATGTATCTCTCACCTTCCTCAAAGCCTCCTCCTCTTCCTGACGTTTCTCGTAATGTGCAAAGTCATCAAAGATTGAGGTGGTATGCTTGAAAGTGGCGATAATTTTAAGCACTTGTTTGGCCTTCTCCAGAGGCACTTCCTGAGTGTCCCTGGAGTTGGTCACCGGCTTGTTGTCATTGTTCTCCAGCCGGATGTGTCGCAGCTGGTTGTTGGGCACGTCTTTGATGAACGCCCACTTCACCTCGAACTTGCCCTTCCACTTGTCCTGAGACCAGACGCCCGCGTAGGCATTGTAGTCCACCGGGGAGCGCATCTCGGCCACGCCGCAGAAGTGCCCGCTGCCGTTGACGCTGAACAACAGGTACAGGGGGCCCTTGTTGCCCAGCGAGCGGTAGGCACCGTCCAGGCGCTTGTTGCCATGTTCTGTGCTGCACCAGATGGAGTACTTGATGGAGCGGTGGATGTCGTCTTCAGAATAGCTCTTGATAATGAAAACGCGCCCGTTTTTCAAGCTCCAGTCAAAGTCTTTGGGGTTGTAGTTGTTGAGGGCGCGCAGCTTCTCCAGCACGGGGTGCACCTCACCGGAGCAGGGCGAGGCATTCAGGGGGACGCCCCCAACCATACCGAAGCCCTCACCGCGGTTCCTGGGAGCCACCCAGCGGTTGGGGGGTGGACCGGGCTGCTGCTGATGGAGGGGCTGTGGGGGGCCAGGTTGAGAGGAGAGGTGCATGTGAGGGGGGCCAGGGGGCATATGCTGGGGGTGCTGGGGGGACTGGAGAGAGTGGAGCTGGAAGGGCTGGTGTTGATGTTGGTGTTGGGGCTGGTGTTGATGTTGGTGTTGGGGCTGGTGTTGATGATGTTGTTGTTGTTGATGATGTTGTTGTTGTTGGTGATGTTGATGTTGTTGGTGATGTTGATGTTGTTGGTGATGTTGTTGATGTTGGTGATGGTGTTGGGGCTGAGGGGGCAACGGGTTCTGCAGCAAGGGCTGGGGCTGAGCTAGGAGAGGCTGCTGCATCATGGGCTGCGGGGGCATCATATTCTGAGCTAAGGGGGGCTTGTTCATTGAGCCCTTATCGTCCCAAGTACCAATGTTCATATTGTGCTTTATGGGGGGCGGGGGAATGGCGCCTCCTCCCATCCCCATGTTGGCTTTGGGTTTGACCTTCGGCTGCGGCTTGGCCGGCTTCTTGGCGATGGCCGCCCAGGAGGCAGGTTTCGGGGCGGAGGAGCTCACAGGCGGAGGGAGGCTATTGGCTGCCATGCTGCTCATACCTGCTGTGCCCAGTGGGGAGCCCACGGTTTTGGTGACAGCTGCCACCATGTCCGTACCCAGTTTCAAGCCTGTCATACCTTGCTCAATGCTGTTCAGCATCGGGACTTTACTCAGCTGGGTGTCGCTTCCAAAGCCCGCCTGTCCGTCCGTGATGGCCCGACCCAGAGAGCTGGGGGCGTAACCGTAGCTGTTACTGTAGACCGAGCTCTGGGTGGACTGGCCCTGAGAGACACTGGTTCCCCAGGTGGAAAAGTCTGCATTACCAGGGAAGAAGTTGAAGCCATGCTGGCCCAGGAAGGGGGGGGTGTTCCCCAGGGCACCGGGCTGGCTAAACACACCGTCAGGGAGGAAGTGAGGCTCGCCATTGCTCATCTGTCCATAGGTGGTCAGGTAGGGCATAGGGGGGTCTCCTGCTGTGGACCAGGCGGCCTCTCCCAGAGAGTAAGGGAAACCAATGGATGGAGCATAGTAGCTGGGCATGTAGGGGTCAGACATTGGTTGGTAGCTGTTATTCTGTGAGGGATAGGGAGACAGGCAGGTAATGTACTAAACATGATGAGAGAAAAACAATAAAATCATCTAGTAATTAAACATGATGACATGCTATGCACAGTAAATATGGATTGTGAGTTAAGGTATAGAAACTCTAAAAGGGAATGGAGTTATTTGTAATGTGTGTGATGGCTGAAATGCGCAGCTAATTAGTCCATAATATATTCTAGGTATAGTATAAAGTGACATAAAATATAGGTTATATTCTGGCCACCTCCTAGTGACAGATGTATGGTATGTATAGATCATATAAAGGTTTATTTTAGGACATTACCTGATTTGTCTGGCCGCCTAGATAAGGCTCAAAGTCATCATCGTTGACTCCATCCTTTTGATGCATTGATCCGTTTTGCACTAAGGATGGAAAAAGAGAATGGTAATTCATCAAATGTGTGCTGCCTGTGAGTCTGAGATATTTCAAGATGTCAATTAATTATACTGGTATAATCCAAAATAAGACAAGATCTCAGTGTTGTGTAACATCAAAATAAATGCAGAATTAGGGATCACTGCTAACATACATCAGCTGCAGTTTAGGCTACATTTCCAAAGCAGAATCACTCAGTATGCAGATAGCATGTTAGCTCATTTCCATGAAAACAGTCGCCCTATGAAGTAGAATTTATAAATGAGGGCTCGTGCACCATTTTACCACCCGTGTTAAAAGCCTTACCTTTATTTCCTTGTCCTTTGGGTCTCTGAAATAATGGGCAGCACAGGAAAAAGAGATCAGATCACGACAGGAAACCAGAAGCACACACAGATAACAGGCTGTTTCCTACATGCAGAAATACATTGGATTGTCTTCTCCTCGGGCTAAAACCCATCAGCTGCATATTTACAGGTTGCTTCGCGTTTATTGACCGGATATCAAACGCTGTGTGACATCCAGGAACTAAACGGTGCCGCATTGGCAACCGGTTACAGCTAGAGTTGGTTGGCAATACAGTCGGCCTACATTACAGCTAATAGCCACCACATATCAAAGACTTTGCAGCCTGTTTGATCCGGCGTGCCAAATCAGATCAAACTGTGCGCAAAGTTTCATTCCCCCGCACGGCTATTTTGTAGCCGCTTTAGGGTGTCAATACACTAACCTGATCGACTGTGGTCGCAGACATCCTCCAGGAACCGAAACTGATAGCTGTGTGTGAGACTGTCCACGGCTTCTTCCCCCCTGCCTCTCTCTGCACTTCGGTGCTTTCCTGGCTCGTCTCTCCGGCTGTCCAATCACTCTCTCGCGGCTACAATGTTCCGTTTTCCTCCGGCGCGTCTGCTTCTTACAATCGGCAACTCTGCTGGGTCTGTGTGGGGTAAAGCGTCAGGTTATAAGGTGCGATCCTGCCACAGATCGGGGTTTAGCAGTCAATCTGAAACTGCCTAGTGTCTTACCATTTTCCACAATGGCGGATAGGCTTTTTACTCCCGCTTCCGTTCCGTTCTGCTGCTCCGTGACCTTCCGCCTGTGACGCTCTGAGTCATGTTACACACTTACACTTCACATGACAGTCACAGACAACAAGTTCCCTGCTGCAACTAGGCCTACATTATATTTTATATTTTGTATTATCCTATAAAAATAGTCACCCCTGTAGTGGGGATCCTCTCTTAATTCAGCCACTAGGCTACATGCCACTAATGCATGGACTCCTGAATCCCCATGTGAATAAAGCTAAATAAATAGGCTGCAAAATATGATTCATGAACACATTTACTACATTTTTTTATTTTCTGCTGCTGTTTACTTATATTCCCCTTAATTTTAAAGGAAAAATATTGAAGATGTTTTTATTTTATTATCAAAACCTATTATTATTTTGTACAACAAGATGTTTAAATTACACCGAGACAAATTATCCCCACTTCCACGAACTAAAACTGCAACAAATATTACCCTTATACATGAATGCATCATAATTACTTATCTAATAATATCACATAGGCCTCAATACAAACTCACAGGAGCCATTTTGAATGCAAGACTTCTGCAACAGATTTCTCCAGTGCAGTATTTCTACTGTTGAATAAGTGAAGGATGTGAACAAATACTTCACTGTTTCTCAAATTGCAAATATAAAACAGACTATTAAAGAATAACTAAGTAAAATAAATATATTGAACTCTAAATTATATAATTCTAAAATATCAAATCTATAAAAATAACATTGACGGGGACCTTTTATTATTAAATAAGTACTTTTTCTTTTGATACTATTTTTGTAATTACTGTACTCTGCTGTAATGGACTACAACTGTTGTGCTACGCGAGTAAACGAGAGTCACCTGCTCTAGTCTCGCGATATTTCCCCAGTGGGTCGCGGAGCAGTATGGCAGCCGTCGCGCTGAGGTCCTGCCGCAGAGGACTTTCACAGATTTTAAGTAATGGAGGCCCTGCTGCTTTGTCTTCACAGCGTCTCGAAGGTCGGTTCAAGTCTCCACTTTAGGCACAATTAATTTCACAACGTTTAAATTATATATAAGGGCATTTAAACGCAGACGAGGGGGTGTGGCTCACACAGACTGCGTCGTCTTAAAAAATGTAGGACATGTAAACTGTGTTGATTTAGCGCTTGCGATTGTTTTTGAAACATGTCCTTTGATGTAAGTTGTATTTGTAACCTATTTTTACATTCATTGGTGAATTGGTTGAATATCTACCAGCATTCTTGGTGTCCTTGGTGGTCGATATGAAAAGAATGACCACGCTGTTTTTTTATTATCCATGTGCGGGTTTCTAGTTAGCGTCAAAAGAAGCCTTATCTTATAAAATGGGGTGGGCAGAAGTACTCAGATATTGTACTTTAGTAAAAGTACCAGAGTGTAGGAATACTCTTTTACAAGTAAAAGTCCTGCATACGAAAAAAGGCCCATTTCAGACTAACATATATGATATGTTTTATAATTATTGATCATTAAAGTGTTATCAAAGCTGGTAATGGTGCAGCTAGTTTTAATGACTTTGTATGTATGTATCTGATTTAAGAGTTGATTATATTTCACATCATTAATCCAAATCTGTAAAGTAACTTAAGGTATTAAATACATGTAATGGAGTAAAAGTACACCATTTAACTCTGAACTGTAGTGGAGTAGAAGTAGACATTTGCATAACATTGAAATACTCAAGTAAAGTACAAGTATCTCAATATTGTACTTCAGTACAGTACTTTAGTAAATGTACTTGGTTACTTTACACCACTGTGGGTGTGACAATGTGTTCAGCAAAGTTGTATTTCTAATTTAGCTATTTGGCTAATGTGCAACATTTACATAACATGTTTTTCTATAGCAATAATCCTCTGCTCTGTGCCCACCAGGAGCCCGGAGACACAAGTCCACAGTCCAGTATGCCTCCCGACCAGACCTTCCCAAGCTGGCCTACAGGAGGGTGAAGGGGAAGAGCCCCGGGGTGCTCTTCCTCCCGGGATATGCATCCAACATGAATGGGCAGAAAGCCGAGGCACTGGAGGAGTTCTGTAGGTCACTAGGCCACTCATACCTTAGGTAGGTCCTCAGAAACACCACGGAAGAGGGAGCATACAGTAAAGTACCACATTGATCAGTTCAAACAGACATACCGTATACATACAGTGTTGGTTGTGGATTTCCTCTGGATATCGTATGTGTAAAAACCTATCCAAACAATCCAACTTTTCTTCTCAGCAATCATACTTGATGCATGGAGTATTTTGTGTAGTTTATTATTTTACTCATTATAGATATACCAAAGATGTATACGGAGCTAAGCTATAACATACATGAAGTGGAGAAGATGCATACATTCACCACACACCCGAGGTGTATTAATAGGAACTAAATGTACTTTTCTGTGAGAAAATCCATGCTTACTATATCATTAAGATACCATACATTTAGTGGCGTTATGAGACAAAGAAACAGCAGACAAAGTAAATAATAATTACAAGGAGCATGATGCCCCAACACAAGAGTATATATCAAACAATGTTCTGTGTATTTGGTTATCAAGAGAGGGGTTTGCCAAATGCCTTTTAAATGTACCAGAGTTATAACAAGCAGTGATGTGTTTCATCTAGTTCCTATAGGAGGGCATTCAAATGATGAAACAACTGGATATGTGTATCGGCTCCAAAACTCACAATGAATCGTGTAAATCAAACTTATGTTTAGTTTTCTCAATTTTAAATGACTCCTTCACTTGTTTAACCTATTTTAAAATACCATTACACACCTCTCCTTATCCTCCAGAGCCTCTAATCCTGAGGTGATTAGATGTACGACATGTCTTCATCACACCGACTACTTAACTGCCTCATCCTATGTTTACTGCAGTATCTAGCTGATTTACTGCACTCATAATGTCTAAAAGAAAAGTAACCTTTCCCTGATCTGTCGCGGCTTGCTTACGTTTTAGCCTCTGATACGCGTGTCCATGGTCTGCTCTATTTCTGTTTCCCAGGTTTGACTACACGGGACATGGGGCCTCGGAGGGGGTGCTATCAGAAGGAACCATCGGTACCTGGAAAAAAGACGTCCTCTACGTGTTGGATGAGTTAGTAGAGGGGCCACAGGTAAATATTTCCTCTGGTCATGGCCGCTCGCACACACTGGGGGTTGCAGCCTAATACAGGAAGTTATATAAGAGTCTGTTCCCATTTAGAACAGGTTTAATGTCCGGATACAGGCTCTCATATATAAGCACTGTTCTAGCTAAAAATGTATATAATTTACCAAGATTGGGCAAAATATAGGACTTGGAAAACATTGATTTTACTCAGTAAGGGTTGTTCAATATTCATGCATGAAATTGGACACATTATGCTAATATCTAGGTATCAGTGAAGCTCTATATACAGCTCTAAATACAGTCTGGAGACCAATACAAAATTATCAGATTCTCTGGTTCTATTATTTATAGGTATGTGTTTGAGAAAATTAACATTTTTATATTTTATTCGAAAAACTACTGTCAACATGTCTCTGTGTTGGAATTCAACAGACACGGCAATGTAATGGCTGCCATACATGTAGAGATTGAGATTTAAGAACAACTTGGAGCGGTCTCTTCATTTTTTTCACAGCCGCACGTCTAAGGCTTTTATTGTGAAAGAACCAGTCCTGGTGGTAGAAAGAATAGTTAACGTGAGGCCAATAGGGAACCAATTGAAACCAGAGGGTCATTATTGTACAGCCATTTTGCAATCAACATATACTTCATAATCTCAATTCAAAATATTACCTTTAGCAACTTTATGTTGAGCACAGAGAAGCTTCAGACACATTTGCAAACCAAACATTAGTACCAAACTCTGCACATGTACTATGCTGCACATTAAGGTTCAACCATCTAACTGAAAAAACTATTTTGAGTATATGCGAAATGTAGTATTTTGTAATTGAATTTCCTATATTACAAATCTCCTCCTGCACTTAACAAATGACGAAAATGAGTTTTGTTACAGAACCAACCAATCAACCAGACAGACAGCAAAGTCAATAATAGTATTGGCACTATTACAAATGATTACATCCTCTTTCTCTAGTATACACTGTATGTTCCACTATGCCTCCAGAAGATGGCGCTGTGTAGCAACAATTGTTGTTTCATTAGTCTACCACTGCCGAGGTTAAGCTGCACAAATCTACTGATGGGGTGTTAGCAATTAATTGACTATTTTTGCTTTCCTGTAGATAATGGTGGGCTCCAGTTTAGGGGGATGGTTGATGCTGCTGGCAGCCATTGCAAGACCGGAGAAGGCTGCAGCTCTGGTGGGCATCTCCACTGCCGCCGACCACATCGTCACTGTGTACAACTCTCTTTCTCTGGAGGTAGGGTCCGATAACATCATCACATATATCATGTTCTGTTTGAAAATCTAAATGTTTTCCTGAGTTGGATTTTGTTTGACTGCGCAGGCACGCAAGGTGTTTGAGGAGAAGGGGGCGTGGACTCTGCCCACCAAGCACCCGGAGGAGGGTTTGTACGACTTTAACATGGACTTTCTGAAAGAGGCAGAAAATCACTGTGTTCTCCAGAGTCCCATCCCCATCACCTGTCCTGTGCGGCTCATCCACGGGCTGAAGGACGAGGACGTGCCCTGGCACATCTCCATGCAGGTGGCCGAACGCATCCTCAGCGCCGATGTCGATGTCATCCTGCGGCGACAAGGCCAGCACCGCATGTCCGAGAGGGACGACATCAAGCTCATGGTCTACACCATCGATGACCTCATCGACAAGCTGACCACCATGGTCTGAGGAAGGGTGGGGGGGTGAGCTTGAGAGGTTGCTCAGATGAGGAAAGAAGGACTGAATACTAATCAACCCTCGAGTCTTTTACCAAACAATGGCATGTTTTTTCCCGCCAAATATGACCCTTTATCCCTCTTCCCGTACTTCATGTGTCATTTCAACATGCCGTTATTATCAGCAGCCTCCCTGTAAGCGGTTCCCTTATATCTTCAGGTTGCATATGTATGTGTTCCAGGTTATTATATGGAGTGTTGTGTTGGCCTTGGTTAGAGGCATCAGTTGCTGCGGCCCGATGCCGCCGATCTTACTGTTTGACTGTTCCCCCCCTCCCTCTTGACTTAGATTCATAGTTGTCCTGTGCCTTTTTTATTCACTTTCCACTCGATGGCCAATAAAACCACTGCACACATGCAGGTCTCAGTCTGTTACCACAACCTACACATCATAATCAGCTGGCAAACCACTGCTGTCGATATTGAAATGCAATTATATTATAGTAAGGTTTTTTTCATTGATATGTGGATTCCAGAAACCTTTAAGTAATGTACTCTAAAAAGTGTCGAACTCAGACCTCAAAACATGATTAATAAACATATAAAAAATAAGCACATGTCTTTTATATACGGAGTAAACACTGCACAAAAATACAATTTGCCAAGTTTATTAGCACATAATAAATCCCGGTACTATATAGCGAGTCAAAATCGTCACGGGTTGTTTTCTGCAGCAGAACAGCCCGTTACATGACTCCCTGTACCTGCTGGCCTTTAGCCACGGAGAGCTGAATGGAGCCACTGGGCTGTTTATTATTAACATGTAATTGGCAACTAGCTGCACATGCTCAATGGGGCGCGACCAACCACTTAGCTCCGGGGCCACTTCACTGCAGCGCTGACCTTTAACTCGTGGGTGAGCTGTGTAGGCACTCGTTTTTCTGTGTCAACGTTCAAATCAAACGTCAATTTATGAGCGCATAAAGCACGGCAGTTATAACGCAAGAGAAGCTTCTAGAGCCATGTTTGACTCGGGGCTCATTTTGCTTTGCGTTTTACAGAAAGCATGTTTTTGCACCATAGATATAACCAGGAAGTGCTTTGTAAGTAGGGTTTTTGTTGTGTAGTTAACTAAGATAATACATACTTACATATATTACCCCCAAACACTTATCAAGCACAAACAAACTTAAGTAAGTAGAAGGAACTAGCTCTCATTACACAACTAAGCGACAGATGCTGTAACAACCTTAGTGTTAGCTGTGGGCAAACAAACAATAAGTCAGGAGGAAGACTAACCGGTTAAAGCAGCTATTCTAACAACACTTTGTTAACCAGTTATCAGAGGTGGAAGACGTATCTTTCAAGTAGAATACCAAAGTCTAGGGCCCTTTCTCCTTTCATCAAATCCCCCTCCTCGACTCCTCTGTCCTCCGGTAGTGACCCGGAAATGAATTTTAGCGCGCCATGTTGAAGGACATCTCATTTCTCTAAATGCACGTCGAGGACCGAGCATCGAGGAGCCTCTCTAGAGGAGCTATAACCGAGGACACACTGATGGGTCCTCCACGGCTCCTTCGCGGATGCATTTCCGGGAACAGAGATGTTTCAAAGAGTCTTGACGCACGGCCGGACTTATCTCAGCCAATGACAGCTCTGCATGCATCCCCTGGATATTATTTTAGAAACTGCTTTCATCGCAACGCGATGTTTCCAGAGAGAACAGCTGTGAGGTCCGTGCAGAAAGCAGAGCAGTGTGTATAATATATATCACTCAGTATAACAGACCTACTCTCTTTATTTGCTTTAGTTTAGTAGATATCTACAAACAAAGAGTCGATATTTTTCTAAAACCATTCAGTGCTTCACATAATTGTGTGTGTGTGTGTGTGTGTGTGTGTGTGTGTGTGTGTGTGTGTGTGTGTGTGTGTGTGTGTGTGTGTGTGTGTGTGTGTGTGTGTGTGTGTGTGTGTGTGTGTGTGTGTGTGTGTGTGTGTGTGTGTGTGTGTGTGTGTGTGTGTGTGTGTGTGTGTGTGTAGAGAGATGCAGCGGACAGACAGGTCTCAGTTGGTTTGGTGTCCTCTGCTTAACTTGTAATACTTGTAAATAAAACTTTTGGCCCGTAATTTATTTTCCTCATTGCAGCGACCAGAGAGGGGGGGGGGGTATATATCCAGTCTCTGATAGTGTTACGTTATTATGAATGCTCTGTTTGATTCTGAAATTGTATATATTTATATAAATATATACATATATATGTGTGTGTCCGCATCTGTAGCCTGTTATTGTCTCATTATTCCGCACTGTGAATGAATCAAAGTAAATATATAAGTCATCATGAACACATCTGTCCATCTGACAGAGGGCTGCTATGCCTCCTGTCATCATTAATGGACGTATCTTTAAAATGACTGCTCAGAGGAGAGGAGTTCTCATTTCTCTAACCGCCTGCTGCTTCCCCTCCTCTCTCCTCGGTTCCCCTCCTCGGCTCCTCCGCTCGCATCTCCTGTGGGCGGGACTAAGTCTCGAGGATAGGAGTCGAGGAGGGGAGTTCGAGAAATGAGAAAGGGCCTAGAAATGCTCTGTTTCAAGTAAAAGTCCTGTATGGCAAATGTTACTTAAGTAAAAGTACAGAAGTATTAGCATCAAAATATAGTTGAAGTACCAAAAGTAAAAGTAGTCATTGTGCAGATTCAGAATAATATATGATGTGTTTTATAACGATTGATCATCAAAGTGTTCTCAAAGCTGGTAACGGTGCAGCTAGTTTGAATGACTTTGTACTGCAGGGTAGCTTGTGAACTCCAGGTGCAACTATATAGGTGTTGATAATATTTCATATCATTAATCCAAATCTGCAAAGTAGGTATTAAGTCAAGTCAAAGTCAGCTTTATTGTCAATAATTATACATGTGTTATACATATACAGAACATTTGAAATACCGTTTCTCACAGTCCCACAGTGACATATAAAACAGATACAAAAAGGGCCTAGATAAAAGGGGTATAAAACTAAGTAATAGTAGTAAAAAGTACTAGGTAATAATATATTTTAAAAAACACAATCAACAGAACATGAATAAATGTAGTAGAGTAAAAGTACACCATTAACCTCTGAATTGTTGTAGGGTAGTATAAAGTAGCAACATTTTTAAAATACTCAAGTAAATTACTAGTAAACATAGTGACTTTACACGTCTCCCAGTTATGATGAAGGATTTTTAAATGGTACAGTGGGTTGATGCTTGACCAATTTGCACTTAATGCTGCCCATGCACAGTGCACTATACGTGAGTGACCAGTGGCCGGAAGCGGTGTCACGTCGCATTGTGTGTTGGGAGGGTTGGGAGTCTCCAGGGACCCCTCCGAGTGACTGCCCCCCCCGGACAGGATCCCGGCTCTGCTGCATGGATGCTCAGGCTCAGCATCCTCAGTCTGCACATCTCAGCGGATCTGACACACTGACCGGACACCCTCTCCAGTAAGTGCAGCCTCTATTCAATGAACCAGCTTTCAGTGCATGACATTGTGGGTATATTTGTTTAATCAGCTGATTCACTGTCGCAGTTAGTATGTGAGCTTTACGCAGTTACCTTTAACATGTTTTTATAATGCGCAGCAACGTGATGTCGGGATTTCCTTTGAGTTTACTGAATGTAACTCGCGTCCAACAACAGATGCATCGAACACATTAGTCAAAGTCAAAAGTGAAATCTTTAAATGCGGAAAAAAGGAGCTGACGTAATTTAATTAAACTGTATTGCAGGCCAAATATAGATCTGCTATACGCATGTATGAATGCGTGTTTTGGAAGAGGGAAAACTTTCTGAAAATACATTTAGGATATGTCATTCTCATCGTGTGTCTGCATGGAGGTCATACTTCACCTCATGCAGAGCATGCACACAGCGTGCCGGAAACTGGCTTGATTGTTACCATAGCAATGAGAGGGCATGTCCCTGTCTGGGACAGCAGCCATGGACCACACCCTTCCTCCAGAGATGCGCATGCTGGGGAGGAGAGACTATAAAACCTGGATAATGTGTTACACTAAGATGGTTAAATGCTCCGATGCTTTAGATGCTATAGTGCAACTTAATAAACAAAGTGGATAACTAATATACAGGAGGTATAAAAGACGCTAGCCTATGATGATGCTTTTTGATGAGAACAGTTTTCCTGTCTTGCTATTTGCCTATTATATGTACTTGTTACTTCAGGGTGGGTGGACTGCCAAGCTGTAGAGAGAGAGACTATACAACTTAAATAAAAAAACAAAACATAGTTTAGTATAATGCTCTAATGCTAGATTTTCATTGTAGTAAATAAATAACTATTTCAATAAGAATTGTAGTTATTTTGCAATTTAATACACAACAAAGTATTCATTTACATACTACAACTTATATTTTAAAAGAACAGTAGCCTGTAATTAGGTTTTTTATTTTAGAAATACTTTTGCTATTTCCCCCTTATATGTAGGCCTATCTTTTTTACAAACATTAAGAAGGTTAATGATAATGCCCTAATGCTTTAGATTTTTATTTTAGTAAACAAATACATTTTTTAACTAAGAATTCTAGTTATCTCACAATTTAATTCATAACAGGTATACAAAGTAGTCACTAATACCCCCTATTATACTCCAAAATGCTTACTATAGGATCCGTATAATGATGTTTTTGTCAGAATTGTTGCAGTTGAGTTGCTATAAGCTTTAGATGTATTTATTTTAGGAAAGAGACAACATGTCAACTCTCTGAAAACAAATGGATTCAAAGCAGACACCAAAAACTCACCAATATACTACAAAAGTTCATTATAGGAACCATATGATGTTTTTTTATATTTCACCTTTCACCTTTATGTGTACCATTCTCCTCAGGGCCACTTTACACTACACACTAGAGAGCTGCCATGGCGAACAGAGGGCCGAGCTACGGCCTGAGCCGAGAGGTGCAGGCGAAGATCGAGCAGAAGTACGACGTGGATCTGGAGCAGCGGCTGGTGGACTGGATCGTGGCTCAGTGCGGAGGAAACATGGAGAGGCCGCAGCCCGGCAGGGAGAACTTCCAGAAGTGGCTGATGGATGGAACAGTGAGTGGCTGCAGTACCGCCGCTTAAAATAGTTTGCCATTCAATTATTTAAGATACAGTATAATAGTGGTCTGTCAGATTTGAAAAGCCTATGGAGTCAAACAAGGCTAGCAACCGGCTTTATGCTTCCAGTTCTTAATGGACTTAATAATATTCATCTGCATTTATCGATATGTTATATTTGGTACCTGGAAGAATTAAGGTAAAAACAATGATTTTAAATGTTTGAATTGTTTTGGTGCTTGCTTTGCAAATGTAGGGTTTTGTACAGTGAGCCATTCTGTGAAAAACTCCCCAGACTCCCTACTTAGAAACTTAATCAACAACCAATTATAAAATGCACCCTCCACGATGCTGCGGTGTCTTCTCACTCTACACTCCAGCTGACTAATGTTCAGAGGAGAAAGGCAGAGACATCAATTTCTGCACCGGCAAGTTACTCAACAGACAATTACGCAACGCAGCCACTAAACATTAAAATGACTCCCAATTTGAAATGTTTCATAACTAAATGCACGTTCGGCGTCTCTTGAACAAAAATATGATTTATGGCGTTTAAACATGCCAAATAGGACCATGTGAGTGAACTAAAACCCTTCATTAAGTGACTTTAATTCAATTGTATTGTCCAGATCCTCTGTAGGCTTATCAACAGCCTGTATCCGAGGGGAAAGGAGCCTATCAAGAAGATCCTCGAGACACAGATGGCCTTCAAACAAATGGAGAAGATCTCTCAGTTCCTGCAGGCGGCTGAAGCGTATGGAGTCTCGACCACTGACATATTTCAGACGGTGGACCTCTGGGAAGGTGATTTGAACTCTGATTACTTACATTCCATCTCCCGCTGGCGTCATATACATTTTTTCCCGATGATAATCAGTTTGCAATACACGTCATGACACAAGGATCATTTTGTTCTGGCTATAGGAAAGGACATGGCAGCTGTGCAAAGAACTCTCATGGCTCTTGGTAGCGTGGCTCTAACTAAGGACGACGGGCATTACAGAGGTGACCGAGACTGGTTCAACAGGTAAAGAGAAACGGGGGGAATTCAAAATGTTTCCCTTGCATGCTTGTGATGCTTCATTCGCCTCATCGTGTATGTGTTACTGTTGTGTAGGAAAGCCCAGGGGTATCGTCGGGAGTTCAGCCAGGAGCAGCTCCGCCAGGGTCAGGGTTTGATCGGCCTGCAGATGGGCAGTAACCGCGGGGCTTCCCAGGCCGGGATGACGGGCTACGGCCAGCACCGTCAGATCATGTAGATCATGTAACCCCCGCTTCCAGACCTCGCTTTTCTACTAATACCACAAACGCTGTAGCCCCGAAACCTCCATCTCTTCTGTAGCCCCGAAACCTCCATCTCTTCTGTAGCCCCGAAACCTCCATCTCTTCTGTAGCACCTGCCATGTCAACCTCAATCTCCCTGGAATTGCTGCTTTCCCAAACCTAGTGTTTTATCTTGAAAAAAATGATGTCCAATGCTGTAGATCTGAAAAGTCCCCTCGCTTGTGCCACATGCTCTTCCTCCTCGTTGTCTACTGTCCAAATGATTACCTAACGAGGAACCTTAAAGTCATCAATTTAGTCTCATTCCTTAATTTAGTATTAGAATCTCTATACAAACCATCAGTGTTATACATCTGAACGCCACTGTTAAGGAATGCTGTATGCTGTTTATTTCCATTTGTGTATTCATTTATCGTTGTTTTAAAATGATCTTTTACTGTGTAATTGTTTAGCCTTAAACCTAATGGAACTCAATGAATGACGACGTCTCTGCTATCTTGTCTTGAAGACTTGTTGCAGTATCCTCTGTAACCAAATCCGACCTCACGGTGTGCCTGGTTATGGGACTACAGAGACTGAGTCCTGGTACTTAGAAATGAGTTCATTCTGAGCCACGCCCATGTTCTTTATTCTTTCCATCACATCTTTAAGTCAATGTGCAGCCGCCAACACGTGTGAACGACCCCATTTCTGGTGCCAGGTAAAGACATTGCTTGAATGTGCACTTTTATGTGTATATTTTTAAATATATTTATACCTGGAGGCTTGTGAGAAGGATTATTGAAGAACGAAATAAAGGATGTGAACATATATGTGTGTCAGTCTGTGAAACACACAAGCTGGGTATGTTGATAACTGGGAAGTCGGGGGTGATTTCTTTTATCTTGGTTTAATGTTACGGCTCCTCCCTGCTGTCTCTCTCCACCGTACACAATCTAATAAAGGGGCAGCAGCACGACATGATGATTAGGTTGAGGATGCTTCGACCAGATAGTCCAAAATGGTATGCACTGTGAGTGACCCTAAGTAAGTTATGTAAGCCCTTGCTGTACCAATAATGCTGCTCGATAGTTGATATGCATGTATGGAGGGTGTAGCAAAGAAAGCCATCAGAACTGCCATGAAGTAACTCGTCAACCCTATACTCACCGTAATGTTCTTTGGTTGTAGTTTTCAATGTATTTCTTATTGCTTTCACCATCTTACGAAAACTCTTTGACCTTATGTCTGCTCTATGGTTACCATTAATCTAGATAACATCTAAATGGCACTGTCATTAAGATAAACCTTTGTCCAAGGCATTAGCGACATTAGGCTCTGAACCACAAAAGGTCATTGTTGTATGCCAGTGATCCAGTTTATGTTGACAATTGTTTCCGACTGTTGACATTTGAGAAAGCACATATGAGACGAAGCAAGCATGAATTAACATTTTAGCATCTAGTGACTTATCACAATGCTGCTCTTTAAATCTCGGATAAAAATGTCTGCTAATATGGTGGCGTCCATTCGTAATGTCTTGTTATCGCTCAATTCAAAGCTAAAGATGTCATCCTATGTGCTTAATATCCTGTTTGCTCACTGTACAAAATGATGCCTGTGTCAAAGTATGTGGCCTTCTGCATGTGTGGCCCTGACATACACTGTGTGCTTATTATTAGCCTCAACTACACTAGAGAAGCATCTGAAAGGGATATGTTACTGACAGACACAATAAGTAAGCCACACACGCAGCCTGACCAATGAGATGGCACTGGGGACAGAGGTCACTGTCCAAAGTTCCTGTCCAGCTTTTGTTTTCTTTAGTTGGTGTCTTCGCTGTCTGTTGTTCCGCTGTTTTCCTCCTGAGTGTGGAGATATGTGGACATAGGGCTAACTATGAACTGGCTTTAACTCCTGTCCAAAGACCTTGCATCGTTGGATATTAGCTTTTTTTGAAGACAGGTGCATTAGGTACAATGTTGCAGCTGGGATTTAGAGTCCCTCTGTTGCTTCTTCTGCTGGCGGCCAGGTGTGTTACACAGGAAGAAACTCAACATAAAGGCTGTGTTTGTGGGCACCCTGGGATACCTGGGGACCCCGGACACAATGGCACACCTGGCAGAGATGGCCGAGATGGACTCAGAGCTGACAAAGGTGATGCAGGTAAGTTTACAAGAGAAGAATCCTGCTTTACAACTTCACTATATGTACATTTTAACATTTTAAAATGTCTTAAGCTTCATCTTTACAATCTATAACAATACATATGTATGAATCACCCACTAAAAGGACAAGTTGGCCGTATGGGAGCAGCAGGTACTGATGGACACAAGGGAGACAAAGGGGAACTCGGTATGTATTTTCATAAAACTACACTGGAAACTTTGTAAAGTGTCCCGTTTTGAAATAATTGAAATGTACCCTCTGTATACATTTCACCTACTTTAACACAATTTATTCTTATATAGGTTTCTCTTATCTGGCTTTACTCAACAGTGAACAGTAAGCATAAAAGGACATTGTATGCTTGTCATTTACAGGTGCAGTTGGCCCATCAGCGGTCAAAGGAAAAAGGGGAGACAATGGAGAACGGGGGCCTCCTGGGAAAATGGGGCCTCAAGGAGTCCAAGGGCCCGTTGGCCTGAAAGGAAATAAGGGAGAGCTCGGGCTGCCCGGACCTCAAGGGCCTAAAGGCGATGTTGGGCCTATTGGACCAGAGGGTCCCAAGGGGGAAATCGGCCTTCGAGGTGACAGGGGCATTCTGGGACCATTGGGCCCCCCCGGCAAGTCAGGGCCTAAGGGGGACCTCGGTGTCCCAGGTCATAAAGGGAGTATAGGATATAGAGGTGACAGAGGGCTTCGAGGCGAGAAAGGGGAACTGGGTGAGAAGGGCGACACAGTTGTTATCCCTAAAAGCGCTTTCTCCGTGGGACTCACAGCGGCGAGTAAACTGCCATCAGTTAATGCTCCCATTCGGTTTGACAAGATAATCTACAATGCACAGAATCACTACGATCTGCAAACAGGAAGATTCACATGCTCCGCAGCGGGGGCCTATTTCTTCACCTACCACATCACCGTCTACTCCAGGAACGTGAAGGTGGCTCTGGTGAAGAACGGAGCGAAGATCATCCACACCACGGATACCTACCAGAACAGCGAGGACCAGGCAGCAGGGGGTGCCGTGCTGCACCTGGAGGTGGGGGACAAGGTGTGGCTGCAGGTGGCTGGAGGAGAGCTGTACAATGGGCTCTTTGCTGATGAAGATGATGACACCACCTTCTCTGGGTTCCTGATCTTTGGGGCTTAAATTGCGCACAATTTCCTAATGAATGCTGGTAATTGTATTTTAAGTATAGAAAATACCTTTTGTCTTTGATACTTTGAAAACATTATGCTAGTAATTTAACCATACTTTTACGTAAGGATATACTGAAATGCAGGACCTTTACACTGTAAGGTTATTGCTATTTTTTTATTCAGATTATTTTGATTATTATGTTTTGTCTGTTATACCAATTCAATACATTTTCCTGTAAATTCTTGAACCTGTAATTCTGCTGAAATGACAGTATCAGCCTGTGAAGTAAAGCAAACAAACTTGAAATGCAATGGAGGTGTCATTGTAGTCTGTATCAAAAGTTACTACCACAGATACGTGTTTAAATACTGCTGTGTAACAATACAACATTCACTTAGTTGTCATTGCTCTGGTGTTTGGGGATGGGCATGCACAATAGAAATACCATTAATTGTTCTGGGCATGATTCAATGAGATGGTACGAGGAAGACAGCGAAAAACCCAACTGGAAGGTGCAGTCTTTTTTTATCTTCAAGAGCCGCAGGAAGTGAGGAGCAGCATTCCCCTGTTTTTCCTTCAATGAACAGCGTTCCAATGTGGGCGTGGTTTTGCGGTCATGGTGTCATATACTTAATTATGATTGGCTCACAGTCCAACGGTAACTATGTGGTCAACCAGTTAAGACCATCGTAACCCCGCTAAGCCCCTCCCCCTAGAAACACTGCAACAAGTGCATTAATGATGCTCAAGCCTCCAAGAAAGACCTCCTTCAACCGCGATATTATGAGCTTTTCTTGAGCAACTTCGATAGAAAAAGTATGACTCAGTATTTATGTAGTCAATTTACATGACTAGCATCAGGTTTTGCCGGTCGGGGAAAGTGAAATTAAACGCGGCAAAAGCTTGCGCAATTAAGGAGAAGGTTATCAGAGAG
Source organism: Pseudochaenichthys georgianus (assembly GCF_902827115.2). Classification (NCBI taxonomy): domain Eukaryota; kingdom Metazoa; phylum Chordata; class Actinopteri; order Perciformes; family Channichthyidae; genus Pseudochaenichthys; species Pseudochaenichthys georgianus. Next base: position 21,710,426 of record NC_047522.1, read on the forward strand.
TTAGCTTAAGTTGCTAGCTCAATGTGTTCAAGAAGTCACAGCCGTTTGTCTCAATATGTTGCGGGGTGAGCAGTGAGCAGAGGACTTGTCGTGTGTTTTGTCCCGACATGTTTTTGCGAGAGGACGAGGCAGAAAGCCTTTGGAGCTCAGAGAAACTACTTCACTATGGCTGAACAACAAAAACAGCTGCTCCGTAGATGTGAGGAAAAAGGGTCAGGAGGACAACATCAGCGACTATGAGCAGGGTGAGCAAAAGTTGTCTTACCTGATTACTGCGTAGTGACTGCTTATCTAACACACAGCCACAGCTAGTGATACTATAACTCCTTTAAATGCAGTGGTGTAAAGTAACTAAGTAGATTTACCAGAGTACTGTACTTAAATTCAATTTGGTGGGAGTTATGTGTTCACTTTGTACTTCTACTCCACTACAACTCAGAGCTAAATTGTGTACTTTTACTCCACTACATGTATCTAATAACATCACTTATAGTCAAAACTGTAATAAGACTTTAGTTACACCTGGAGTAACATTCACAAGCTGCAGCATACAAAGTAAGTACAACTAGCTGCACCTTTACCAGCTTTGATAACACTTTAATGATCGATAACTATAAAACATCTCGGGTATATAAGTCTGAAATGAGCCAATCTGTACTCAAGTCAGTTTAGATGCAAATCCTTTTTACTTGACTAACATTTTGATTGCATGACTTTTACTTGTAACAGAGTATTCCTACACTCTGGTACTTTAACTTTAGGTACAATATCTGAGTTATTCTTCGACTATAATTCCTTTAAATGTTTAATACTACTTTGCAGTTGCGGTGATTTCCCCCTTTGAGTTCTTGTTTGAAATGGGAGCAGAGGGGGTTATTGTGGTGCATTACAGCCGTGGTTGTTATAGTGATGTGGGAGATGCCAGCCTGCAGGGAGTTGGTGAAGGAGGGGTTGTGGGGGGGCACCGACTACAAAGAGCTTTATGGCCTAAGAAAGTTAATTAATGCAGAAATAAATAAGCAGTTTGGCCCTGAGTTCTTCATGCGCTTCGAAAACTCCTCAGTGTAATCCCCTTCAGCTCCTTGTTTTCAGATTCTGCTTTATCCTTAACAACTTGGCTACACTTTTACCAGCAGTCTGCAGCCATTACAGTTTACTACGATCAATAATCTTCTTTTTATGGCTCCCCAGATGGACTTTTATACTAAAGGTAACCTGAGATGTCTAGATAAGTCAGCGTGAAATACTCAATCATAGGTCACAGTCCTCTGATGTATAATGACTATTTTGTACAACAGTACCACACTTCTACAGTATAATTGCACACCAGGATACGTTCTATAATAGAGGCATCAAATACAGCTTTGTGTCTGTTGTTTGTCAACTTTAACCAGCTATTTCCCGTGCTGTGAGTCGGGCGTACAGAACGTTTGTGCCAAGGGAATAATGTGTTCATTCATTATCAAAAAAAGTGTTTTTCCACCTGGAGCATAAACTACTTCTAATCTCACTAATTGATGGGAACTGGTTATTGAGATAATCTCAGATCCTCGTGTAATTGAAGTGGATTTGTGATCTTGAGTCTCTCTGCTTCCATGGTGTTTAAATGTTGATGGATCAGCCTTTTGATAATTGTTGCCTTGCTGTCAGGTTACACTGTTGACTGATGACAACGAGGCTCAGTGGCGTGTTGTCCTCTGTAAGACTTGCACTGTGTGGTGTTAGATTTCTGCCTGTCTGTTCCTATGACAGTCCTCAGCAGATCGGGTGAGTAAGTGGCTGCCTGTGTGAGACACTCCCTGGTTTAGCCTGTACCTGTACTTCCCACGCTCTATAGAAAGGGGCGTGTTGTCTCCCAATCTCACTTTTCCTGCCAGATCAAAAAATGAGGAACTGGGTCATGAACTAATATGAGACTTTACTCCGGAAACCGGTAGCATATGTGCTCACCTGATCCACATGTTACCCATTACAAAACCACGTGACCACAAAAGAGGTAATATGTTTCTTATATGTGTTTTAATTTAAGCCTTTAACTCTCAATGTGCGGCTCCGTGCAGTCCGGTCCTGGTGGGCTGCTAATGAGCTCTGGGTGTCACTCTCAGTCAGAGCTGAATAGCCTAGTTGTCGCCCTGATCAGGCTATCATGTGTGGATGAAACCAGTCTGAACACAGACTGGTAAAGCTCGATTATGGCTTGCAACGATTATGAAAACAACGTGATCGAAATAAAACGATTATTTTTTAAATTTTAATTTTAATTTAATTGTATTGGTTTTTCAGTTGAATTACACTTCAAACCTTTATTTATCCAGATTGGTCCCATTGAGATCATAGATCTCTTTTTCAAGGGAGACCTGCAGCATATAGGTTCCACATGAAACATAAAACAATAAAGGACATTATACATTATATTTACAGGATACATAGTTATAGACATTTACAAGTGCCCATTGTATCAGCAAGCATTTCATTTAGCCTAGCTTTAAAAACATGCAGAGGAATGAGATTGCTCAGTTTCAATTCTTGCTGAAGATTGTTCCAAGCAAGTGGAGCTGCGCATATAAAAGCTGTCTTACTTGAGACAGTCCTTGCTCTTGGCACATCTAACAAGACTACATCATGTGACCTCAGACAATAGCTGCTTGCAACTCTCTGTGTTATCAGAGAGCAGATATAATACGGGGGTTTACCCAACAAAGCTGTATAGATAAACGTGTACCAATGACTGAGCCTCCGTACAGAGAGTGATGGTAAACCTGCCTTGGCATACAGTGAACAGTGATGTGTAAGTGCTTTACAGTTTGTGACAAATCTCAGAGCACTATGATACGCAGCATCCAATTTGCTCAGGTAATTGGCAGGTGCATTCATATACAACAAATCAACATAGTCCAGCACAGGTCAAAAGGTCACAGAGCCTTTTCCTGGCCTCAAGCGAGAAACAGGACTTGTTTCTGAAAAAGAAACCTAGCCTAACCCTCAGCTTTTTAAGCAGGTTATTGACATGAAGTTTAAAAGAGAGACAATCATCAAGCCAGATACCAAGGTATTTGTAACAGGCAACAACTTCAAGTTTTGTTCCTTGCGTAGTTACAATATCCAAAACAGGCTCTGGTGTCTCTTTAGCTTTTGAAAAGAGCATTACCTTGGTTTTATCCACATTTAAAAGAAGCTTTAGTTCAGAGAGCTGAGTCTGAACAATGTTAAAAACAGCTTGTAATTTAACAACAGCCTCTTTAATGGAGGGACCTGCACAATACATCACAGTATCATCCGCATAAAAATGTAAAGTAGCTTCATCCACATTATCACCTACACTGTTAATATATATGGAGAATAAAAGTGGTCCTAAAACAGAACCTTGTGGTACACCATTAGAAATGTTTAACCATTCAGAAGACAGTCCATCAAAGTGAACACATTGGGACCTTTCAGAGAGGTAGTTCACAAACCACCCACTGCATGGCTGGATATGCCAATACTGAGTAGCCTCTGCTTTAAGATGCGATGATCAACGGTGTCAAATGCTTTGGAAAGGTCAATAAACAGAGCTGCACAACTCTGCTTATTATCTAAAATAGTAGTAATGTCATTTACCACTTTCATCGTGGCAGTGATGGTGCTGTGTTTCTTTCTGAATCCTGACTGATGTTTAGACAGGATGTCATTTATACATAAAAACTCCTTTACTTGTTCACTCACAAGTCGTTCGAGCACCTTAGCCAGAACTGACAATTTAGAGATTGGCCTATAGTTATTTAAAATAGTTGCCTCCCCTCCTTTCAGTAAAGGCAAGACATAAGCAGACTTCCATACTTTTGGAATTGTGTTCCACTTAAAGTTCAGGGTAATCAACTGTTGAAAACACACACACACACACACACACACACACACACACACACACACACACACACACACACACACACACACACACACACACACACACACACACACACACACACACACACACCTCCCTCATTCAGTACTTCAGAGCTTTCTGTCTGACTCTTTTAATCTTTGCTGGGAAACAGATAGCAAGTGTCAGAGCTAGAAAGATAATATTAAGAATGCAAAAAAAAAAATGCAGTGAACTTTTTTATAGTAATGAGAAAAAGTGGGGCTTTAGTTTCACACACATAGATTTAGCTATTAAACCAATCTTTAAAACACTTAAGCATTTAAGGACATCCTACAGGCATGTCAAGACAAATAGAAGACCAGTAAAGTGACAGCTTACAGAGGAATGGCCAAGTTGCTGCAGGGTGTTTGTGTCTGTCTCAGAGCTAAGCCAGAGAAAGAAAATGTTTCAAAGTTAACTTTAACTTGATCTGCTCCGTCTGGTAGTTTCTCAATTTTAATTTCATTTTGGCCTAATGAGTTTTATCCTTCGGGAGGTCACCTCTGCAAAGGTTGAACCAAGAGTAGCAGGTCACTTATATGAATTCATGACTCCTTGCATAACGGCCTGGGGCTTCTAGGCAAACAGGAAGGGAGTCAATGATTAAAGTGCCTTCCTCCCTGCTCAGCTAAGCGTGTGTTTGAGTGCACATGCACACACACACATGAACGTGAAGGGCCGTGCACTTTGAGAAAGGATGCTCTAACTAATTGTGCTTTTCAGAGTGCATTCTTTAAGCCCTTGTTTACCTGTTTATGTATCTGGGGTGATTGTTCATCCTCATCTCTGGGAGTCTAATCTGAAGCTGGCTCCAGCTGGCTGCCATGTGTTTTTGTGTGTGTGTGGGGGGGGGGGGCTCCTCCCTGAACTCTTAATTAACTCTGGACCAGGGCCCCAGAGTGCCGCTCCCATCGAGGAGGATCCCGGTACGCAGGCGAAGATGATAGAGGAGAGTTCATAGAAAAGGTGGCCTGCATTCACAGCGAGTAGGGCGTGATGTTCATGTGACTCATATCTGCCTCGATGTTGCAATATGCAAATCTGTAGGTGGGATATAGTGGATGCTTTTTGTTGTTATTAATTCAGAAATGTTTGAGGGAAGGAAAAGAGACCCGAGCTACAAATGTGATCTTGACTTTTGAAATACATTTACAAAATTAAAGGTGTTTTCAGAATTGCATACTCCGGTACTGTGAATGCGCTGCGGACAGTATGGACATGTGGTGCTCGGACTAAAAGCAGTGCTGAATAGTGAATACCATTGTATTTGCTCTTGCATGCTAAAACGCTTTTTATAATCCAGGAGCTGCAGTTGTCAGAGTTGATTATGTTCTGGGGAATTGTCAGGTATGGATTTGAACAGCGAAACAAGTTTGTCTGCCATGCACCTCAAAGCTTTTTTGCACTCAGTCTAGACCAGAAAAACACTAAGGCTTAAAAAGGCGTCGGCAATTTTAAAGGCCACAGTTAATTGTCACAGAGACAAACAAATCTTCCAGAGGTTTTCGAAGTTGAAGCAAAAGCATTTCAGTCCGAGCTTGTTCGGGCTATCAGACCTGCCAAGTATGAGAGAAGACAGCAACTTGCATGTGGCGTCACATTGAAGAGGGAAGGCAGGAAGGTGTTGAAGGATACCACAGAGGGACGAAAGGTTGATGGCACGACGAGAGTATTCAAAACAAAAGCAAGTGGTAGAAATGCCTTCCTTATCTCCCATCTTTCTTCTTGGGACATAGATAGAGGGAATGAGCCAGTATATTTCCAGTTGCTGCTCAACGTCATCTGGCAGTGGCAGAGGAGGAGAAAGTACAAGACGACAATTCAGGATAGCTTTTGAAAGCAGCGCATTGTTCACGAGGGCTGTTTACTGTCTGTCAGCAGCGGTGCTTGGCAGCGGTGGCTCTGTGTTTACACAAGTGTTTGGTGTGATGGAGCGAGCGGGCTGAAGTGACGGCAGATTCCACAGAGGGTTTGACTCAGAGAGCCCATCTGCTGCCGAACGCGCAGCAGGCGGGTGGTGGGGACGATTCCATGCATGTGTACGCACGCAGCAGACAAGCGAAACAACACCGGCGACACATTTCTTTGTGGAATACATGAACAACAGTGGCAATGTATTGCGTCGGTTATCATGCATTAACAGTTATATGACTTCATCAGACATACAAGCATTAGTTTAAAGTACACAAAAGAAACCTGGAGACACTGTGCCTATTTCTCTTAAGCCCTTTGGACTCAGCAGGGGAAGCACGTGTGGAAACAATAAAATAAATGAAGCCTGAATTCCTTTTAGCTCCGTCAGTTTCAGGGCCCTGGTATTGTGCATGCCGACTCTCTGACACTCTGCCATGGCTCATTAGGACACTTGAATAGCACAGAGCCTCTGCTAATGTTATTAGTAACACCTGTCACTACTATGACATGCTAAAGGTACCCTGTGAAAACAGCAGTAGTAAGAACGCTATATATACACACACATTGACTTTGTTTTTAAAGAGTTGAACTGATTTGACACCACCTAAACCCCCATCCCTCGCCCCCTCATTTTAGTAATCTGGAGAAAACTGGGCAATTTATTGCATTAATCACAATGGATTAGAAAGTTTCATTGCTTAGTCACGCTCACAAAGCCCCACTTCAAAGTCTCAGCTTGATGTACCACCGCTCTGACTCACACACACACTGAGTCACTCACTCACTCAGACACACACACACACACACACACACACACACACACACACACACACACACACACACACACACACACGCACACACACACTTAATGCTGAACATAGCACAACACTACCCTGACCTGGGCCTCGGCTCTCCTTGGACATTGAAATACAGCACCAAGGACAAATGCACGTAGTGTTCCCAGTGAAAGCCTTTCTGCTGCTCTGCGCACACTGAAGGATATTTGTCTTCCTGTTTAACTGTCTTTCCTTTATTCCCTCTGTTCCTCCTCTCACACATAAAGACACAGAGGACACTGTACTGTGCAGTCGTTCTGATGCCATTTTTGCATTTCCCATTACGATTCCGACCTGTACTTTTAACCGATCAAAGGCCATTGTGTTAAAAACTAAAATATAATATTGACTAAAGTAACAGCTGTGCAACCCTGTATGGATTTGGCGTGGTTGCTATCGGTATTCTATGGCCTGGTTCAGATTTAATCTTTTGCAAAACATGAACTCATTCTGAATTAATGTTGTTGTTTCCATGCAGAGTATATGAGCTGATAAAAGACGTGACATCACACATTTTTTTGTATCCAGACAAAAGTGAACGCTCTTATTCCTTTCAGCATAATCAAAGGCCTTTCTAAGAGTATTATTATGATTTCCTTTATCCTGCAACGTGCAGGGATTTCTAAACTGAGTCTCTGTTTGGTTTTGCAGGAGGATCAACAGGACAGGGTCTTGTCCACAAGTGAAGACTCTCTGCCGGGCCTCCACAGCTCCAAAACTGACCCTCTCATCCGCAGCCGGCCCCTCAGCGATATATACCCCTTCCACAGTCATGCTGACAAGACTGGGGCCCCGTATCTGCTGTCGGGGTGTGGCGCCCACATACAGCCGATGCCTGCGGGTCCTGAGGAGAACAGACTGAACGGCATCAACTCCTCCGCCTGGTCTAACCCTGTTATAGGTCAGCCTGACGGGAAGCCTTACTCCACCAGGATTATGAGGCTTTTTTCCAACCCGAGGAAGGGCCCTCAGATTCCAACCTCTGACCCTCTCACCTCGACCCACAGCAACGACAGCAACACCCAGCCCTGGTCGGGACTTCCTGGTCTGGGTGTTGTGGACTCCTTCAAAAAGCTCCGCTCCTCGGTGCTGCAGGGTATACAGAGTAGAGGGGCCGTCATCCACAATGGGGAATACGACCCATCGGATCAGGATATGGCTAATGGCGCAGCTGTGGACAGCAATGACTTTGGCCAAGGTGATGCAACAAATGATTTAAAGTTTGCAGAGGGATACAGGGCCTCGAATGGAAATGATGAAGGACAAAAGTTCGTCATGATGAGCGAGTGTGAATCAGATATTGAGGACTTTGATGAGGAAGAAAGCGATCAAGGAGACGGACTCACGCGCAACACGCGACTGTCGAGGAGTATCCGGAGAGCGTACGGAGCGGGGCGTATCTCTATACTCGACACGGGGAGTAAGATGATCGCAGGAAACGGCACAAATGAACCCACAAACCAGAACCCAGATCCCACATCACAGGTCGATGTCCAAACAAAGAACTCAAACGTGAAAGTGCTGAGCAGACTGAGCAAAAGTGCAGATAATCTTCATATATTTAAGGCACCGTTCAGACGCAAAGCTCCGTCTTCAGGATCTACTTTGCCTCACGATGCCCCGGGGTGCAGCACGACAAACGGGACACAAAACATCCTGAGGTCAGGCAGCGTCTCCTCATCGGACTTCAGCCACAGGAAGGGCCCTGCAATGACCAAGGGGCCGATGCTAAAGCTCGTAGGCAGCAAGACCGACCTCACTGTACGACGCAAGCGAAGTCCCTCCCCCAGCCCCACCTCTCAAGTTCCCTTGTCGCCCCTGACACGTCTTCACGATGACTACTCCCGCCGCGTGCCTTGCCTGACGACAAATGAGCGACAGCGCCGGCCCTCGCCCGTCAGAGCCCGGGTCATGTCTGCTGAACGCTCCCCCCTGCAGCCTGAATACGATGTGACTCTGCAGCAGCACCAGGTCCTCATCAGCCAGGTTTCTGTGGAGCCCCCAGAGGGAACAGAGCACACTTCACCTGCTCAGCATGAATCACTGACTACAACAAGTGGTTCTAAAGCAGAATGCGATCCATCTCCTGTCAGCGTGAAAGGCTCTTGCCAACAACAAGAACAGACTGAAGTCAACATGCTCCCACATGAGGTAAGGAAGGAGAGTTCTGGGTGTAAACATGACGGGGGTCGGATGTGATACAAATCTGGCACATACCTTAGATGGTATTGTTTTTGTTGCACAATATTCCTCCACTCTTTCTCCTTGATTCTTATCACAGGAGATGCAGATATTCTGTTCCAAACAACAATGAAAAAGCTACAGATGTTATATTTACCCACCTAGTCTCAAAGATCTTCACTGCAAAATGTTTCCACTAATCAGCAACACCTTTATCGTTGAATTTGAACCACAGGATTGGAAATCTATCAGATAACGAGCCCTTTGTAAAGTTTCAAAGAGGAAGGAAAGATCTAATGTCTTTATAATCTAGAAGCGAGATTATCAATGGATGCCAATCTCCCAGTTGAAGGGCAATGACCCTTGTCTCAGGAAACGACGGATTTCACGACATGTCATGACTTTGACTCGGGCAACATAAGTTCTCATGTCGACGTGGTGCCCGTCAGTATTGTGCGCATGTGCTGAAATAACGAGCTCTGCGTGTGTCCAAAGTCCCCTTCGGTGTCAAATAAATAATGACGTAGGCATAAGTCCGTCTTCACTGTCCCTTTCTCCTGTCAGTTGTGAATGATACACTGACTTCTGCCGCAGCTGGGTCGTATGCCGAAGCCAGCTGTTCTGTGCCACCGGGCACCCAGAAGGAGCACAGTTAATGATTAGGCTTTGTTTATGATTAGTGGCACTTGCTCTAAAAGGCTCCATAGTCCTATTGCTGCGGGGGGAGGGAGGGGAGGGAGGGAGCTATGAGTGAGTACAGCCCCCGCCTCACGTCTTCGCTGAAGCACGGCGGATCAAAGTCCAACGCTATGGACGCCGGGCCTTCGACAGCTACGAGCGCCAGAAACAGGACCATAAACAGGACCATAAACACTTTATAGTGAAGTATGTTTCTGTCTGAGAGTAGGGTATTGCTCTTTAAGATGTACCTGATTGCTGACTTTAGAAATCAAGTGGATTTGACTGGGATATAAAAGAAACAGTCGGGACTTGGCCTCGAGGACACAGGCCTTTGTGTTTGTTTGACAATGGTGCTCGTCCACTGTGTGCCTTTCCAGTGTATATGCCGGGGACCGGACCCAGACCGAGAGGTGAGGTTGATATCGCTGACTAACGAACTGCACAATAATTTTCATGTAATAATTAGCCAATATTTGACCAATGAGTATACCGAGATAGTATTTAATTGAGGAGTATTTGGGGAATTTCTGATGCAGTTCTTGTTTGAACGTGATAAGCAAAGTGGTTTATTGAGTTGTGGAGCATATCACTGTGTGAACTGGAACACTCTCTCATGATAATAAAGGCTTTCATGAGAGTCCTGATAAAAGCCACTGGAAATGTTTCTTGCGGTTCTGCTTTGAGACTCAACAGAGACATTAGTGTATCACGTGTGGTGCTATTTTGCTCTGTTTCTGATTAACAGATGCTGAACGTTTTACTATTTTGTGCACTGCAGATGATTGTACAGGGAAATCAATAACAGCCCTTACTGAGTGTTTGCTTTTGATCCCTAGGCATCATCAGACCAACGAGGCCCAGAAGCATTTCTCCCAACAGAGGATGTATCTCCAACCAGCAGCAGCTCTCCTCTCTCTTCCACATGTCTCTCAGGGTCGCCCACAGACCCTTTGACGGAAACATCCTCCGTCAAGCCCAGACGAAGGAGTGGACGCACGAGACCTCGGCCCATCTCCGACTACGGGCAGCTCCTTTCCAGGAAGCACTTCATTCCAGAGGAAGTGGCAGAGCTGTCTGCTGAGGAAAGGACAACAAACGCGTCGTCGCGTGAAGACTGCAGTGGCGGTGCATGTGGAAATGGAGAAATCCCAGACAGCTGCAGCATGACCAGAGAAGGCGTGAAGCAGCGTCCGATCTCCATGATCGGAGTTGGGGATATGTTCTCTGCTGATGCTGAGGAGAAGGACCGCCTTCCTGCTGTAAGCCTTCAGAGTTTAAATCAAATGGAAACTCACATTTCAAAAAAGAAAATAAGTATTTTGATAAAATCCCGTCCACTGTTTATAAGGTTGGATAAAGTAATGAATCAAGGTTGACTTCAGTCTTTATAATGAATACTATATATATATTATTTCGAATTGTTTATAATATATTATTTAAATAAAAAAATATAGACATACACCCCTTTTTTTTATGTTTGAAAAAAATATGAACACATTCTTAAAAAATATAAATATTAACATTAACCGAGCTTTACGAAAAGACAAGCACTCAATGCCCCCATAAGCTCAGTATTATTGTCATCTCTTTCCCCTGGCTGTTATCACAGAACAAAATGAAAGTCCAAAACGTTGTTCGAGGTTTTGTTTAAGGGGGTGATCTGTTGAGTCATCAGTTTATCGCTGAAAGCCTGAGAAAGTGAGCTCTCCCTGAATCCCAGGATGTTTCCCCGTGTCTCCTCTGCAGCCTCTGTCGCGGCCGCCCATCCCCTCCCACCAGGTGCCCCCCTACAAAGCGGTGTCTGCAAGGTATCGCCCCTCCACCCTCTCCCAGAGCACCCCCATCGGACTGGACCGCGTTGGACGGCGTAAGCTCCACAGAGTGCTCAGCGGTGAGAGCTAATAATAATAATAATACATGGGACTTTTATAGCGCTTTTCATGAAACTCAAAGACGCTTTGACAGAGAATTAAGAAGGAAAAAAAAGAAAAGAGAAAGAAAAAAAAATAGATGACAAAAAGAGATAAACAAAACAGAAAATAGGGGGGGGGGGGGGGGTGGTCCGTGGTTGAATGCAGTGTTAAACAGGTGGGTTTTGAGTGATGTTTTGAATGCTGTGAGGGAGGAAGAATCTCTGATGGATTGGGGTAGTGAGCTCCAGAGGGTGGGTGCAGCAACGGAGAAGGCTCTGTCGCCCCAGGACTTGAGGTTGGTCCGGGTGGGGAGGGACAGGAGGTTGGCAGCAGCAGAGCGGAGGGAGCGAGTGTGTCTGTGGAGGAGGTCAGTCAGGTAGGATGGGGCCAGGTTATGGAGGGCTTTGTACGTCATCAGGAGGATCTTGTACTCAATTCTCTGGGGGATGGGGAGCCAGTGGAGCTTGATGAGGATGGGTGTAATGTGTTCACGGATTCGGGTGTGGGCGAGTAGACGGGCGGCGGAGTTCTGGATATATTGACGTTTTTTGAGGAACAACAAGCTGTTTTTGTTGTTGATCACACATTTCAGTCTGTGGGAAAGCTGGGGCGGGGAATGTCAATAAGTGTGCTGGAGGAAGGCGTTGGTGTGCAGCCAGGTGTGGCATCTGTGGCTTGTTTTCTAAACTATTTGAATCAGAATGTTTTCAGCTCCATGAGGTTTGTTTTTGAACCTGTGTGTGTGTTGCAGTTGGTGTGACTGAGAGTTCTGCGACGCTCGATGACAGCGTGAGTGAGGAGGAGGAGGAGGGCAGCTATGATGAGCTCAATGATTTCACACCATACCTCGAGCCAGGGGTGGAGCTCTCCGTTCTCAACGAGGTGAGGTTGACGAGGACAACTTGTCATGTTGCAACACTCAGCAAAATATTCTGCTATATTTATCCTGTTGTATGCGTGAAGTAGGGCTCTGCAAGTAATCGTATTTTAATCTCGATTACGTAATCTAAATAAAACGATTATTAATTGTATTAAAAAAAGAATGTAATCTTTTTGTTGTTATTTTTGTTATTGGTTTTTCAGTTGAATTATACTTAAAGTTCAGGGTAATCAACTGTTCAAAATATACTGTTCAAAATTGATGTTTTCAAAGTAAATGGATAATCGTTTTTTAATAATCGTGATATCAATTATGAACCAAAAATAATCGTGATTATGATTTTTGCCATAATCGCACAGCCCTCGCGTGAAGAGCGTTATGAAAAATGTTTTCAAGATGTTTGGCTGCAGTTTCCAAGTCTAGACATAATCCTCCATGTTAGACAAGGGCCTGGCCTGCATGTAATTGTGTCTTCATCTTATCTGTGTGTGTGTGTGTGTGTGTGTGTGTGTGTGTGTGTGTGTGTGTGTGTGTGTGTGTGTGTGTGTGTGTGTGTGTGTGTGTGTGTGTGTGTGTGTGTGTGTGTGTGTGTGTGTGTGTGTGTGTGTGTGTGTGTGTGTGTGTGTGTGTGTGTGTGTGTGTGTGTGTGTGTGTGTGTGTGCTACAGTGGATAAGCTCTGGCCACACGGTGTATGCTGAGGCTCTCTGGGACCATGTGACCATGGAGGAGCAGGAGCTGGCCTTTAAGGCTGGAGATGTTATCCGTGTCCTGGATGCCTCGCATAAGGACTGGTGGTGGGGCAGGGGGGCCGACAGGGAGGCCTGGTTCCCCTCCAGCTTTGTGAGGGTAAGTGGACTTCCTGACCCGTGTGTCCAACGCATGTTTGCTCTCCAGAAGCACAGAAAAGACTTGGCAAACTGGCTGGGCTCCAAGCAAACCTCAAACAACAGTTTGTTAGGGTTCAAACCTCAGAGGTTCAGCTGGTTTCCGTGGCGACCAGCACTGATTGACAGTTGAGTCTTAATTAGGCAGGCTGTGGTTACCAAGGTGAGGTTATTTGATTGGCAAATGGCCGTCTGCTGTGTAATTGCTTGTAGCTGAATGAAATTGACTGAACAAGAGCTGGTTAATCTTGCACACATTGTTACCATAGTGACGTAGAGTTTTTTTGTATGAAATAGTTGTTTTCTCTTTTGTAATAATTATTTTTCTTAACTGCAATCTTTAGTTAACATAATTCAATGTTGGGTAAACTACCTTTTTATATCTGCTCTCTGATCTCTCGGCGAATTGAAAGTACGTATTGCCAGAGATCTCATGATGTGGTTTTATTAAATGTGCCAAGTGCTCGGACTGTCTGAGGGAAGAAAGCTTTTAGATGAGCAGCTCCACTAACTTGGAACAGTCTGCAAAGCTGTTTGAAACTGAGCACTTTGGTTCCCCTGCAGCACTTTGAAACTCGGCTGGGTGACATGCTGTCTGATACTCATGGTACCTGTCACTGTAAATAGAGTTTGTAAACTGTACCCTGTACATTATGTTGTATGTCTTCCTTATTGTTGTTCTGTTGTTTTTATGTTACATGTGTAACTAGTGTCCTGCTGGTCACCCTGAAGAAGAGATCTTTTGATCTCAAGGGGCTTCACCTGGTTCAATAAAGGCTACATAATCGAACGCAACATTATATATCCATTTGTTTGACATGTGTGGTGTCGAAGTCTGAGGACTTAATTGTGATTTGAAAGCTGCTCATTGTGTGTGCTGGATGTGTTTCAGGTGCGAGTGAACCAGGAGGACTCGAGTGCAGAAAGCGTGGAGAGCGTAGCGGACCAAGAAGATCCAACTCCCAGAGACACACACAGCGCTCAGCACAAGGAGCAGATGAGAACCAATGTGGTTCAGGAAATCATGAACACAGAACGCATCTACATCAAGCACCTGAAAGACATCTGTGAGGTACGGGTTTCCATACTTTACATCTAAGGCTGCTCCAGATGTAATCAATACACCATGTTGTGCTCTTTAGCAGTCATTCATTTGAACTAACCCTTTTCTGTAGTAATATACAACAACAAGATACATTTGTATTTCAGGACCGACTTTACAGGTTAGCACCTCCTGTTGACCAGTGTTGGAACTTCTTTTGATTCCCTCTGTCAGTGAAGAAAACATGCTTTTTGTTTCAGGGTTACATCCGTCAGTGCCGCAAACACCCAGACATGTTCACTGAGCTGCAGTTGAAGACCATCTTCAGCAACATAGAAGACATCTACCGGTTTCAGAGGCAGTTTCTCAAAGACCTGGAGAAGAAATACCACAAAGAGCAACCGCATCTCAGTGAAATAGGCTCTTGCTTTCTTTTGCAGGTACAAACCCTTCCCTAGTTTACTTAATCACTAGTTTATATTCCTGAACTTAATCTGTACTCATTGTTTCTCTTTTGTCCTTAGGACGAGGGCTTCTCTATCTACTCGGACTACTGTAACACTCACCCGGCAGCCAGTGCTGAGCTGCACCGCCTCATGAAGTCGGGAAAATATAAACATTTCTTTGAGGCCTGTCGGCTCCTCCAGCAGATGATTGACATTTCCATCGCAGGGTTCCTGCTCACGCCCGTCCAGAAGATCTGTAAATACCCCCTGCAGCTGGGAGAACTACTGAAGTACACCCCCAAAGACCACAGGTCTGCTAATACATGCTATGTGTATAGCAAAGCATCACCCATCATTTGCCCACATTTTTAAATAAACAATTGACAATGGTTGTCCTGATTGAGATCGATGCCGTGTGTTACTTTGGATGGAGATGTCTTATGTGTGTGTAAAGTGGACCTTATGCCTATTGTGCCTCTGATGTATTGCAGTGACTTCAGCGGAGTGAGCAAAGCGTACGAGGCTATGAAGAACGTGGCGAGTCTGATCAATGAGAGGAAGAGGCGGCTGGAGAGTGTGGACACCATCGCTCACTGGCAGGTGGCCATTCAAAACTGGGAGGTGAGGATCAAACTAGCCGATCTGTTCCGTCAACTCTTTTTACCCTCCTTTGTGTTCAAAGCTCCTTCAGACGGGAATAATATAAGTGGGTTATTGTAGCGGTACATTTTGCCCTTTTACGGCCCGTCCACACGGCGGCGTGCGTTGAAAGCTTCACTTTGAATGGGGTGACGTCACTTTTCGCCGAACTGCATTGTGGGAAGCGACGCGGAGCTTTGCTGGCGTGGCTCGCTGCAAAAGTTGAGCAATGTTCAACTTTTGAAGCCTCGGCAGAAGCGTCAGCCAATCGAATCGTATGCCAGTACAAGCTCTAGCCAATCAAACCGCTGCTTGTGTGTCAGCGGCGGGAGATTCATGTGATTGGTTGTTGGTCGAGTTTCAGACACGCCCGCCGGCTAGCGTCAACGCACGCCGCCGTGTGGACGGTCCGTAACAGTCATGTTTCTTATTTTGCTGTTAATTGTACATTGAGTGTCACACACAAAACACTGTTTGTTTTTATTTTATTGCTGGGCAAATGTATTTGTTCATGGCCTCTCTGTGGCCTCTCTGTGGCCATGAACAAATATGATTCTTTAATTTGTGTGTTGTGATTGTAGTCTTGTATGTGGGCTGTATTGTGACTTGATTTGGTTTTCTCAGTTTTTGATTTATTTGTTCTGTCTCGCTGTTTGTTATGTTAGGACCCCCTTGAAAACAAGATGGTTCATCTCAAGGGGTTTATTCCTTAATAAATCCATTTCAGTCAAACCCTGTTTTATACATTGTATATATCTTTTGACTTTGTCTATGTAAACGTGTCGCTGCAGGGGCCTGATGTGCTTGAACGCAGCTCAGAGCTGATCCACTCTGGTGAGCTGACCCGAGGCGTCCGACAGGGCAAACTGCAGCAGCGCAGCTTCTTCCTGTTCGACCACCAGCTGGTGTTCTGTAAGAAAGACGTCCTGCGCAGAGACCTGCTCCACTACCGGGGGCGGCTGGATATGGACCAGACCGAGGTGTTGGACATGGCCGACGGGAGGGACCTGGACCTGGGCCTGACCCTGAGGAACGCTCTGCGCCTGCGCAACGCCAACACCCTGGAGTTTGTGTGCGTGCTGTGCTGCAGGAAGGCCGAGGACAAGCAGAGGTGGTTACAGGCCTTTGCCAAGGAGCGACACCGAGTGAAGGAGGACCAGGAGATGGGTGAGTGCTGAGGAATTCCTTTCATTCCTGACGCAAAAGGGCCACTGTGGGTGTAATGTCAAATAAAAAGGGAACAGATTGTTGGTTGAAGGGGGTGTTTGAAAATATGTTGGCATCATGGTGCGTTTCTTTGCAGGAATGGAGATCAGTGAAGAGCAAAGAAAACAGGCCATTGTTAATGCCAGAAGAGCCAAACAGAAGAAGAGCAAAAGTAAAGCCTTGCATCATTTAAATGTATCTTGTTTTTTATATTCACTTAAAGTTGAATTGCTAATGTTTTGTTGCTTCACTCGTTTACCTTTTTTCAGCCATTGGTTACTCTGGCTCCGTCCCAACACACCACCCGAACCTGCACCCGCTCCACCAGCGGCACATCACCATACCCACCAGCGTGCCTCAGCAGCAGGTCTTCTCATTGGCTGAGCCCCCGAAACGAAAGCCTTACCATCTGTTGTACAGCATCACCCGCAACACCTTTTTCAAGAAATGAGACTTTGCTCCCTATTTTCTCCTCCCCGTGCATGTTCAGACATCACAACGTCCAGAAGACTCAAAGAACACTTTATTTTATCCTGTATTTTTCTGTGAATGTATCGTCGATTTGTGTGTTTTGTGCCTCTTGTGTCTTTCTTTGTGTTTGTTTTTGTTGCATCGTGGCGTTCAGTGCCTACAACTTGGAAGAGGATTGACCCGAGTATGAAAATACTGACTCCATTTTGCCAGTGTTAAAAAAGCTGCTCACTCAAGTGAATCCCACCCTTTTTGTCCTATTAATTCCAGCTGAAAGACATTGTTTGTTAATTATGACAAAGTGTATATTTTGCCTTTACGTTGGCGTACGGTATTTCACAGAGGCTGGACCCTTTTTTTTTTGCTTCGAGTGTCAACTCTGAGCACAGCCAGAGGATAAATGAACTGACACAGTCCACTACCTTGTTAACACTGTAAATAAAACTCTTGTACAAATATACCTAACGAGAATGATGTCACTTTATAATTCTGTTTGCTCCCCAGGGTGTCCGCGGGGTCTTAAAGTTGATCTATCAATTTAGCGAAAATTAAGGCTATTAAACGGCATTTTCCAAGGTATTGCATTTTGTAGTTTGTTTTCGATAAGTATATAAATTGTCCAAAGAGGTTGTATTCTACAGTCTGCCTGAATGTAATCATTGCGTAGGTGTGTAGTGTGATTCTGTGTAGTTTAGTGCTTCTCAAAGTGTGGTCCGCGGACCACTGGTGGTCCGTGAGCGCCCCCTAGTGTCCCGTGAGTATATTGGTAAAATTTCACATTTGAAATAAATAAATACATTTAAGTTTTCCGCACTCTCGCGGGAATATCTCCGCAATGGAGCGAGCTTAAGTTTCACTTTTGATTGCATGATATAGCCCCAGATAAACACATTCATCACACATGTGGCCACTTGTTTGTACCATTTTCAGGCGATTTGTAAAAAAACTATGTTTTTGGATATTTGTGGAGTTAGGTGGTCCGCGAGGGTTTTTTTATTGGTTAAGTGGTCCTTGGTATGAAAAAGTTTGAGAAACACTGATTGATGGCATCCCGTTGGATTTGACGTCATCTGAACAGGACATCGCGCGCTCACTGCTTGATAGCGCGCGAAGGCCCGTTTACACCGGTTGTTAAACAACATCGTTATGGGGGAATGCAAGTCTGCGTCCAAATGGTTGGAAGATAAGGAGTAAGGACAATCCATACTGTATATAGTCAATGTGAGGTGAAGTGTGTCGCCAATGTAACCGGTTAAAACTCAAAGTGGCGATGAGGTTTTAAAATGTATGGAAAGGGTCTTAAAAGGTTAAATTACATTTGACTTCAGGATTCCTGCACATACCCTGCAAAACACACGAGACGTTGTTAGTGGTTGTTGCATATGACTTCATGTGAATTGGATAGGTAATGAATGAAACATTAGCCATATGACGGGAGGAGGTACGTTCCTACTGTATCCTCCTCCAGCAGGATCTGGTTTCACACACCTGTCGACTCTGCCTCTAAACACTGTGCTGCTCTTCTCTGTTTCTGTTTCTGTGTCTGCTGCTGTTTTTACAAGGCCTTTATTGTTCCAAAGAAGAAGAGAATGGATGTAAAGAGCAGGAAGTCAGGCATTAGATGATAGAGGCTTGACGGGATGCCTGTGTCATGGGCACAGAGGGCGAGGCGAACGAGAAGACAAGCACAGATGAAGATGCATCTCAGCCGGAAGCTGCCAGTGTGAGTAAGATATATCTTTAACGGTGGTGTAACTTCTATAGAGGCACTTTGACTTAAACCGCAATATTTCATATCCTCCTGTCACATTTTAATTGAAAACATAGCGGCTTCTCCAGATAAACCCCTAGAGATGATCAAAACCTTTAGCTCACATCTTATGTCATGCCGCTTGATTAAATGTGTGAAATAGATTAAAACATTTCTCTTTTCCCCGTGGGAATCTATACCCTGCTGATGGATTGCCGCTTGCACAGTATGGGATGACACTGAATGAATAATATATGTGCTTTGGGTAATTTAATGAGAGCTGATGCTGCATCTGATGGAGTTACTGCTCTTCACAAGCTAAAGTGATGCAGCGTCATGTCCAGTAGAGTAGACACAACATTACATCACCGTCTGTAGATTAGCAGATAATGTGTTTAACTTTATCAACATGGATGCTCTGATCTTAAACTCCCATGTCTGTGAATTCTGGATTGATTAGCCTTTTGTTCAGCCTTTTGTAATCTAAACTACCTGACCTGGATAAGGTACAGAGATAAGAGACGAATGGCAGCTGCAAGGTCGTGCCCTCGTGCCCTCGTGCCCTTATTGTAAAAAGACTCTCTTGCCTTTTAGTATCCTCTAAACCCTGAAGCACTTTAGGGATTTACAGTATCAAGAGACACTTGCAGGATATTCCCAGAACTCCCATCATTTCAGCGTCATTAACCACATCCCTATCACAATCCCCACAGATTGAGGTGACGACTGTAAAAGGGCAAGTCAAATACACTGCTACAATAACCCACTTTGCATTATGTGTCTTCTTTCGCGCCAATAGATCGCAGATGTGTCCGTGGAGGTTTCCACAGTGGACCACACTCTGCAGGAGATCTGCAGGAAGTACAGGAAGACCAGACGAAAGCCTAAAGGTCTCCAGAGGCTGTGGGCCCACCTGCTGAGCATCCCCCACCTCGCCGTCATCATCACAGCCGTGGTGTTTGTGGTGATGGTGATCATGTGGTCACTGCTGTGGGTCTTCATTTGTAAGTGAGGCGATTAGGACAGGCAAAGGGCCAGTGTGTAGGAAATTACAACTTCATTCATAACCATTTTTTCATTACATCACCTTCCACAACACATCAGAGACTGCACTGACCCCCCCACTTTCAAAACACTGACCAAAACACACCTCTTCAGACTGGCTTTTAATCTGTGAATTATGCTGTATTGCTGTTCTAATAACTTTTAAATGTTATTTTATCATGTTTTATCACCACTGTAAAGCGTCTTTGAGCACCTGGAAAAGCGCTTTGAAATCCAATGTATTATTATTATTATTACCTTCATAAGCTTCAAATGAGCACTTTACATCCATCAATATGTTCCCTGTGTAATTATAATACTACATCACATATGATGACTAAATGTCCTTAGTTCGCAGGGAAAGCAACAGTGGAGCGTATTTTGCCGGGATGTTCCGCGTTGCCAACGTTGAGTTTATCCCTGAGTACCGCCAGGCAGAGTCCAATGAGTTTGTGTCCATGGCTAACAAAATACAACACGTGGTATGTATCCATGTACACCATGTGTGGATTGTTGAATGGGCCTATTGGGCACAGACACAGGGGCTTTTACCGCTTGCCTTTATCTACAAAATGTAACATATCATATATAAGATATCTACCAACTAAGACATTTAAGATGATCACAGAGAAACATTGAAGACACACAAAAACACAAGATATGCAAAACAGCGGCAAAGATCCCAGAACAACCCAAAGTAACTACAAAGTGCTACAACACCACTCCGAAGGGCCAAAGAAACTAGAGAAACATTGATGACATGCAAAACAGTTCCAAAAATAACTAAACGGTTAAACCAAATAGTAAAAAAGACATTAAACCTCAACAAAACATTGTTTGCATATCTTTACCTTCTGCATGTCTGTGCCCAGGGGCCTGCTTTCTCACAATCTGCCCGTCACATAATCCTGTTATGTACAGCATGGTTAGTGCTGACCGTGAGATCTGAGAGTCTGACTGTTAGCGGCTGGTGTCTCGTAGGTGAGCAATGTGTACAAGATGTCTTCGGTGGCCCGACTCTACAAGCAAGCTGTCATTTCAGACCTCAGGTAGGTTAGTCATGATCAGCGTGAAGCAACACGAGCCCACGCTGATATTCAGGATGTCGTTTCTCCAGTTCCACGCACTCAGAATGTGTCTTTCCTCACCGCAGTAACACCAACAAGGGCGGTGTGCTGGTGCATTTCTGGATGGTGTTTGTTGTCCCTCGACTAAAGAGCGCTGCCGTGTGTGAGGAGTGTGTGGGAGCCATCTTTAGGGACTCAGTCCACACCAGCATGAAGAACAGGTCCAATGTGGGCTACCTGCTGGGCCTCCCCGTGGATTTAGACTCCATCCTCATTAACGGTGCGTCAGAGTGTTAAATGAACATCCCAACAGTGTGTATCAACAAAGTGTATACTAATTGTGTCGTCCTGCAGTCGTTCAGCGCTCAGATTACTCATCAAATGGAGCAAGTAGGTGATGATACTCAACTCAGGTGCAGTCATAGTTGAACTAGAGGCGTGCATTAAGGCGTTTTCTCCCCTCAGGCTCGCAGTGTGTGGACAAGCTGCATGCCAGCCTTCCTGGAGCGAGCGTCCCTTTAAACGTCTTCTCCTCATGGGGGGGGGTGAACTGCCATGTGAAGCTCACCTCAGTGCCCGGCTCTCTGATCCGCCTCACCGTCGCCTCGTTCCTCATCGAGCCCAGCGACTGTGTGAGCGACGCTCTGGTGGTGTACGACGCTCTGCTGCCCATGAGAGGGCGCATTCTGCACAGGTGAGTGTGTCGCCTCCATCAGACCAATGACTCTCTCCATGTATCACCGGAGGTGGAATCAGTATTCGGGTTCTTTACTTGAGTAAAAGTGTTAATACAAGCTGTACAAATACTCAATTCCATGTTAAAGTACTGCGTGGAGAATGGTACTTATGTAAACATATTTAAGTATGATTAGGGAAATCTACTTAAAGCGTTAGGAATGAAAGTACTCCTTGCAGAAAAAGCAAAACGTATATTAAATCAAAAGCGTAAAATCTTCACATTTAAGAAGCTGGAACTGTGAATCATTTTTTACTTCTTAGCAAAATTGCTGTCAATTAATTTTCTGTTAACCCCCTCATTGTTTAAGGCACTTAAATATAATATTGGATGGTTTAATCTATACCAAATAATAATATTTTAAACTGGTTTTCCTTAGTCTTGTGTGTCAAAATCAGATTTGATAAGGAAGTAGTAGAGTAGAAATATAAAGTAACATACAATGAAAATACTCAGATGTCTACTTAAGTACAGTTCGTGTGTGTGTGTGTGTGTGTGTGTGTGTGTGTGTGTGTGTGTGTGTGTGTGTGTGTGTGTGTGTGTGTGTGTGTGTGTGTGTGTGTGTGTGTGTGTGTGTGTGTGTGTGTGTGTGTGTGTGTGTGTGTGTGTGTGTGTGTGTGTGTGTGTGTGTGTGTGTGTGTGTGCGCGTGCGCGCGCTGCAGGCTGTGTGAGCCGGTGTCCAGCTCCTTCTCCCTGGTGTCTACCTCCAATGTCATGCTGCTGTCCTTCAGGATGACCAATGGCAACAAGAGCTTCAGAGGACACTTCGAGGCCATCGCTGAAGAAAGTAAGACACATTTCCCTCGTATTTTTACATGCCAGTGGTTCTTAATCTTATTGTTTAATGTTCTTATTGCATTTTAACATTTTAAAGAGGCCTCTCTTGATCTCGAGGCCTCTTTAGGATGCTCCAGGGCTGAAAGTGTTACCTGTCTCTTCCAGTGTGTATGTCTCAAATTGAGACCCACGTAAAGCCTCACATCAGCGATCAAATCTACAGCCCCTTCCACCCCAGCCTCCTGCCCCCCCAGTGCTTCTGCTCCTGGAAGTTTCAGGTAGAGCCCGCACACATGCATGACTTATTTTTGTATTGCTGCCAGAAAATTGATTATGAAATGTGTTTGCATTTGATTGTAGACCCCGAACAGTGCTTTAGGCGTTGCACTGCAGTTCCAGAACTATGTATTGACCCCAAAGAGCATGAAGCGCTGTGAACAAGGCTGGTGGAAGGTCAATGAAATCATGTGAGTGGACACAACTCAAAACAAAAATTCCACTCATTTATTTCAGATTATTTTATCCTTTTTTACAAATATCCACAAACATGAGAGTTTCGGCTGCTTTCCCTCCACAGTTTCTGCGGCAGCTACGTGGGGCACAGCACGGTGTTTCGGATCGCTGACCACAGCCCAGAGGTGGAGTTTCGCTGCAGCTCACGTAACTCTGCTCAGCCTTTTCAGGCGTCGCACAGCAGCTTCAACATCAGCCAACGTAAGCAAAGAAAGCCGGGACCCGAAACATGAGTCATTAAAGCAGCCTGGAGGCGCTGTAGGAAATGCAACATGTGCTTTAGTGTGGATGTTGATGGCTTTAGTTTAAACGCGTCAACAGACATAAAACTAACTTTTGTTTAATGTATCTTTCCCCACTTGTGTGCACCAGCCTGTCCAGAGAGCCACTTCCTGTGCTCCACAGGACTGTGTGTGGAGAAGAGTCGCCGCTGTGACGGCCTGGACGACTGCCAGGATGAGAGTGACGAGGTCTTCTGCTGTAAGTTCACCTGGCTCCTTAAAATAACACGTGTGTTTAATTATACCAATCATATCACATGTTGCATATCTTCACAGCAAAGCCTACGAAGAACTGTGGGGGCAGCAGTCCTCTGCATCCTCTGTTCGTATGCAATGGAGAGATAGACTGCACCAATGGAATAGATGAGATGAACTGCACTCAGGGTATGAACCTTTGCTATTACTCTGTGTTCCCTTCACGTCATTTGATCACTGACATTGCAATGCGTTCTCTGCTTTTGTCAGAAACGACCTGCTCCGCGATCAGGTATCAGTGCAGCAGTGGCTCCTGCATCCTGAAGAAGAACGCGAGGTGTGACGGTGTTCACGACTGTCAGGACCGCAGCGACGAGGCGGACTGCGGTGAGTGGTCGAGCGGTAGAATAATGCAGGTGGAAATCTTGGTTCAATCAGGTAGAAATACTGTATCTATCCTGGGGTTGATTGGTTGCTCCATTTAATACTAATAACAATCCAAAAACGATAACAAATTATACACTATAAGATGTATTTATGTACAATAAAAGAAGCATGCAAACTTGGTGTATCGGTAAAAATAAGATGAATGCTGAATTGCAAAGTTTAAAAGGGTCTGCTGATTGTGAAGTACATCCTAGTGCCATGTTATAACAAGATGTGTTTCCTCCATCTTTTCCATCATCACAAAGCGGTTAAAAGGAACTGTTCAATCAACCTCATAAAGCCACATCAACATATTGTCCAACCTGAATCGTTGGCTCTCGATGATGGAATTGATGCTTGGTGATTATACTGCCAGTCCTCTGCCATGTCCTTCATGGGAAAGTTGTTATTTTATGACTCACCGAGCAGCGCACTCCAAACCTGCTGACCTGCAGCAGCGAGGCGACCCCGCTGTAATGACTCTCTGTTAGCGGGTATTTTATCATGTCTGCAGGTGATGGGAACAGAGATGTCTTTGATCACCCACTGATACTGCACATTTGAAAAACTTTACTTTTTAATAAGGCTGCAGCCGGCCTATCTGTCATGGTGACGACTCAGCAACACACACTCCGTCCTATTGCAGCTCACACTGATAGAGTGGCACAGCGCTCGTATAAATCCTTAATAGATTGGAGTCTTATTCTACTGTTGGAGGCTTTAACGTCTTGAGTTTACACTTTGGTCTCCTCAGCCTGTGGTCGTCCCTCCCTGGTGGACTCCTCGCCAGGTCGTATCGTGGGGGGGGATAACTCTGCTGAGGGGGAGTGGCCGTGGCAGGTCAGCCTCCACTTCTCTGGGAACCTGTACTGCGGGGCGTCTGTCCTCTCGTCTGATTGGCTCATCTCAGCTGCACACTGCTTCAGCAAGGCGAGGTCAGTGACTCTCACCGCTGATAAACTACTTCCTGTTTGTGTTACATGGCCACAACCACAGATTTTATATTTTTGAACACTTTCAGGTACTTGCCTTTAGATTTGAAACCACTGTTTTAAAAATGTTTCAATGTGTCACAAAATATTAATAAATTGCCTGCAAAGGAAAAGGTTTAATAAAAGGTGTGTGTACTGCCCACATTTTTCTTTGCAGTTTAGAGCAGCTCTGTACCTGTTTAATTAAACATAGTATAATCGTAATTGACCTCCGACCTCTGACCCCAGGCTGTCTGACCCGCGGTTCTGGAGAGCCCACCTCGGCATGCTGACTCAGGGCGGTGCCAAACACACGGCGGAGATCCAGCGGATCGTGGTGCACGAGTACTACAACGCGTACACGTTCGACTACGACATCGCCCTGCTGCAGCTCAAGAAGCCGTGGCCGGCCTCCCTCCACCCGCTGGTGCAGCCGGTGTGCCTGCCCCCCCCCCTCACACACCGTCACCGACAGCCACCGCTGCCTCGTCACCGGCTGGGGGTACCGCTCTGAGGAGGGTGAGCATCTCTTTGGATACAGATTACTGACTTTAATCAAATCAAATCAAAGGTTATTTATATAGCCCCTCTATCACAAGGATAGTCTTCAGCACACTCTTACAAGTTTGGACAGGATCTGCCTCTCTAATAAATGAAAATGTATAAAGTAACTTCTGTTTAAGCCCCCAAAATGTGTGTTTATCTGTGTCCACATGTCCCCCCCCCCCTGCAGACAGAGTGCTGCCCTCAGTGCTGCAGAAAGCTGAGGTGTCCCTCCTGAGCCAGACTGACTGTAAGAAGAGCTATGGACCCGTGTCCCCCCGCATGCTGTGTGCCGGGGTCCCCTCCGGAGAGAGGGACGCCTGCAGGGTGAGCTCCCATCTGCCTTAGACCCCCATACTCACCTGCGTTTTAATATATAATAGTGGGTGTGAAGGATTTTTCATCGACTACATTCCTTGTGTTTTAGGGGGATTCAGGGGGTCCTCTGTCCTGCCAGGCGCCGGGCGGGGGTCGCTGGTTCCTCATTGGCATCGTCAGCTGGGGCGCGGGCTGTGGGAGACCGGGCCTACCGGGGGTCTACACCAGGGTCAACAAGTTCACCTCCTGGATCTACAACCATATCAGCTGACACCATGAAAGGATTATTCATCCAGTGTCGGCAGAAAACTTAAACATTCTGTCTTTCCCACCAAAAAATAAAAGCATCACTAAAAGCATGTCGATTGTGTTTTTCCAGAGCAACATCTGCTTTGTTGGGGATCTCTCACTTTATTAAGAGCATTCAAAAGTAAACAAATATGTTAATTGTCTTCAGGTGCTGCATTCCTCCCTCTAGTCTCCATGTTATGTCCCCACAATTTGGTGCCAGCATTTGTAATTGTGCGTCTTGCTTGGAGCCCCTGTGGAGCGTCCAAGCAGCCAAGCTCCAGCAGTAATACCTTGGGCACGTTTCCCTCAAGCTCCCCTTTGTCCCTCCCAGCTTTCCTCCCATACGCAGCGAGGAAGTTTGCCCACAATATCTGTCGCCCGGATAGTTGTGGGGATTGTACCCTTTCATAGTGCTCTCATTGTGCCCCGCACTGCATTCTGGGGGCTCCGTGTGACACCTGCCTCCCACTTCAGGTGAACGGGAGGCGGTGAAAGCCCACTGCATCCGAGCCGCTCAGGTCGGATTTCTGCGCTTTTTTTTTTTCAAAAGGGAAGCGACAGCGGGGGTTCCTCTCTCTTTCTCTCTCTCCATCATTTCTATGCCTGAGGTATTGTTGCATATCGCCTCTGCGGAGCCAAACGGGACAGTGCTATGAGGACTCTCCCCAACAGCAAAACTTGCGAAGTGTACTGCGTCTCCGGGCATGGACTCTCAGGCTGCTCCGCTGCACAGGTAAGCTCTCTTTTCATTGGGCGTAACAGATCTTTTTGCCAGAACTATACTCTTAATATTTATTCTATATGTTTCTGTTGCCAAATGAGTGTTTATTGAACTTGTATACCTGAATGATGCTTAATAATCCAAACCCCAGTCAGCCATGGGTCATCTTAATTGCTAAATCTGTCTCGGGGTGTGTGGGTGTCTTTCTCATGAATGTCCGGGGTGAGCCACTTGATTGAGTGCTGACACCGCAGAGCCAGGCCGTGGGAAAGCAGACTCGTCTAGCCACGCTTTGTCTGCCCCCCCGGGGAATCCTGCCAACCCCTTAAATGTTTTAGGAGATCCTTTCAGCTCCAAGATGCTCACCGGTCCTCTCAGTGCAGCACTCAGCCATTAAACCTGTGTCTCATTCAGGTCAAACACTGCCTTAAGATATTGCTGTCATCACTTCAGAATGAACAGACGGAACTCGAGCACACACATAAGGAAGCTGGTATGATATTTGAGTGTTTATTTCTGGAAGGGGGAGTTGAAGGAGCCCACCCAGCCACTGAGCCCCCCCACGAAGCCTAAGGATCGGGCGGAGGGGGGCAAAGCTCCAGCCTCCTGGAGGAGATGGATGTTCGGCGTCCTGCCTTTACTTCCCCTCGCTGCTGCCATTGCACTGACTCTCCACTTCGTAGCATGTGAGTACACACCTTGCGGACTTTTCTTATGTTGTGATTGTTGACTCGCATCTTATTCATATCTCTGCAGCTCCACCTTCCTCAGTGTTCTTCCTCGGGGGCAGCGTGGAGTTCCCAAACCTGAGCTTCACCTCGGAGCTGACGGACTCCTCCTCCCCTCAGTTCCGCCTGCAGGCTCAGGCTTTGAACCACTATGTAAGTGGAGCGATGGACCTGTCCGTCTCTGAAGGTCACTTAAGTTGCTGCTTGACCTTCACACTCGGGGCTGATCTCGCTGCTCTTACTTTGACTTTGTACTCTCCTAAATTATTCACAGCTGCCCTCTTTCTCCTTCCCTCTTTACGTTCCTGTTTCTTTAGCTTTGTCCTCCTCCTCCCTTCAGTGTTGTGTCACCACTCTCCTCTCCTCTGCCCCTCTCTCTGGTGGTGTTAAATGTAAAGCTGAAACTGGAGCAGTCAGTGTGCGAGTTCCCCGGACCCCCAGAGACCCGAGCCTTTCAGGGCCGAGGACAAGCCCGGCGTTTGTGAGCCAGGCTAGGCCCCGGCAGCAGAGTGAGAGGAAGAGCAGGCCTTCAATAAAAACATTGTCTGTGTGGTTTCCACACAATCAGCCGCTCTGTGTGTCGCACACTACAGAGAGGAGGTGAACCTCTGCTTGTTGATGGGGGTGAGAGGGAGAGACAGGGCAGTCGGGCCGGGGGGTGGGAGGATGACAGAGGGGACATTTTGAGGCAAAAGGTCAGATGCCTGAGCCGTGGAGAAACGACGATCTGACAGAGGTGGGAGAAGTATTCAGATCTTGTAAAAGTATCAGAGAGTAGGAATACTCTGTCACATCTGAATTGTAGTTGAGTAGAAATACAAAGTAGAAAATGGAGATAAAAAGGGTACTTAAATACAGCATTACATATAAATGTACTTGGTTACTTTACAGCTCTGCAAACTACCCACACACAGGCTCCTTTAATGGCTGTAGGTCAGTTAGCCCGGCTTGTGAAGTGGACACGGATCTGTGCGGCCATCTGTTCATTAAAGACCAGGTGACCTGGACCAGCAGCCCATACCACCCGGGTCCTAACTCCACGCCACACACACAATGAAGCTCTGTGCAGTCAACATGCACACATGCAGAGTTGGATACACACACGAGGACAACGTGTTTGTTGAAGGCAGGCTGCGTGTGCGACCAGGTGTGTTCGTGTGTTGCTTACCTCACCTGTGACCTCACCTGCTCAGCTCTGATGTCACACCCACCGCTCGACTGTACAGTGTGTAGTCAAATAAGCTAGCACAAAGCAGCTCTCAATTCTGTGCTGCGAACTAGATCTGAGAAAACTATTAGTTCTTAATGACCCTAATGAAAACAAAAGAGAACCTACGTTGTAAACCTTGATGTCATTGGGTATCTGCTTTGTTTAGGTACCTTTTAGCTCACTTTTTGTTTTCCTTTTCTTGTTAACATTCATCTTAAAAGTCTCTATGTGAGTATGTGTTACACCCTTCTTCTTTGTCTTTTTATTTGAAATAAACACAGTTTTCAGAACTCTACGAGTCCTCGCCGTGTAGCTCTTACTACGTGAACTCAGGGATCACCGCCTTCAGGTAAGATGCACCGACAGAAAGCGGACCGAGTTCATACAGACGAGGAACATGCATGCCTTCCACATGCTCTGCTGTATTTCACTGTGAACCCTTTGTGTGACAGTGAAGGAGCTGAAGGACTGAATGTCTTCTACTGGAGTAAGTTCTCCGCCCCGGACGACGTTGCCGTGGAGATCCGGAGGTCGGGTCCAGAGAGGTTTCAGCGCCGGCTCCCCGGCAGAAACAAGGTGCAGCAGGACAGCCGCAATGAGCAGCGCTACTACATGGAGCAGGACGACGACATGCTCCACCTGCTGGGTACACACTCGCCGTACAGCATGTTCTCCACACTGTAGACTACACACTCTCACCGCACAGCATGTTCTCCACACACTCTCACCGCACAGCATGTTCTCCACACACTCTCACCGCACAGCATGTTCTCCACACACTCTCACCGCACAGCATGTTCTCCACACACTCTCACCGCACAGCATGTTCTCCACACACTCTCACCGTACAGCATGTTCTCCACACACTCTCACCGCACAGCATGTTCTCCACAGACGACTGGCGGGTCAGAAATATGTAGATATTAGCAGGATAACTTTATTCGTCCCAAAGAGGGAACGTTTACATTGTTACAACAAAAGTGAAGAGCCAAATATTAGCGTCAAATACAAAAAGTATACAAGTAGTGTGATGGCAGCTGGGTCACAGTAGTGGAAGTATATATATTGCAAATGTATTTTTCTTTGCTTCATCTTATCAATAACTACAATAATCAGGTTAAAAACTGTAAAATTTTACCCGTGTATCATCAATTATGGTTGTATACTCTGTTGCTCGAGATTGGTACTGGATTTGAGAAGTTTTTTGGTGTGTGTGTGTGTGTGTGTGTGTGTGTGTGTGGTGTGTGGTGTGTGTGTGTGTGTGGTGTGTGTGTGTGTGTGTGTGTGTGTGTGGTGTGTGTGTGTGTGTGTGTGTGTGTGTGTGTGTGTGTGTGTGTGTTGTGGTGTGTGTGTGTGTGTGTGTGTGTGTGTGTGTGTGTTGTGTGTGTGTGTGTGTGTGTGTGTGTGTGTGTGTGTAGGTTTGGACCCTGACGACTTTGAAGTAGATGAAAAATCTGACAAGAGTAAGAATCCAAACAGCTTCCAGAGCGGGAAGTGGCAGCTTGGCTTCCAAGGTGAGGAGGGGATCTGACTTGATGTTCACATTACAACACGTAGAGACCTGGGTATTCATAAAGCCCCCCAGTTCAAAGATGTACTACTAGCTATGACATGTGGCCCCTGTTTCTAAGTCAAACATGTGAGAAAAAGTGTTTATCTTTTGCCATTAAAGCTGCTTTCAAGGCCATCTCTCCCTCCCTCTAGCGATGTCCTTTGACCTCTACGCCAAACACGGCAACAACCGCACCCTGAGCCTGGTGAATCCCAAGAAGCCGTACTACCAGTGGCGTCTCCGCGTGCCCTCGGGTCACGTGGTCCACCTGGTGGTCCTCACGCTGCACGGTGCCACGCCGGGGAGCTGCACCGCCCACAAGCTCTCCGCCTACGACTTCCTACTGCCGTTACAGAACAAGATAATCGCAAGGTAAAGTTTTCTCGGTGCAAACATGTCCTGAACAGTGAAAAGAGAAACACGGTGTCCAGCGGTGAAACACCACTCCTTAGTGCAGCAGTCAGTCGTACAATTAAATACAGAATTAAATCCCAGATCAAAAGTATGTTAAAGGCACTTAGAAATATAGTCTTCAGTGGTTGTAATGTTATATTAAACAAGTATGATGGTGTTGTAACATGTATACATATCCTGGGTGCATGTACGTGTCTCAGGTGGTGTGGGCTTCCTATTTCCCGTTCGTCTCCCGTCATGAAGCTGACGTCCTCCGGGAACGTGATGTTGGTCACCTTCTCCTTCAGCAGGCAGAGGGACGGAGCCATCTTCAAAGCTTACTTCCAAGCCATCCCAAAAGCAGGTGAGAAAGCTCTCACAAACCCTTTCAGCAGAGGGGACAGATTAAGACAAAATAAAATAGTAGAATTACATAATGGATAAAGAGGCAAGCGTACGTTTATAAAATACAAATCAAATAAGTACACATCCAAGCTAGACAAGATAAGAAGCAGCATTAAGACAAAATAAATTAAAATATTAAAAAGGTATAGTTTAAAACACTATATATAACACATACCATTTCTAAAACTCTTTAGTCTTTAATCGTGAGGTTTCTTGGGAGTTGTCCTCGTTACTGCGAGGGTCAAGGACAGATATGCTGTAAAAGCCTTTGTGATATTGAGCTATATAAATAACGTTTTATTGACCGATATGTTGAGTTACTTTGCCCTGTTGCTGTTGAGTGTCCTTACTGTGTCACTGTCTCCCCCTGCAGGCTGTGGAGGCTCCATTTCCTCCTGGAACGGCTCCATTTCCTCCCCATACTACCCCCCTCCTATTACCCCCCACCCCCTAACATAGACTGCGCCTGGACTCTCCGGGTGAGTGGTGCACACAGGCTAAAGCTGTTAGAAGGAAGAACGGTTTAAAACATTTCATTATGTCTTATATCGGTTCATTTCGGCACGTTCTGAACGCTCTCTTTGGTCCTCTACGCACATACCTTCCAGACGCCGTTGCAGGATACCTGATCTCCATGACGATCGTGATGATGACATCAGGACGCCTCGTCTGATGGATCGCTGAGAAAGACTGGCTGGACATCGGAGGGGGGTCAAGTAAGACTAACTGAACTGTGTGGGCCTCAAGGCTGTAACATTAAGAGACCATTTTTACTTTATGTGTTTTTTCGCTTTATAATTGTTGACTTTCTTTGTGGACTACATTTTGTCCTTTTTTTAAGTAATACCACCATTACTCCTTTGTGCTCCTCTGTTCCAGGCTGTGTAACCCAGTGTCGGACAGCAGCAGGAAGCGGGTGTACTCCTCTCCCGTCTCCCTCCACTTCCATTCAGACGAGGTCTCTCACTTCACAAGGGCTTCTTCCCCTGCTCTACCGCGCCCTCTCTCCAGAGGGCGGTGACGTCAAATGTGATGCGTTCAAATAAAGGGGAGGGAAATCAATTCATGTAATATTATCTCCTACA
Source organism: Pseudochaenichthys georgianus (assembly GCF_902827115.2). NCBI lineage: Eukaryota > Metazoa > Chordata > Actinopteri > Perciformes > Channichthyidae > Pseudochaenichthys > Pseudochaenichthys georgianus. The sequence goes on from NC_047522.1 coordinate 21,742,427, forward strand.
TTCTGTATTGATACAACTTCCTGGAATCGATACTCTGCAAATATAATTTCCTCAAGAGGCAGAAAGGCCTAAGCCCACACACATCTTTCATTTTCTGTACAACTTGATGTTGCTGAGAATTGAAACTACTAAACACTTTTGGAGTTTACTTTTGTAAATCCGGCATAAATAAATGTTGCATTGGTGTTCGCATTATTAAAATCGGTTGATATAATAATACAAAAAACTCCATCTATATCTCTAAAATCAAAATGAAATCAGATCATGTGACTCGGAAAGACGCACAGTCCTACTTTCAAACTGTAATTAACAGAGAGGAGAGTTGTTCATTCAGACTGCCCGGGTTAGTAACATCAACCTTTACACTGTACTGTCTATTTGCCTCCAGCCTGTCCTCGGGAGTTTCGCTGTGGAGACGGACGCTGCGTCCCTCTGAGGAAGGTGTTGTGACAGAGTGAAGGACTGCTCAGACGACGAGACGAGGCTAAATGCTGTAAGTCTTTTGCCTGAGAGACAGATGCAAACACGTCTCCCGTTTTCTATATTCTGAACTTAAGACAGGACCTTTGTGCTGCACTCAGATTTGCCTGGTTTTGTGTGTCTCTATGTGCATGTTTGACACATCACGCATAAAACATGTAGCATCCTGCAGGGCAGGTGAAGATGCATGTGGGAACGGGCCAGTGTAAGCCTCAGCGAAGCCAAGTGTGGGATTCAGAGCAGCAACTGTTGCAGACAGCAGCGAGGAGGGCGGCTCTGACGGTTGAGTGCAAATCAACGGTCTTGTGTGTGTGTGTGTGTGTGTGTGGTGTGTGTTTTGTGTGTGTGTTGTGTGGTTGGTGTTGTGTGTGTGTGTGTGTGTGTGTGTGTGTGTGGCTGTGTGTGGTGTGATGATGTGTGTGTGTGTGGTGTGTGTGTTGTGTGTGTGTTGTGTTGTGTCGTGTTATGGTGTGTGTGTGTGGTGTGTGTGTGGTTGTGTGTGTGGTGGGTGTGTGTGTGTGCATGATGTGTGTTGTGTGTGTTGTGTGGTGTGTGGGTGTGTTGTGTGTGTGTGTGTGTGCTGTGTGTGAGATTAAAAAACTGATGCGTTTGTTCACAGGGGTTGAAGTGTTTTTTACCACGTGTGTACCCCAACAAGGTTACTGTCGCAGAAGTCTTCGGTCGTGATTGTGACGGTTGTTGTCGACTGCAAAGACCGCAGCGATGAGCTCAACTGTACCAGAGCGTGTGAGTGTTCCTCAGATATCACAATTTAAGTGTATTTTCTTTAAAAAAAGGTATTTCCACGTGATTTCCTCTCTATTTTAAAGGATCCTTGTGTCCCACTCTTTAGACTTTAAAGGCTGCTCCTCCTCCTCGTACAAGTGTTCCAATGGGAAGTGTGTGAGTAAGGTTAACCCCGAGTGTGACGGAGTAAAAGACTGCTTTGACGGCTCTGATGAAATGCGCTGTGGTGAGTTCTCTCTCCAAACGCTCAACCTGAGACTTCTCTCATGGCGACTAAAGCTGACATTTCAAAAGAGAACTCTGCTCTTGTTTGCGTCTCCTCCTCCGCCTGCATGTCCCAGGCTGTGGCACCAGGCCCAGGAAGAGGACTAAGGTCGTGGGGGGCTCTGATGCCGGGGCGGGGTCCTGGCCGTGGCAGGTCAGCCTCCAGATGGATCGATACGGTCACGTCTGTGGAGCCACGCTGGTGGCTAACCGCTGGCTCATCTCTGCAGCTCACTGCTTCCAGGACTCAGACGCCATAAAGTGAGAAGGAACGCTTCTTACCACTCCACCACGTTCCCTTCAGCAACCGTTCTTTATCCATCTGTATATTGTGTCTTCATATTATTCCTTTCACATTTAATTGAATATGCTATTTCTTACACACTTAAATAAATAATATCCTCATTTTGAACGTTGTTAGCTGTAAGTTGGCCCCTCATAGTGCTTAATTAACAGATAGTCTACAGATGTAATGTCTTTCACTTTAAACATTTTAGTTCTGTTTTATTTTCTATTTTGAGAAGCGTATGTTTGTTTGTTTTCGACACATGCTGCTGTGACGAGAACATATCAGATCAGTAAAGTGAATCTTCTGTTGTGTGTGTTCCTGATGTTGTGCCTCAGGTACTCAGACGCCCGTGCGTGGCGGGCCTACCTGGGGATGCGCGTGATGTCTGTAGGGAGCAGCGGCGCAGCCACCAGAACCATCCGCCGCATCCTGCTCCACCCGCAGTACGACCAGTTCACCTCCGACTACGACATCGCCCTCCTGGAGCTCAGCGCCCCCGTCTTCTTCACCGACTTGGTGCAGCCCGTGTGTGTTCCTGCGTCCACACACAGCTTCACAACAGGCACCAACTGCTACGTCACAGGGTGGGGGGTGCTCATGGAGGACGGTAAGAGCTAACATTTTGAAACAAACTTGAAACGACCCATTTTTTATTTTCAATACGTTTTGATTTTGTTTGGATGAAAGGTGAGCTGGCCTCTCGCTTGCAAGAGGCCCCGGTGAAGATCGTCAACAGGAACACGTGTAACAAGCTGTACGACGACGCTGTCACTCCCAGGATGCTTTGCGCTGGGAACCTGCACGGAGGGGTGGACGCCTGCCAGGTGAAGTATTCATTTTTCTAGAAATGTGGCTTGCCTTATTGAATTCAATTTAAATTAAATAATTCCCAATACATCCAAACAAACCACAACAGAATGTATGTACAATAATTGGGACTCATACATTCATATTTATTTTGGTCATTATGCTGTGTGTCTCTGTGTGTGAAGGTGCATAGCACACATTTCCAATACAGCTTGAAAACTGGAGATGGCCAGTGTAAAACTAGTGACATGTTTAAAATAATATATAGCATCAAAAAGTCAGTAAGACCATTTAAATCAGGAGAGACTTCATTTTGTTTAAAGAACATTTATTGACACATGTCATGATAAATGTTAAGTCTTTGGCGATTAGACCCCGATCATGAAATCGTATATCTAAAGGGGGAAATGCAGCCGTGAGCATATAGGGGTCTAGACACTGGTGGTGATGCTGAAGATCTGGATTTGATGAGGAGATGGGAGGAAGAGGGGATGTGATCTTTGGATTAGCTCACTTGGCACTGGATGTGATGAAAGGAGGTGGATGGGGAGGAGGCAGGTGGCAGCATGAACGTCTGAAATCACAGCTGACTGCAGGAGAGAGGAGAACCAATTTATAGTTTGGCTGCAGTTCGCTGATTGGCTGCTGGAGATTGAGGTGGATGTAATAGGTCAACAGAAAGCCCGTGATGAGCTGATTATAAGCAGCTGCGGAGTGAATGAATACCGTCTTCCTGAAAGAATGTGTGTGTCTGTAGCCTCGTCCCAATACCCCTCCTCGACTCCTCTCTTCCCCTCCTCCGGGACTTGACCCGGAAATCGATCGAGACACGCCATGTTGAAGGACGTCCCAATAGCTGAAATGCACACGGAGGAGTCGAGGAGGGGTGCGGGAGGAGACGAAAGGGAGGACACACGCGAGCAGACTACGCGGAAGTGTTTTCACCACTCACGTATAAAAGCCCCGCCCCCACCTTCACAGCTGGTCCATTTCAACAGAGGAAAACCCACAGCTGGATGATGAGTGGAAAAGCGTCACATAAACGTATAAGTGCTCACAGCTCCGTGGGAATTACTATGTGCAATTCATTTCTAAAAGGCTTTCACATTACTATCATTATAGTTTTATTTAAAGGTAGGCTACATTTTACACCAACACGGAACACAAAAGCAGGACCAACCATCATACATTGAATTCCTTGACTAACAAGAGAAAGATTCATTCATTTAAATAAATATTTAACCACAAATGGGCCGGTTCTAAAGGTTCTTCAGTTCAGCCCGACGAGAGGGGGTACAGCTGTGCACATGGCATCATTAACAGACGTCGTTTAAGAGTGACGTTTGAGTGAACGAGGACGTCCCAATTAATACCTGAGGACTCCTCTGTCCTCGCGTCGGAGGCGGAGCTAAGACGCAAGGAAGGGAAGCGAGTGAAGGAAAGGAGGAGTCGAGGAGGGGTATTGGGATGAGGCTACTGTGTTTTGTTTAAACCATAAACACTGTGTGTGTGTGTGTGTGTGTGTGTGTGTGTGTGTGTGTGTGTGTGTGTGTGTGTGTGTGTGTGTGTGGTGTGTGTGTGTGTGTGTGTGTGTGTGTGTGTGTGTGTGTGTGTGTGTGTGTGTGTGTGTGTGTCCTCAGGGAGACTCAGGAGGCCCGTTGGTGTGTCTGGAGCGAGGCCGCCGCTGGTTCCTGGCGGGGATCGTGAGCTGGGGCGAGGGCTGCGCGCGGCAGAACCGTCCCGGCGTCTACACCCAGGTGGTGAAGTTCACCGCCTGGATCCACCAGCAGACTAAAGGACAGGTGTGACTGAACACCTCACTGACATGAAGAATAAAACAAACAGTCTTAACACACAGGACAGAGGTCTCAGACCTGGCGTCCATCTTCAGACGGTTGTCGTGATTTCACGGCAACACATTCAGTCCGTTTTTGGGAGCGTGTCCATGGCAACGGGCCAGCACGGGCCATCCTCAATGCTCAAACAACCAGCTTCCTCAAAATTGACATCGGCTATGGCAAAAATAGGTAACCTGTTTATTTGTACTTGATTATGGGTCGTTAAACATAAATGGAAGAATTCTTTTGAAGGAAAAACCCCAACCACACTCTGTTAAAGTATCCTATACACAATTACAAGATTCTTTAATATAAACTGATCTGTGGGTCAATATTTAATTCGAGTACTTCCTGTATTCCCTGTCACAGCGATGGTTCACTATAGTGTCCAATCAGGTGTTGCCAACAACAATCACTGTGGAAAGAGTACTCTCCGGACACACACATGTAACCGTATATTTCTCACCTGCATCCGTCCATGTACTGTATATGTGTGTTCATGTTTGTGGTTATTGTACTGTACTGTGTGTGTGTGTGTGTGCATTTCACGAGTTGAGTCGTAGCATTATGTCCAATATATTCTGTAATGGTAGAGAAGTGAATAATCCCTCAATAGGAGGTGATAATATATTTAGCATTTCAGTTTGATTTAATTTATCTTTACGGTGCCTCCTTTATGCTCCATGAAGAGCGTGACGACTCCTCCCCTTTAAACTCTGATGCTGCCTTACGATCAATATAAGATCATTTTATACCAATATTTTCTACGCAGACGCACATGCATGTTCCCGTTCCTCCCATCAGCATGCATCACCACCCTGTGGCCAATGCACACTATTTTTTATGTCATGTCCTGAGGGAATAATGCTTTTTACACCCTAAGGATGTAGGGTTTGAATCATTGATAAGGATACCAGATAATATGCTTTTACATTAAAGAAACCATTTCCAATGCAGCCGGTCCCGACAAAACTGTTTTAATTATTGCTGCAATTTTCTTATTACCTGTACTGTTTTGTTTTTAAGTAATTTCCACAAGTGAAATTAGGTTTTATATAATGTTCTTCATCTAAACTATTGATGAATTGCCTCATTTGTTGTTGGTGCTTTGACTGAAAAGTGTTCAATATGACTCACCTGTACAGCACAATCGTTTGTACTCTGCACTATCACTAATATAACATAAGCAGGAAGTCACATTCAAATGGAGGATTCCTGTCACTGTTTTCCGAGTTGCGTAAAGTGTTGCTATTCTGAGGTTAACACTTCTTTATTTACTTTAAAACAAAAATAGATCACCCATTATGCAATATCAGAAACACAACTGTCAAGTTGAGCAACCAACCGTGTTCCCCGGTGCCTACGTGCTGATCATCCCGTGTACCGATCCCGAGTGCAAACCCCGGTCGCCTGTGCCCATCCTCATCCTCCTGGTGGTTCGTAATTCTACTCTTCTGGAAATTACAAAACATGCAGATTATTAGAAAGGAAATTAAATGTTAATGTCGAAAATAATGCGTAAGAATTTGACTAAAAGAAAGAGGGTTTTTTGAACTATTTGATTTAATTTACAACTCACTGGTCGATTGCTTGATCACTGGGGAGAGCTAAAAGGGGGACTGCTCTTACGCGCCTTGGGTGTGTCAATGGACGTCACGGAAGTCCGCTATCCGGTGGCTGCACTGTGGGAACTGTATATATCCGCGCCACTATCCAAAACGATGGGAAAAAGTTGCACTGGAGTTCAAGCGTGGTGTCGTGTTGCGTGATCTCCCGCAGCTATCCTCAGGAAACCAACCACCTCCATTCACTGGCCGTCAGTGCGCTGAGTTACTCTGGAGGGGCAAACACATCAGCAGGAATAAAAGTCCTTCCATCATTTACACTTGAAACCTCGCTCGCTGCTCGGGAGTCACCAGAGATGATGAACCTTATCCTCCTCTGCCTGCTATGTGGATTGTATGGAGTGCTTGCAAAAGGTGAGTAACAAGTGTTAGAGATCACCTGTTGTATCAACGAGGTAGTGTTCACATACCTATTTAGTATTTTAATTCACAGGCAAATGTTTGTTAGTTTTGCTTCAAATGTTATGCATGTGGGAAAGTGCATTTTACTTACGACTTTTATTATTTACCTTAAACTGGAGAGTCCTATAGGTAATAATGTTATAACCGTTATACATTCAGTCTTCACTTTGGAGGAACACAAAAGACGAACAGATGCGCCTCTTTATGGCTCATTTATTGGTCAATTAAGCCGTCGGTGCGGGCGTGTGTCTGGGGCAGTCCGGCTTGTAAACCTCTATTAGTGCCGAGTGCAGTGGGGGAGATAAGCGCTATCCTGCGGGACACTTGTTTGGATAATGCGCACCCCTTTGGCCCGGCTCCTTGTGCGCTTGGCCCCGGTTGAATGGACACACGCAGGGCGTTGTTTCCTGAGACTGATGAGTGTCTCTAGTGAAAAGTTCAGATTGAACAGAGCGAGGGGTCAGGGCCAGTATGAGGGGAATATCCAGAGAGCAGGAACAGGCGTTAATCTCTGCGTGTTGCTCAAACCCTCCCAATCTACCTCTGCGCTGTTATTCTCAAAGAAAACAAAGTTCATATAATTGATCATGTAGCTAGACTGTTCAGATGATCAATCTCTTTTACTGAATTTAATATATATTTTATATTCATGACTAACACACATTGAGCAGTCACGGGGTGCCATTTTTAAAAGTCTTTTTGCTTTTTAAATACTTGTTTTAAATGTTTAGTTTATTTAAGAAGTTAAAAAAAGAATCTACACAAATAACTTTGAATGGCATTACGTATTTATAGTTTGGGATTGTTTAGTGTAATTGTAGACAATATTCTAAATTTAAAAGAAAGATACTATATTAACAATTAGAGAGATATGTCCAACATGCATAATCATACATTCATAAAGACTACATTTAACATAGTTACCGTCAGTTAGTTATTATATTAACCTTAGTGTTTTAAAAAATGTAAAATACAGGTGGATATATTTTTAGAAAACCAATGTAATAAAGCTACACTTATGACATGATGCATAACGAAGTCATTTTAATTATAATAACAGTAAGTTGGCTTAATTGGTTCTTTTAAAATCCAGACACTTCAGTTTGAGGCGAATCAGATCAAATAGTTTTATCACCCCCAAAAGTTACGAGGTGCACGTTTATTCACTGGGAGACATCTTGAACAATCGTTTCAGAAATGTATTTAAAATCCTCAAATGTTCATCACAGTCAGTTAAAGTTTCCGATACCTCAGTGTGTGGAAACACATAGGAAATAATAGTTTTTCACTTTGCTGTGGTTTAAAATGTGCGGTTTAGAAATAAAAACATCTTTCTAATGAAATCAGCAGGAAAACTGCGCTGTGTTTTCGACCCTTCAGCTTGTTGAAAAGGCCTGGAGGAGATCCCTGACTTCCCCTCCGTCTTCCCTTCCCCTCGCGTGCGTGTGCGTGCGCGCGCATGTGTGTGAAGTTCGAGCAGTGTGAGTCATGCCAGATCTGCTCAATGGGGCATCCACTGGGAACAATGAATGGTAATAATGGACGTTAGTGAAAAGTCTGCTGCCAAACAACTGATTTAATACTCAGAGCAGAGCCAGTTGTGTTTTGAGCAGTTTTCTGTGCAGTCAGAGTGAAGGACGGACTTCCCTGAACGATGTTTCCGCTGTTGTTGTGAGGAAGGAAGGGCGGACAGACAGTCGTCTTCATCTCTCATTAATAAACCTCAGCGATGGAGTGGAGAACTGCATTTATTTGATAAACAAAAAGGACACCGCTTACGCATTTCCACAGCGAGTTGTCAAGTGGCCTGAGCGAGGAGATGTGCCGAGGGGTCAAAGATACCGTGTCCTGGATGGAGTACGTGCCGTGGAGCCGGGACACACCAAGACTGGTTCCGCCATCAGTCAAGAGTCCGGTTTAGTCCGGTTTGTGATGCTCAGAGCTTACAGGAACTGTCCACAATGTTTATTGGTTGTAAAGTGTTTTGTCCTCCAGGATTTCCTTGGTGAGTGGGCTCATAGTTAAGTGACAACACAAAGGGACTTAGAGTCTCGTTCATGACGCCCAATTATATGATCAGAACATAATTGCGTCTTTTAGGGTTATTAATAAACAAGACGCCCTGTTTCAACGAGTCCAAGAACTCTAATCCCAATTTCAGAGCTTAGTCAGAATCCGGTGCTGATTTAGATTTCTGATGAACCAATCCTCATCACATCAGAACTGCAAACAGATTACCTATACAACGTTTTGGGATGTTGCCGCGACTACATGTCTTCTGATTCTCGTCCCGTCTTATCTCTGCAGACAAGGCTCAGAAGGGGAAGTACAGCGTCCCGATTCTAGATGTGAAAACCCGGCAGCTGGTCCTCGACACCAACCAGACGCTACTGCTCAGCTGCAGGTGAGTTTCAGGTAGAAGGATCCAGGTCAGGAAACCCTCATATGGGAATTGGTGCCGCATTGCAATCCCTCCAAACATGTCCATCTTTAATCCTTAAAAACACAAAAAACATGACAGAAAAGGAAGAAGAAACTTCCATAGCATCCTCATTAGCTGGAGGTGAATGCCGATCTCAAGGTTTCAAGGCTTTTATTGTCATGTGTGCTACAGTGTAGTTATGACAATGAACATCTGAGGTCCAGGCTCCTCCAACAGTGCAACACAATACAACAGATAACATAGAATAGAATAGAACCAGAATAGAATAGAAACTGTGCAGAATAGTCTATATACAGTCATTGGAATATTGATACGAGATGCAAACAGATTAATGTCATGCATGTTCTTTCGAATCTAAAGATTTCTGTGTGATTTCTGAGGAACCGTTCATCTCCATGTTGAGCAGGGGTCGCTGGGAGCTGGCGTGGGCCTTCCCCTCAGGTCTGCTTCGAGGCGAGGTGCAGGTGGAGGAGTTTCGCTGTGGGAGGACGGGGAAGCTGTTCTGCAGCCGCCTTACGGTGAGCAGCACCGAGACCCAGCACACCGGCCTGCTCCGCTGCAGGTACCGGCACCGGACCCGCAGGCAGACCTCCATCTACCTTTATGTCACAGGTAAGACACTGCTGCGAGGTCCAAGAGGACAACTGAAAGACATCAAGACCCTCACTCCCCCCCCTTTATGCTTATTGTTTATATCCCCAGGTTAAACAGGATGTGGTGGGTGCTAAATACAGCCCAATGCCAGAGACAATTATATCTAAACACTGTTTGTCCCAGCAACACATCCTTCTAGATGACTCTGGACGCCCTCCTCCCCTGCCTCTCTTTTCTCAGTCCTACCTCCCTGTCATCTATATATAAATAAATCCTTTTTTACTTTCGTTTACGTGCTACCTCGAGGCCAGGAATAGCCCAGCTGCTGAAAGGCTCAGGCCTGGGCAGAGTTTCCCAGGGCATCAGGCTTATCTGCTCGGCTCAGCCTTGCATGGAGCATCCTGTGCTTGGGGGAGGAGGGGAAGGGAGGGGATGTCGCTGTGTCTCTACAAGGTGGTGGCGGGGAGGTGTGGTGTGTGTGTGTGTGTGTGTGTGTGTGTGTGTGTGTGTGTGTGTGTGTGTGTGTGTGTGTGTGTGTGTGTGTGTGTGTGTGTGTGTGTGTGTGTGTGTGTGTGTGTGTGTGTGTGTGTGTGTGTGGTGTGTGTGTGTGTGTGTGTGTGTGTGTGTGTGTGTGTGTGTGGTGTGTGTGTGTGTGTGTGTGTGTGTGTGTGTGTGTGTGTGTGTGAGGATAAGATGAAGGCTGGTGGCTCAGTGGTATCAAGGGGCAGAGGAGGCACGATGTCTACCCGCCGCCCCGCCCTGTCCTGGAGGGTGACGCTGTTGGGCTGGAGGCCAGGGTCGAGGGCCACGCTACTGTTCGTCCAACAGGACCCTCGGGGGCCATCAATCGCTCAGGTCACCACGTCCATTAAGCTTCAGACTTGGCCTGCGGCTCTACTCAGACGTTGCCTCCCTCCCAGAGCACTCTATTAGGGAATCAAAGCAGGAGAAGGAAGCCCTCAGTCCGCTGGTCCTTTGGGTACTTTTGTTCGAATGTTCAGAGATGTGCTTTCCTTGAATAACACCCTACGGTAACAAACAATGCAGCGAGCAACACCCACGCTGTTCAATGGCACATGACCATTACAGTAGCGGAGAGAAGGCGCAGAGAGGCCGTTTGATTGCCTCTAAACAATCTGTGTGTTTATTGTTGACCGCAGGCAGACATTTGCTGAATGGGTATTCAATGAATGGGTGTGGAGTGTGTGTCTGTTTGTTTTTGTTTGTTGCTGATGTTCATACTTGGAAGTGTGTGTTTGTGCTTATAGAGAGGCAGGGGATTGTGCATGCATCGGGTCAGTTCACAGATAATGATAGGAAATCATATTCTTTCAATAAGTCAAAGAGGTCATTCTGACTTGGGACGATGGGATTTCTTTGCCCTGGGTTTTGGCTATCAGGCTCTCTTTGCCCTAAAAGTCAAAAGCCAAGTTTATGTTAATCCTCTGTGTGTGGGATAAAAACAGAGAGATCGACATTCTGATTCCCAGCCTGAAGGATAACCTACAAAATACACTCAAAGTCCTGCCAACTTTAAACTTTAAAGATGGAAATAAGATCGTAAAACAAAGTGCTCTGGCCAAATGTTACCAGTAAATCAAATATCCTTACTTTAAGCTTCATTGTGCTCCCAATCTTGCAGACATGCATTGACTTTAGGGGGTCGATGTTGAGGGATATTTGTTGCTCACATCCTTAAGAAAATACAAAAGCAGCATCTCTTTCCCGAAACTGCATCCGTTCCTGCATAACAAGTTGTGCAGGATTCCTAGTATTTATTTATTGTTATAACTTGTCAGGATTGGCTGATTTTCAAATTGTATTTTTTGGTGGTACAAAAGAAGACATTTGTAAAAAGGTCAACATGAGCTCTGAGAAGCTGCAACAGGCTGATGTATGTCATCCACTGACCCTTGTTACTGTACCTGCGGTTGTATAGCCTAATAGATCACATGAGGAATAAGCTTATCATCTGTACATTATGTGTCCATGACCGCAGTGTTTGGGTTTCAGACAGCCAGCAGCCATTTGTGGACCACCCTGATATGAGCCCAGATGTGTTGTACATGAAGGACAAGCAGCCGCTGGACATCCCCTGCAGGGTCACACACCCCAACATCACCACCACGCTGGTCAAGGTCAGTGCAAGGACAATGCACCAAAGAATTGGGATGTATTTTGCATCACCACATCTACATGCATGAGTGTTCCTCCACACTTCCACCCCGCTCACATTCTCCGCACATCATCACTTCCCAGATGTGTGGATCAGGGCTCACGTATGCACATAATACACCGTCCCGTTGTTTCCCCCCTCTCCAGATCATTCGCCACATTGTTCTTATCTTGGCAGGCTTTGCGCGGTGGTGTGTGTGTCCCCGCTTGTTTGTGTATGTATGCGGATATGTGTGAAAGTGTGTGCGGATATGGCTGTGAGTGTTGCTGCTTAAGTGCTGAGTGAGAGGAGGGAACAGAAGTGCAAAGAGAAGCATTTGGAGTGTTTTTGTATGTTGCTGTATGGATGTTATATGACTGTGAATGTAAAAAAACCATATATATATACTTAAATCTGAATATACCCACTGGTCCAATATGCCGCTTCACTTACTGTATTTTTCCGATGGAGCGGCGCCCACAGCGTTCTGTTGGCACCGCTTCTACAGGACAGGACATGGCGTCTGGAGTGCCCCTTTGGCCCCGGGCCAGCACCACTTCCTCACACCTCACCCTCCACCTCTTGTAGTACGAGTCCTGGCTGCCAACTTCCCCGCCTGATGCTTTAAACAGCTGGTTCACGCAGAGCAGGAAGCAGAGGCTGCTCCTGTTGGCCCGCGAGAGATCAAAGTACAGTTAATGTTCTTTAATCATGAAAACCGATTAATATTAGTCATTGTGCGTCATGAGATTATTGTGGGATAACTACAATAGAGTACTTGGAGAAGACACAAAACAAAAGAGAAACAATACAAAGAGAGAGTGTATTATGGGAGAAACCAACAGTTAATAGAGGAATTGATAGATTTGAATAGAGAGATTAAAACAAAATAGTCAAATAAATGCAGCAGCAGATATTTCATGACTTTAGGCCAGTAGTTTGGATCAACATCTACAAAAATGTCTTAAAATATTTTTTGTTAGATCCTCTCTGCCCGATAAAAGTCTTCCAAACATCTCTACCTCAATATGAATGTCTGATATAAGCTTGAGAAACCGGCTCGAGATACACTTTTTGTTATATTCCATGGAATGCTCTTAACATCCCGATAGCAATGAATATCTTAAGTGCTTTGACAACAAATCCATAAAAAAGTCATCTGTGGAAGCCGTAATACTGTAAAAAGTACAACAGATGGCCTACCTGCCTGTCAGCCTTCCATCGGGGCACAAACTCATCTCGTGCCCTCATTGGTCATGTGCGCGTTCGTGTGTGTTGGAGGAGGGGCTCTGTAAGGAAGTGGCAGGTTTTCTCCGGTTGTGTATTTTCAAATTCTAGCGATCTCGAGCCGGTTTCTCAAACTTACCTACCCCACCTTTAAGTGCTTTGACAACAAATCCATTAAAAAATCTCATCTGTGGAAGCCGTAGTACTGTAAAAAGCACGACCAATCATCTGAGCCGGCCCAGCTAAAGTAACTGGATGACCTACCTGCCTGTCAGCCTTCCATCGGGGCACAAACTTATCTCGTGCCCTCATTGGTCACGTGCGCGTTCGTGTGTGTTGGAGGAGGGGCTCTGTAAGGAAGTAGCAGATTTCTTCGGCTGTGTATTTTCAAATTCTAGCGCACTCGAGCTGGTTTCTCCAAAATGACCTACCCCACCTTTAATAGAGGAATTGATAGATTTGAATCGAGAGATTAAAACAAAATAGTCAAATAAATGCAGCAGCGGCAGATATTTCATGACTTTAGGCCAGTAGTTTGGATCAACATTTAAAAAAATGTCTTAAAATATTTTGTGTTGGATCCTCTCTGCCCGATAAATGTCTTCCAAACATCTCTACCTCAATATGAATGTCTGATATAAGCTTAAGGTCAAACCGGCCAATAATTGAGACGAAATGTCATAGTGGTGGGAAAAAGTAAAAGGATGATCCTCTGGGGAACAGGAGAGTCTGAGCAGTCCATCCAATAGTTGTTTAGATATTTCCGTTGTGAGTAAAGCAGGTTGATGGACTGCTACAGATGAACTCATGATTTGCGATCCAGGAAGTGCAGAATTATCATCGGAACAAACCGGCCCATGCTTGACATGAATCTGATGCTTCAACACTCACATGTGTTTTTATCCCGTCTCCAAACAAAAGCCTGGAAACGCAAAGGTAATTAATAGCCCTCCTCCTCTTCCTTCATCTCCCTCCTCTCACCCGGTGCTGTCACATCTCTGGAGTGTGTTTTTCCTGGAGGGATTTTGCACTCGGCCTGGATCTCTAATATGACCCTCTCAGCGGGAACAATACCCAGGAGGGACTGCTCTCTGGCTGTGAAAGTGACTCTGGAGGTCAGCCTGGGGTTCCAGTCAAAATGTCTATATCCTGTAGTAACAGGATGCCACGAGAGTCACATTTCTCCCTCTGACCTTCGCTGCTCCTCTGGTTTCTCCCCCTCCACCTTTGCACACTCCTACATGTAGGTTTAGAGGATGGGGGCAAGAGGGGGCACTAAGGGCGCTCAGACAGTGAGTTTCTGAGGAGGAGCGAAGTGGCGTGGGGAGGGGGGACATCAGCCCGTTCACACTGTGGGTCTGCAGGGGGGGAAATGGGTGTGATGGTGGGGGGGGGGGGGGCTCTACCTGTTCCCTGTTCCCTTGAGAGTGGGTGGGAGGCTTCCACCGTGTCACAGAAACTCAAGTAAACATTTCCTTGAGGCTGCCTCCAAGGTTACACAAGTGTCCATGTCGGGCAGCCAAGTGTTATAAAACCTGGGAGGCTCTGTAAATGCGACGCTGTGTTATCCTATGTGTATATGATTTTTAAAAGTGTGCGATTCCCGCCGTCATGTTTGTGTCATGGAGCAATATTTGATAGTTGTTGTCTTCTCCCCTTACAGTACCCAAACCTCAGCTTGAGTCCAGACCACAGGGTCATTTTATGGAACAGCAAGAAAGGCTTCACCATCCGAACCCCCACCTTCTACTACATCGGCCTCTTCTACTGCCAGACCGTCACCGAGGGCGTCACACACGTGTCCCGTAAATACTTCATATACAGACCAGGTGAGGAGCAGTGCATGGATTCATTTAGGATTCAGACTCATGTGTGTCTCAAACATATAATTAAAGGTCCCCTATTATACTGTTTCTCACCAATATATTACAGCTCTCAGATAAATACAAACCTGTCTCTGAAGTGTTTGGCTCCAAACACCAAACAGATCATTGCAGCATTACCCATAATCCCCTCTGTTTCAGCCCTGTTTCCAAAGTGCTGATTCTCTGTCTGTTACTTCAGATGAAAATAAGGAGCCCCTCCCCACGCCCCTCTGAGAGACATTTGATAAAAAGAACACAACAGCCGCTTTCACACCAAGTACTTTGCCGCACTTAGTGCCCAGCACTTAGTTCCCCCATGGAACCAAAGAGCCGATCGCGTTCACACCGGAATAAGTTCCCTGAGGGAAGATTACGCAAATGAAGCCGCTGACGTCACTTCTTCTTCTTCTGCTTTGGGTTTACTGGCAGGCCGCAAACAACTTCACGGCGTATACTGCCACCCGAAGTCCCCGGAGTTGGGGAAGGCTTCCGAGTAAATCGCCAGAACGCCGACACCTCCTCATCTCCACCGCTCCCATGTTTTCTTTTGTGTTGCCACAAGTTAGTCTCTCTCCGTTGGTGCGCGGGGCTAATGCTAATAATGCTAATGCCAGCAAATACAATGGCGGCTTCACAACACTTTTTAGAGTTTTAAGGGGCGTGGTTTGCAATTCGCCCAGCCAATCAGAAATGGGAACTTGTCTCTCCCCAGGAAAGTACCTGCTCTCTAGCAGGGACTGAAAAGGGGGGAAAATTCTCTGAACTAAGTTCTCTTTTTGGTGTGAACGCAAAATCCCAGGAACTATCGGAACTAAAAGGGAAAAGTAATCCGGTGTGAAAGTGCCTATTAGTGCTCTAGCAGGAGATTCAGGTGATAAGGTGGGGGGGGGAGTTACCTTGGTTGCTGATTGGCTGATGGTTACACAAGACAAAAAATCGTTATGACATCATAAAGTGGCCAAAATCTGATCAGCTCATTTTCAGACAGGTTTTTATAGAAATGGATCAGGAGAAAAAGTGAGCGAATCTTTTTTCCTGAAACGTTCAGAGTCTCTTTCCACAGAGGGGACACATGTTGATGTAGAAGAGACATGGAGAAGAGGGGACACATGTTGATGTAGAAGAGACATGGAGAAGAGGGGACACATGTTGATGTAGAAGAGACATGGAGAAGAGGGGACACATGTTGATGTAGAGGAGACATGAAGAAGAGGGGACACATGTTGATGTAGAAGAGACATGGAGAAGAGGGGACACATGTTGATGTAGAGGAGACATGGAGAAGAGGGGACACATGTTGATGTAGATAAGACGTAAACAAGTGGATTTTGCATAATAGGTGATCTTTAAGTCCTGCATTTTTGTCTCTCTTGTCGCAGTGAGTAACATCATGGACGTGTACCTGAACAGCAGTGGACCTGTGGAGGCTCTGAAGGGGGAGAGGCTGGTGTTGAACTGCACCGCCACCGGGGAGTTGAACACCAGAGTGAACATCACCTGGGACTACCCCGGAAAGGTCAGAGCTGCATTCAAGTCTGAGGAGACGATTGACCTTTAAAAGAGAGGCGGGGATAACTCTGTTAACATGCAGCTCTTACTCAAGTATGTTATCAACCATTTAAAGTTGATATAAATGTACTTCTGCAAAGTCTATGCCATCAGGGGTTTATTATTTGTGACTTTATTTTTACATTGGCACGTGGTGTCACATTGTAGACACGTACAGGAAATGTGTGGGAAGTGTGAATGGGTGACTCACAACAAGGGTCACGGAGTGAACCAAACTAAAGAATTTGTGATTATACTTTGCACCAATGGGAATCCTTGAATCAAAAGTGAAATTAAAGATTTTTCAAATGAAAAGTCCAATCACACAAAGGTGTTCCTCCCTCTCCACCTTCAGATCAATAACACCGGCTCCACCTCCAAACGGCTCCTGAAACACCGAACGCACTTGTTGTTCTACAATATTCTGACCATCCCGAAGCTGCTGCGCTCCGACCGAGGCCTGTACACCTGCCGCGTGACCAGCGGGGAGAAAACCAAAGAGCAGAGAGTCAATGTCACGGTCTTTGGTGAGCGTCTTCCTCTGAAACTGCCTTACAGTCTGACGATTCAACAGCAGACCTCTGCAGAGAGTACTTCATTATATCTCAGAGCTGTTGAGAGTTCCATTCTGTGATCCACTGACCCAAAGATGTGCATGTGTCTCTTCTTTTGTAGACCGTCCGTTTATCCGCCTGAAGTCCAGACATGGAGCCGTGATAAAAGTACAGGCAGGACAGAAATCTTACAGAATCTCTCCCAAACTGCGAGCGTTCCCTGAACCTCAAGTCATCTGGTGAGAAAACTCCTTCATTCCTGAAATCAGACCAAACTGCCTTGTTTGTTTTTTTTTGCCTCCCTTTCTTATGGCGCAGTTTAAGCCGTTTTTGGTTGCGTTTCCACTTGGCGTAGTTCCGGCTAGTTCCGGCTTTTCAGTTTTCTGGCTCTCCAAAAGAGAATCGCTGGCAACTACAACTAAATTAACATATTTTACCGTGATTTTACCGTTTCAAAATGATGCCGAAGTAACAACATACTGATACCGGTTAATAAAAACCATGAATTAATGCTTTGACAAGTCTGCAGACAGACGGCAGTCGGAAAACCTTTTAAAATGCGTGTTTTCTGAATGGAGATTGGCTAAGCTAACGCAGTATATGCTCCGACCGTCCACACTCACAGCAACGGCCTACAGACATAAATAAAGCAGCGACTGTATTCTCCATGACACAGGCAGTCTGTGGTTTGTACTGGTTTAACTTGTGTCTAGTTTCTGAACAGATATGAGGAGCTGTGAGCTCTGAGTGCTAACAGCTAACGGCTGATGTTGGTTTTGTGTTTCGCATTGACGATGACGTCACGGCTCCGCCTACACTGCGTTACTATAGTTACTGCCCCAGTTCCTAAACTGTAATGGAAACGCAGCATAAAGTCAGCCTGGCCTAACAAGGCATAACTATACCGTACTAAGCCGTGCGAGGCCCTGCAGTGGAAATGCGCCATTAGTGTTTCATAGATGTTGCTTAAAGGGGGCGTTTCAGGCAGGGGGGGAGTGTGGGAGACAAACTTCCTCTGTTGGGAACACAGGGATTCTAGCCTTTGCAGACCATTGACATGCACAAAAACCTATACAACACTACAGGAAAGGAAAACCCCAAAACATAATGGGCCTCTTTAAGCATTGATAGTCATATTCTGGAGTAACTCCGAAAGATTTTCCCTGAAACTTTGCTCAGTGGTCTTTCTTTTCTGAAAGGTTGAAGGACGGCATGGTGGCAGCGGAGCAATGCTCCAGATACCACATGGACGGGACTGCTCTGGTGATCCGGGACGTGGCAGAGGAGGATGCTGGGAAATACACTGTCCTGGTACGAATCCTGGAACATGGACTCTACCAAAATCTCACCCTCACACTTGTGGTCAACGGTGAGACATTTGAGTATTCACCCACTGAACACAACTTTTTTCTTATAATTCATGTCGTTTTCTAAATGTTTGATTGTGCTTCTTGTCTGGCAGTGAGTCCTCAGATAGGGGAGAAGGCGGTATCGTTGCAGGACCCCGGCTCGGTGCCCAGAGGGAGCAGAACAGCACTCCACTGCACGTCTCACGGAGTCCCGCCTCCACGCATCCAGTGGCTCTGGCACCCCTGCCCGTCAAAAGGCCTGTAAGTAGCCCAGAGGGTAGATGCAGCACACGTTTAAAATATTCAGCAGTGGAAGAAGTACTTATAGATGTGTTACCTAAGTAAAAGTAGCGATACTACATTTTAAAAGCACTTTGTTTTTAAGTCAAAGTCCTCCATTCAAAATCTTACTTCAGTAAAAGTACAAAAGTATCGGCATCAAAATATACTTAAAGTGCAAAAGTAAAAGTACTCCTTATGCGTAATGCTCCATTTCAAAATCATATATATATTGAGTTATTGGTTACTAATATGATACTGGTAAATGTAGAACTATATGCTGCTGCTGGAAATCTGAACCTATAAATACATGTCAAAGTTTATTTAATAATTGATTTGGATTTTGTGTTAGCTAATCATCTAAACCTAAAAAGTAACAAAAGCTGTCAGATAAATGTGTAAAATAAACTAAAAATATACAGGGAAAGTACAAGTACCTCAAATATATACTTGTGTAAATGTACTAGACATTGAATTAGATGAAGAAACTGTTAGCTGCACTATTGAATAGTATTAACATATTCAAACCAACCAATAGAAAATAGCATGTGACCTAATGATAATTAAATGAAAGAGCGAAGTTGTTCAAGTCAATAGATCGAATAACGTTGGACACCAGTTAAAGCTTTGTGTATTTTGCAAAAAGCTATAAATACCCTTGCCATAATGTTACGAACACACACAAAGCTGCCTTGTTTGTTTTATGTTATTTAGGGTTTGGTGTGTGTGTGTGTGATTCAGAAAAACGAGACATGTTTTGTCTATTTCAGCATGTGTTCAGACAGCGCTTCCTTCTTGTAACCAGAACAGATGCCTTTGGGGGCCTTTCATGTGCGGGAATGTGTGACAATGTGTGTGTGTTTATTTGTATGCGCCCACATATATGTGTGTGTGTCTCATCATGTCTGTGTTATATGTTTGCTTGCTTTTGCAACTCTGTCCCTATATGTTTATTCCCCTCCTGTCCATGTTTCCTTTTTCTTAAGTGTGTGTGTGTGGGGGGGGTGTGTGTGTGTGTGTCTGATACATTCACAGACACAGTACACAGTGTATCTCAGACTTGAAAGGACAGAGAGAAAAAACACACTTCAATAGAAGCCAGTTCCGTGCTCCCAGTCACGATTTGTTGGTTTCCCAAATCAAACGCTATGATTTAATGAATTTCCTGTCCAGGGCGCAGCGTAAGAGGCCTGTTTATTATTGTGATTGCACGCTGCATCCTGTGATGCCTTTTCTTATATCTGACACACACACTATATATAAAGTTCTCATGAGAAATGGCCCAGCCCAGCGATGCCGAGGAGTCATCTAGTCACCACGCACGAGTGCCGAGCAGACGCCTGGCAGAGGCTTTGGTTGAGCTGCTCTCGGAGGTCAGACACTTATTGTGTTGCTTATGGCCGAATCAGAAAGTATTACCTGAGAGCAGCCGCCCTGACTCCATTCCTCCTCTGAGACACGCTGACATCCTCCGTGTACTTGACCCTCACCTCCGGCACTTTGACACGTGCACCTCTCATCCGTCTGTTTCTGCCCAAATCCCAAATGTAGTTTGAATTATCTTATATTTATAGGCAGATTTAACCTAAGTAGGAGCGATGTAAGGTCTTTCTCTTTATATTTAAGTGTCAGCTTAAGTTACCTGTAGCATATTCAGAATTCCAGGTATAAAGGATTATTGAAATGTCGCTCCTGTCGTACCACATGATTGTATCACAGTGTACATGCACAGTATGTTTGAGAACAGATCTGATCTAATGTTTCATCACGAGGAGAGTCACATGCAATCTGCACCCAACGAACATCTGCCTAAAACTAATTATTTTACGATCAACAGCGGCAATCAAGTGTTGAATTATTTTCAGATTCTAATGAACACATATAATTTGGCCAAAACATACATGCAACAAAAATGTATGCAACAAAACGCTGCAAAAGAATAATATGTCTCCAAAGCACGAGCTTATTACCGTAAAGGAACTAAAGTATATTGCACAGTGATGTTTCTGCAGATTGCATTGGGCCTCTTCACCGGCTGATGGTGGGTCCGTTGTGAAGCTCTGTTCTGGTTCTGCTTCAGTGTCTGCATTGAGTGTGTTTCTTTAGTTAGCTGGATCCTCACGAGGCGCTTGTTCTTTGCAGCCCGGCTGCACCACGAGCCTGACGCTGCGCTGGAGGAGGCCCAGGGACAGTGGACCAGGCCGGGCCAGGCTGATGGGGGGCCTCGCGCCTGGATCCTGGGCCCACCTCCTGGGTCTGGCCCTGGGAACCGCAGCAGTCTTATCTGGCCCTGGCAGGAGGCGCACTGGGCTTCCTGTGCGAAAATCAGAGCGCTTTTCCTCTCGTTGTTTGGCTTCCTCTCCGACGCGAGACGCTTCCCAGCAGCGTGATTGTCCCTTCGTCTTCAAACGTGGCACAGTCCGCTTCCTCAAGAGCTTGATCTATTCTTGAGAGACACCCCCACACACACCCCTTCCCCCAACTCTTCTGCCCCCCACACATACCTCTCCAAACCCCTTCCCTCACCAACTCTGCCCTCCACCCCAACCAGGCATCAAGAACAACTCCCCATCGCCTCCCCCCTTGGAGCCCAGCCCCTCCACCTCCACCTCCCCCTCCCCACTCTCATCAGCCAGACCCCTCAGTGACAGTACCAGAGATCCATGTGATGATGCTGTGCTGAACTGGTAGAAAGTGACTTGAAACACTGCTGAGCAGTGAGGACCAGGAGTCACCGAAACAGAGGAACAAAAGCCACATCACTAAAGATATAAGGACACCTGCTTATTTATTTATTTACTTCATTATCCCATATCTCCCCCTCACACCGGCCATCATGTAGTTTTATGCTTTTTTACAATTCCCAGACATTTTGAGCCAGAAGAAGTGCAATTCCATTCATCCACCAGCCACATTTCTGGAGCTGCTTCGCTTGTTTTTTGTGTCCTAGAGTGGTACTATAATGGGTGCATGAACCGTGCCTGTCCCGAGCCCCGATCTGATCCTGACATCCACAAAAGCTGTGAGTTTCTGTTCCGATTTTAAGCCACTGGTAGAAGGTCAAATGTGCTCACCTTGGACGGGCAAAACAGGAGAGAGCACTTTGTGTTGCTCACTATGGGATGCCTACAGTTCTCTATAAAAGACTGACGGTCCGCAGACGCCTACCATGTAGGAAGTCTCTGAGACCGGACACTATGACCGCCCTCTGTCCTAATGTCATCCTGTCGTCCCATGTCAAAATGTCTTGTTTGTCAAATGATGTCAGTGTAACAGCCATGTTGTCTTTGTATTGAAAGTTAATTGAAATGTATGAGTGCCATCAGGTTTAGTAAAGTCCAATTGTGTGTGTGTGTCTGTGTGTGCGAGTGTGTGTGCGAGTGTGTCCCATTTACGGGTGTCTCCCAATGTGATTCATTCCTTGTATAAAGATGTTCTATGAGTAATATATGAATCTAATATTTAATAATTTTATACAACTAACTTACATATGACGAATGACAATATTTGCCAACTTTGTATGAATCTGTATTGAAGTGTTATATCAGTTGTTTGTGTTTTTGCATTAAACTTTGCTTATATTTGTGGATTGGTTTACAATGCGCTGTGGTTATTCTGGGGTTGAGACAGGAACGGACAGAGACGGAGGTACACATGTATTTCAGGCTGTAAAAAACGAGACAGGAAGTAAAGGCAGGAGATGACCCCCACTGATACACAACCTATTCATGCTCACCCTGTCCGCAGGCACACACTGTGAGAATGCGTCTGGTGTGACTGTGTATCTGGTGTGTGTGTTTCTGTTTCTAACCACGTTTATGTCCGCACATCCATCCAACTAATGATATCTGTGTGTGTGAGTGCGGCTTTGAGTGAGAACGCTTTTCCTGGGAAGCGTGGGGGTGTCAGCCGGTGTGGTGGGCGTGTGTGTGTTTGAGCAGCATGTGTGTGTGCAGGTCTGTGGTGTCATGCACAGGGTGGGTCATCTCGAGATGCCAAGAGGAAGAGCAATCAGAGAGGAGCAGAGGGAGGAGCTGAGCTCAGACAGAGAGGGGTACTGACACTTCACACACACAGCATCAATGAACACCGCTTACAGTAAGCAAGATGGATAGTGTCTAAATGATGAACGTGCGCGTTATGCTGCCAGGGGATGGATTTGTTTTGTGGCAGAACAACAATGCCGTCTGGCAGAACCGGCAAGCCCTATGTTTGCCCCGCCACACAACATACCTCCCCTCTTTATAATCTTACCATCAAGTGTTTTATACTTCAGATCATGAATATGAAGCAACATTTTTTTAGAATGACACTAAATGCATTCTCTCTAATCTACCGTCACACATTTATCTAAATTAATCAATCTTTGTTGGTAAATGATGACCATATATTGACTATATTTGGGTATTGGACTGCTTTGACTTGACTAATTGAAGTAATTGAAAACACTTTGGGTTCTGCAAAATTATCACGCTGTTCAATCTTAACACAAAATGATATATCCATACATTTAAAATAATCTAAATATTAATAAATAGTCAAAACTATAATGACAAATATTCAAAAATGATCATTTCAGAGCTCTCGATGTCCATACAAAACATTATTAAAACTGTGAAAAGGAATGAATAAATGAAGTTAATTTTTAATTTATATGATATATGATAACCAAAGTGCATTTTCAACGAATGATAATTGCGCACATTCAAATGTACTTTCATGAAGCACATGTTCTTGCTCCTTGCTGCTGATGGTACTTGCTACATGGTTATAACATTACATGTATCTTCATATTCAGCTTTACATGTAGAGAAGAGATGAGATGAGATGCAGGCTGGGTTTTACATTGTAGGTAGCATAAATGAACCAGAGAGCCGCCTCCATGCGTTCCCACAGCCCTCTGTGTAATCTATGGATTTAGACTGGTGAGAGTCGCTGAGAGGGACAGGAACTCTCGTCCTGGAAATGTGGGATGATTTGTTAAGAATGGAAGGAAGTTGATCCTCCGGATTACAAACCACCTCTGCATCCTCCGCAGATGAACAATCCAGCATGACATAGCGCTCCAAAGATCCACTATTGTCAGCCTGCAGGACGGCGTCACAGGATGTGATGCTATTGATACAAATGTTGATGGTGACTTTGTGAATGAGATAACATCACGCAGCGATGACCAAGGCGTCCCCCTGAAGTCCGGGTATTCCTCCTGCCGAGCGCAGCTGAGAAAATCCCACACACACCTGGAGGAGACATAAAATGACTTGTGTCAACACAGCTGAGTCTCTGTCACTCTCCTCCTCTTCCTCTTCCCTCTTCAAGGTGTGTGTGTCCCACGTCCTCCTCACTGTGGAGTCCAGTAATAGAGAGGGTCCCCGCCACGTCCACAAGCAACCACATCCTGAGTGTTACACACAGACAGGAAGTGCTTCAGGGGAAAAACAAGGTGGGTGAAGCACTGACACACACACGTAATGATTTACTCAAATAGAGCCAGTTAGGTATTTTGTACCATATCTAAATTACACATATCTCGTAAAATAACCGTACATTTTTATATCTTATTTTCAGACTGTATTGGAATGTTCTTCCTCTACCAAAAATGGTCACTACCGAAACATAGTATAAACACTGCAGTCAAAAAGTATTGTAACCCGTTAAGATTGTTTTACCTTCCCTTCTCTAAATAGTATTTTAATAAATATTTCTTGAGGATTTTCACAATTAAATTAATAAAAGTGCATTTTTAATCAAATTTCAAAGTTCAAATTATACAATTAATAAAAATCATAATGCAA
Source organism: Pseudochaenichthys georgianus (assembly GCF_902827115.2). Classification (NCBI taxonomy): domain Eukaryota; kingdom Metazoa; phylum Chordata; class Actinopteri; order Perciformes; family Channichthyidae; genus Pseudochaenichthys; species Pseudochaenichthys georgianus. The sequence goes on from NC_047522.1 coordinate 21,766,688, forward strand.
ACTTTCTTTGTAAAATGCATAATACTGATCATATTGATTCCAGAGTTGATGATTGTTGAAATTAAACATACATTAAACCAATCAGTATCATATCATTTTAGTTGATGACTCAATATACTTAATTTTTTACAAAACATCCAGTGTTTCGGTAGTGACCACAGTATTTTGTTCTCAAGGTTGTTTCATATTCCCTCAACCTTATTGCTTAATCTTAACTCATAACATGCCTTATGTTGAAGTGTGAATGTTTGAAGCTACTGACCCAGAATCAGCACTTTAGTAACAGGCTGAAATAGAGGGAAATGAGGCTAGAATGCATGATCTGTTTGGTATTTTGAGCAAAACACTTCATAGACATGTTTTTATATATCTGAGACCTATAATATATGCCTAACAATAGTATAATAAGAGACCTTTAAAGTAACTCACTGATTTTCAGACTTTAAACCACATTTATTTCAAAATGGTGGGATTAACCTGCTTCCCATTCCATTTTGTCACAACCAAAACGATCATGTCACGAAGTGACGATTGTAGCTAAAATTGAGCATAACTAAAGAATGCTAGCAAGTACATGGCTAGCATACACGTTTTTGAAGAGGTTTACACGCATAAAAACATAATACTTTGCATAAAACCCCGAAAAAGTTTACTTAATTGAAGATAATATGTGTTCGGTAGTGAAAATTCTTAAGGTCACACGCCGATTTTCAGATTTTTGAACAGATATCAAAAGTATGGGATGTAGCTACTGGCCATTCATGAGGGACAGGGATGCAGTGTCACTGCCTAGACAAAAGTGCAGTGGTGTGGCTAAAAACCAGGCTCAGCCATTGGACTAAAACCCCTTGTGTTTCGGTAGTGACATGAAAACTGGGGACATTATTTTTTGAGTACAGTTTTTTTATTAAGAAATGATACCCACAATAAATCTAAATATTCCAACTTCTGTTTGAATGTAATCATAAAGATCTTTTAAATACACTATTGAACAAAATAAAATAAAAATGTTTTAAGTGTTATTTACAGAACGTTAAATGTAGATGTCAGGGTTGGGGACAGCTACTTCCCAATAGAAAGTACCCTATAAATGATGTTTTTGTATATATTAAGCTTATCAATATATCATGTAATGCCTTGTGTTTAAATAGACCATAAAATATTCTTAGTAAATATCTATGTCTGAATACTTAATTGTTTTGTTAAATAGTTTTCTTGTTGTTTGTACTAACTCGGTAGAATGCCCCATACAGTAGATTCAATGTAGATATTTGGTGCAAAGACGTTGGATCATACTGTAGGTTACAATTTAATTAAACTGGCCCTATCCTGCTGATGTTCAGGTGTATATCAGTATGTAGTGTCTCTACTTTAAAGAGTCCTCTCCTGCTGATGTTCAGGTGTATATCAGTATGTAGCGTCTCTACTTTAAAGAGTCCTCTCCTGCTGATGTTCAGGTGTATATCAGTATGTAGTGTCTCTACTTTAAAGAGTCCTCTCCTGCTGATGTTCAGGTGTATATCAGTATGTAGTGTCTCTACTTTAAAGAGTCCTCTCCTGCTGATGTTCAGGTGTATATCAGTATGGAGTGTCTCTACTTTAAAGAGTCCTCTCCTGCTGATGTTCAGGTGTATATCAGTATGGAGTGTCTCTACTTTAAAGAGTCCTCTCCTGCTGATGTTCAGGTGTATATCAGTATGTAGTGTCTCTACTTTAAAGAGTCCTCTCCTGCTGATATTCAGGTGTATATCAGTATGTAGTGTCTCTACTTTAAAGAGTCCTCTCCTGTTGATGTTCAGGTGTATATCAGTATGTAGTGTGTCTACTTTTTAAAGAGTCCTCTCCTGCTGATGTTCAGGTGTATATCAGTATGTAGTGTCTCTACTTTAAAGAGTCCTCTCCTGCTGATGTTCAGGTGTATATCAGTATGTAGTGTCTCTACTTTAAAGAGTCCTCTCCTGCTGATGTTCAGGTGTATATCAGTATGTAGTGTCTCTACTTTAAAGAGTCCTCTCCTGCTGATATTCAGGTGTATATCAGTATGTAGTGTCTCTACTTTAAAGAGTCCTCTCCTGCTGATGTCCAGGTGTATATCAGTATGTAGTGTCTCTACTTTAAAGAGTCCTCTCCTGCTGATGTTCAGGTGTATATCAGTATGTAGTGTCTCTACTTTAAAGAGTCCTCTCCTGCTGATGTTCAGGTGTATATCAGTATGTAGTGTCTCTACTTTAAAGAGTGCTCTCCTGCTGATGTTCAGGTGTATAACAGTATGTAGTGTCTCTACTTTAAAGAGTCCTCTCCTGATGATGTTCAGGTGTATATCAGTATGTAGTGTCTCTACTTTAAAGAGTCCTCTCCTGCTGATGTTCAGGTGTATATCAGTATGTAGTGTCTCTACTTTAAAGAGTCCTCTCCTGCTGATGTTCAGGTGTATATCAGTATGTAGTGTCTCTACTTTAAAGAGTCCTCTCCTGCTGATGTCCAGGTGTATATCAGTATGTAGTGTCTCTACTTTAAAGAGTCCTCTCCTGCTGATGTTCAGGTGTATATCAGTATGTAGTGTCTCTACTTTAAAGAGTCCTCTCCTGCTGATGTTCAGGTGTATATCAGTATGTAGTGTCTCTACTTTAAAGAGTGCTCTCCTGCTGATGTTCAGGTGTATACCAGTATGTAGTGTCTCTACTTTAAAGAGTCCTCTCCTGATGATGTTCAGGTGTATATCAGTATGTAGTGGCTCTACTTTAAAGAGTCCTCTCCTGCTGATGTTCAGGTGTATATTAGTATGTAGTGTCTCTACTTTAAAGAGTCCTCTCCTGCTGATGTTCAGGTGTATATCAGTATGTAGTGTCTCTACTTTAAAGAGTCCTCTCCTGCTGATGTTCAGATGTATATCAGTATGTAGTGTCTCTACTTTAAAGAGTCCTCTCCTGCTGATGTTCAGGTGTATATCAGTATGTAGTGTCTCTACTTTAAAGAGTCCTCTCCTGCTGATGTTCAGGTGTATATCAGTATGTAGTGTCTCTACTTTAAAGAGTCCTCTCCTGCTGATGTTCAGGTGTATATCAGTATGTAGTGTCTCTACTTTAAAGAGTCCTCTCCTGCTGATGTTCAGGTGTATATCAGTATGTAGTGTCTCTACTTTAAAGAGTCCTCTCCTGCTGATGTTCAGGTGTATATCAGTATGTAGTGTCTCTACTTTAAAGAGTCCTCTCCTGCTGATGTTCAGATGTATATCAGTATGTAGTGTCTCTACTTTAAAGAGTCCTCTCCTGCTGATGTTCAGGTGTATATCAGTATGTAGTGTCTCTACTTTAAAGAGTCCTCTCCTGCTGATGTTCAGGTGTATATCAGTATGTAGTGTCTCTACTTTAAAGAGTCCTCTCCTGCTGATGTTCAGGTGTATATCAGTATGTAGTGTCTCTACTTTAAAGAGTCCTCTCCTGCTGATGTTCAGGTGTATATCAGTATGTAGTGTCTCTACTTTAAAGAGTCCTCTCCTGCTGATGTTCAGGTGTATATCAGTATGTAGTGTCTCTACTTTAAAGAGTCCTCTCCTGCTGATGTTCAGGTGTATATCAGTATGTAGTGTCTCTACTTTAAAGAGTCCTCTCCTGCTGATGTTCAGGTGTATATCAGTATGTAGTGTCTCTACTTTAAAGAGTCCTCTCCTGCTGATGTTCAGGTGTATATCAGTATGTAGTGTCTCTACTTTAAAGAGTCCCTCTCCTGCTGATGTTCAGGTGTATATCAGTATGTAGTGTCTCTACTTTAAAGAGTCCTCTCCTGCTGATGTTCAGGTGTATATCAGTATGTAGTGTCTCTACTTTAAAGAGTCCTCTCTTGCTGATGTTCAGGTGTATATCAGTATGTAGTGTCTCTACTTTAAAGAGTCCTCTCCTGCTGATGTTCAGGTGTATATCAGTATGTAGTGTCTCTACTTTAAAGAGTCCTCTCCTGCTGATGTTCAGGTGTATATCAGTATGTAGTGTCTCTACTTTAAAGAGTCCTCTCCTGCTGATGTTCAGGTGTATATCAGTATGTAGTGTCTCTACTTTAAAGAGTCCTCTCCTGCTGATGTTCAGGTGTATATCAGTATGTAGTGTCTCTACTTTAAAGAGTCCTCTCCTGCTGATGTTCAGGTGTATATCAGTATGTAGTGTCTCTACTTTAAAGAGTCCTCTCCTGCTGATGTTCAGGTGTATATCAGTATGTAGTGTCTCTACTTTAAAGAGTCCTCTCCTGCTGATGTTCAGGTGTATATCAGTATGTAGTGTCTCTACTTTAAAGAGTCCTCTCCTGCTGATGTTCAGGTGTATATCAGTATGTAGTGTCTCTACTTTAAAGAGTCCTCTCTTGCTGATGTTCAGGTGTATATCAGTATGTAGTGTCTCTACTGGGACATGTCTCCATGCTTTAATGTTCAAAAAGCTGCAGCACCTCTTTTCACCCTCTGTCTGAAACCAGAGCACAGGAGAGCTCTGATTGGTTAGCTGGCCAGCTCTGTTGTGATTGGTCAACCGCTGAGAGATGTCCCACTCCTTAGCCTATCACATACAATGTGTTTGAGCACTAGCCAATAGAGGTGCGAACGTTATATAGTGATGTCACTCTGGAGGATTTAACCCTTCGCAGACCATTTAAGTGCACACAAATATGACGTATTCCGTAGACAAAAAAACTAAAGAAAATCATCGGATAATAACAGAATACAAATTAACGAAATATAGCTTTTTCACTCACTGTATCATATCTGATCTTACTCACTTCTCCCCCGCACACACACACACACACACACACACACACACACACACACACACACACACACACACACACACACACACACACACACATAGTCAGACACACACCTTTATTAGTACTTATCAACAGCCTGCATGTCGTGCTGCCCACTGACCTGGAAGTGGGCAGGAGGTCTGGCTCAGAAACCCCTATTGTCCGCTGATGGAAAACATGATTCCTGCCATTAGGGGCAGAGGTAATGAGCCTTAAATGTGTGTGTGTGTGTGTGTGTGTGTGTGTGTGTGTGTGTGTGTGTGTGTGTGTGTGTGTGTGTGTGTGTGTGTGTGTGTGTGTGTGTGTGTGTGTGTGTGTGTGTGTGTGTGTGTGTGTGTGTGTGTGTGTGTGTGTGTGTGTGTGTGTGTGTGTGTGTGTGTGTGTGTGTATTTGGGCAGCACAGTGTGCTTCCCAGTTGCCAGCTGGCCTTACTTTAATTTACAGACCCTCCGTAAGAATGAGCCAATCCCAGACATGTATACACACACATGACCTCTGTGGCAGCATCATACACAAAATAAAATATGTCCATTGGTCCATTTGACTTTACATTTTTAAGTGCGAGTGCTCAAGACTTGTGACGTGTGTTTGCTCTTTTCAGACGGTGGGGGTCCTGACTGTGGCAGAGGCCTCTGTGTCTGGAGGATATCGCTGCGTCGCCTTCAACGCTGCCGGAGCAGATCAGCTCCTCATCCACTTCTACGTCACAGGTGAGGAGAGAACAGGAGAGGTGCTAGTGAGCATCTTATTTCAAAAGCAACAGATCACAAAAGTCAATAGAGGCGTCACACCACACTTTCAAAAGCAACTGTCACAAAACCCAATTTCCTCCTGGGTTAGTTAAATATTATAATTATGATTCTGCCTCTGCTTGATTGTCTTTACGATACATCTCAACTCAAAGGTGCTCCATTAGTAACGTACACATCTGACACTTGCTTCAGATTAGACATTATTAAAGTATGTGGCTTCCCCTTTGTGAGTTCCTCATGTGAAAATGTGAAGTACCAGATCCAAGTGCTCAAAAATGAAACGGATGAAGTCACATGCTCATTATTGTCGGTTGGCAGAACAACGTAGCCTACGTGCATTGGATACACACTGCCGTTGTGTGTGTGTGTGAGGTTAGATTTGTTACTAGGCGTACAGGTAAAGGTTTGTGTGTACTTGTGTCAGTGCTAAGGCTGAGCTGTGAGTGTGTGAGCAGGAGTGAAACAGGAACCTGGGGCTCTTATCGTTCCACTTCCCCGCGCAGCGCACTTCCTTGGACTGGCAGGTCCGCTTTATTTCGGGAGGCCTTGGGGTGTTCGGGAAAGATAAACACTATCTGCCATCAGGAAACTCTCGAGCCGTTTCCACGGGAAGTTTCAAATGGCTAAAGTAAATAAAAAGCATTTTCACTGTATTCCACTAGCTGCTTTTACACACAACAGCCGTTCAACTTTGTCGTCAAAGGTTACAGAAATGGAGGTGGAGCTCTCCTGGTTTCAGACAGGATCGCATGTGGAGAAACCGAGAGGTGTTTTTAAAATATTCATGGTTCCTCTTCTTCCAAATCTTTCTCCTCAGATGTCCCAGGAGGCTTCAGTGTGAGTCAGAGGGAGGAGCCTAGAGAGGGCGGAGACCTCCATCTCACCTGTTCAGCCAATAAGTACCTGTATGGTGCGTTATCATGGCAACGGGTGAATGACACAGGGCACGCCCAATCACGCAGCCCCGCCCCGCAGCAGCTCACATCCGGGGCGTTCTCCAATTCACTGGTCCTGTTACTAAGCAACCTAACAGCCACAGACTCAGGAGCCTACAGATGCTCCACCCACCACCTGGTCACCGGGCAGAACACAGACCTGGACACACAGGTGGAGGTCACAAGTGAGTGCTGATCCTCTTCATCTCCCTCCTCCTCTTCATCTCCCTCCTCAACGTGTGGAGTCAATATAAGGCTTTTTTCAGACATTTCCTTTAAGTGAAAAGTATGGAAACGTAGAAGGGCCATCATCATTTGACTATTATAGTGAATATCTAACTAACATTGAACCAATACTAAATATATAATGTTGACATTTAAATACCACTCATCCGTCTAATTTAACTTGAGCTTCAGACTTCAGAAAAATGTCAAAGTAGAATATTTGAATGCTATTAATTGAATGCTAATTAGCTTTTAAGCAGAGCTACACACTTCACTATAGGCACAACTATTTAGTTACATACATCTCAAATAATGTAACTTCTCTTTGCTTCCATACAAACCGTGTTATGCATGAATTGATGGACTGACTTATTCAGAGATCCCTGAGTTGAACAAGGGCCCCCAAATTAGATCAATTATTAAGGCCTTCAAAAATGTTGTTCTTGATGTCTGATTACCGAATTGTAATTAAATGTAGGTTGTGATCTCTCGCTGTTTTAAACCCACCCCCATGTTTTCTGTGCACAAACAAACAAACAAACAAACAAACTCTCACAGCTGCTTGGGAATTGGGTCCCCTCAGCTTCCTGGGGCCCCACCCTGCCTTTGCTCTTGCGCTCCAGCTCAGCACTTCTTTCACGTGGGAATGAGCCCTTGCCTGGAGGAAGAGCACACAATGGCACTTCCCACAATGCCACATTTACAGGCCCCCACACGGGGCCGGAGCAACAATCAGCCAATCAGACACTGTCAGGCCGCAGCCCCCGCGGACAATCATCAATTGTTGTCCAGGAGGAAGATCGGGGAAACAACAATCAGTCGCCTTGGTTAAGTGACTTTTCTTCATGTCTTTTACTGCTGTTCTGCACACAATCAGGGCCCAACACGTCAGCTTCCTCCCGCGGGACCCCCACAAAGGAATTACTAGAGAGACAGGGTGACCACGAAGATGCTAGGGAGCCAGAAAGTGAGAGAATGGAGGAAAATTAAAGCATGGGATCATCTGGATACACCAAAGGAAACTGAAACCTGCATTGTGTGCACTCATGACTGTTCACATGATGAAATACTACATTGTTGTTACAAATGGGTTTGTATCGCGGGCAGGGTTGGGAGGGTTACTTTGTAAATGTAATCAGTTACTGATTACTGATTACATGGCTGTTAAAGTAATCCGAATACAGTTACAGTTACGTGTCTTTAAAAAGTAACGTAATCAGATTACTTTTGGATTACTTTTGGATTACTTACTTTTTCCATCTAAAATGGGTATGTTTTGGTGAACAGGAGACACAAAAAGCAAAAGGAAACTGAACGTGTTTTTACTGTTTTAATGGCTTATCAAGAGCACAACTGAAACATCACATCTGAAACGATTTAACAACATAATACACTTGTTGGGGATGCAGCTTGTGATGTGAGGAGTGAGTGAGGGACACGGCTTAGAAAGGGCGTGTCGCCTTCTGTCCTGCCAGTGTTGGCAGGACATGAATTAAAATGTCGAACTCGGACTTCATTTTAAGGACATTTCGGCCAGGGGTGTAGAGCTATATTTGTTTAAGCACCTAATCGGCAAAACAGGAGAGGAGAGTGTGTGCACCAGTCTGCCTTGATCTATGAATTCATGTCTGTGACTCTCACGGTATCTGCTGCCCGCAGCTGTTTTTTAGAAGGAAAACCTGCTTCACTTCATGACATCTCTGCAGCACCAGGAGGCAGCGGGAGGGTTAACTCCGCCTCTGAGAAGACGAGCTCGCACCGCCTTTCGCACCGCCTTCACTGTGTTTACCTTCAGAAATAATCATTAGTAAGGCTAAAGAGCGACCGCAGGCTGATGTGTTTTAACCACACACACCTCTATATACACATGTTTCCTCCATGTTTCGTTGTTATTGTTTCACTGAGCGAGCGGACCCGCGATTGTTTTTCAAACGCTTTTTTGGCCCATCTGCGGCGGTAATAGGTTTTGTGCGCTGTGATTCCGCTGTACCTTTAGTAATGAATATTAAATGTTGAGAGGAAATCTTTCCACCAATAATTCCAATAAGTAATCCAAAATGTATTCACTTCAGGTTTATGAAAGTAACTGTAATCAGATTACTCGTTTTTCAAATGTAACGCAAGCTGAATACAGTTACTTGATTTTTGTATTCTGATTACGTAACGCCGTTACATGTATTCCGTTACAACCCAACCCTGATCGCGGGGTATTTCAGGGTGAGTAAGGGGCCCAAGAGGACTCAGCTGACTCACAGGTTGAAACCAAGGCCACACACATCTAGAACAAATGTGTCACTACCACTGCCATTTATTGTCTAAAAGTGGCACGGGTCCAGAAGACATAGCTCTGCTTTTACGTCACCACAGATCTGTTGAAGTCTATAAATAACTACAACTGTTATCAGCTATGGCAGGTTTAAAGTATGGAAAATAAAGTAGACAAAATGCAAATTATACTACTATTATATGCAGGAATGTGTTAACTGGTGTGAGCAGATAAAATGTATTGTCTTTTAGATATTTTAATGTCATCATTCAAATCTACAAATTAGCTTACCTGAGTTTATTAAATTACATAATACCCTTCAGAAATGTGTAGAATAAAAGTGGCATGAATGTAAAGTACAGAATGTAGTACTTGGGTTAATGTTCTTAGTACCATTAGACCCCTGTTTATAAGTCACGATTTGCACAAACACACACATATTGACGGTGTGTGTTTTTCCTTTCAGTTTTGGAGCCTCCAGTGCTGCTTGATAATCTGACAGATTGCACAGTGAATGTCAGCAGCTCCGTCTTCCTCAGCTGTCCGTCTGCAGGCGTCCCCCCGCCCACCGTCACATGGTACAAGGACGAACAAGCTCTCTCTCAGGGATCAGGTATTACACATGCACCACAAACATGTCAACTGTAGTAATCATCTGGTGTCTAACAAGTGTGTACCACCGCGTCAGGTATTGTGATATCCCCAGACGATGGGACCCTCAACATCGATCGAATCACAGCGGAGGACCAGGGTCTGTATACGTGCCAGGCGACCAATGAGAGGGGGTCAGCAGAGAGCTCTGCCTATATATGGGTTAATGGTAAGCATCTGTCAACCAGCAGCCAATCAATGGCATCCCGGCCTTTGATTGGCTGTGTTGTCTCACAGAGAGGACACTTCCATATATGGATATGTCTGAATGTCCATTGTTCCCAGCTCTGTGAACAGATGTGTCGCCTGGATGTACACACATTCAAAATATCACTTTATTTAGGCGTGTTGTCATTCTCTATTAATGGGAGAGGATATTTCTGTTCTTGAGAATATTGATCAAAGGACACACTCCTTTGTTGAGTTGTCTTCTACACACACACACACACACACACACACACACACACACACACACACACACATACAGAGACACACACAGACAGAGACACACAGAGACACACACACACGCACGGCGGGTTGTGGTGGAATAGCATTGTTTGAGTACCATTATGTGTGGAGTAGTGGGCGCTTTTCGTGTGTGTGTGTGTGTGTGTGTGTGTGTGTGTGTGTGTGTGTGTGTGTGTGTGTGTGTGTGTGTGTGTGTGTGTGTGTGTGTGTGTGTGTGTGTGTGTGTGTGTGTGTGTGTGTGTGTGTGTGTGTGTGTGTGTGTGTGTGTGTGTGTGTGTGTGTGTGTGTGTGTGTGTGTGTGTGTGTGTGTGTGTGTGTGTGTGTGTGTGTGTGTGTGTGTGTGTGTGTGTGTGTGTGTGGTGTGTGTGTGTGTGTGTGTGTGTGTGTGTGTGTGTGTGTGTGTGTGTGTGTGTGTGTGTGTGTGTGTGTGTGTGTGTGTGTGTGTGTGTGTGTGTGTGTGTGTGTGTGTGTGTGTGTGTGTGTGTGTGTGTGTGTGTGTGGATCAGGAAGGAAGCTGTCTCCCGTCTTTATTTCCTCCAGAAGGGCCCAGCCTAAATCTCAGAGAGTCTTGGTTTTCTACCGGGTTGAGCATTTCACTTCTTCACATAAGAAAATAATAATGATTGGTATTTAATAACGGGGATGGATGTTAATGCAATATGGCTTGATCGTGAAAACACACCGGTTTGAAAGTACAATGATTTATTGCAATTCTCACCAAATAATCGTATTTATCTGTCTTTGATTTTCTCCATTTCACAATAAACTGAAATGAATGTATAATAGAATTCTAGCTTTATCAAGATTACATTGTTCAAAGTCCTATGCAGGCCTGCTTTCGTGTATTAAGTTCACGTAATAACACTCAAAAAGTAAATCTATACGAGCACAGTGTGTTTGTGGTTCTAGGTGCCTCTGAAGCCTCCTTCCTGGAGATCCCAGCTCTCACCTGTACCTGTGTGGTGGCCACTCTGCTCTGGCTGTTTCTGACCCTCGTCATACGCAAGCTGAAGCAGGTGAGAGGAAACTAGTCTGTTTTCTGGGTATTATATGTACTTGTGTGAGTATTGTTATCTTTCTTTGAGTTGTCTCAGAATCACAAAATTCTACTAGTATTATCCATAATAATGATGATAATGATAAAGGGTGGATGGGTGGACATTAGTTGCATATTATTGTATATTTTGACATTTATTCTCCACCTGCCACGCCTTCTTTGTTCCTTCCTTGGCTAACACACATCAATACATCCTTGAAAGAACACCTAGTCTAGTTTGAAGTCTCTTACAAATCTACATGTTTGGAATTGTATACTCGAGTATGGCTTTTTCAGTTTTACAACATACGCTACCCTGTTCTTTCTCCACAGCCCAACAGCTCAAACACCAAACCAGAGTTCCTGTCAATCATTCTGGACAGAGGAGGCGGACCAATGGAGGAGCCGTGTGAGAGACTGCAGTACGACCCCAGCCAATGGGAGTTCCCTCGAGAGCGGCTCAAATTAGGTAAACTCATTTAATTTATAGCAAACAAACAAAAATGTTTTTCTAACAGCAAGTGTCTTTGGGAGTATAATGCTGTTACGATGTGAGTTATTTAAGATCACGCCACAGATAGAAGGACTTTCTCAGAGGTCTTATCGGTTATTATTGGGAGTGATTCCATTAATCAGACTTGTGTTGTCTGCGCTGAGCTTATCACCTCCAGTAAACTGTGTTGACTCGAACTAATCAGCTCGCAGGGTGGGATCCAGCTAGATGGACTGTTGATGAAGTCTTCTCTTATCAGCATCTCACGTCCAGGGTGGATAGTCATTAATAAAGTAGCTCAATTAGACTCCAAAACCCTCCCTTCCCCCCCCCCGTCAGCCCCCTAACAGTCTCTCCTCTCTCAGGGAAGCCTCTGGGCCGCGGGGCCTTCGGGAAGGTGGTGCAGGCGGCTGCCTTCGGGATAGAAAACACCACCAGCTGCACCACTGTGGCCGTGAAGATGCTCAAAGGTACAGGCAGTAGGACATTCACTCAGGCACTACTGTATGTTCATCTAATGCTTCTATACACTTCGACTGTACTTCCTAAAAAGGGAAATAATGCACTTTTCAGATAAAGATTTTGCATTGAGATCAACTATAACATAATGCAGCTTTATCATTGAACCAGTGGACTTACTGTTAAAAGGTACAAAAAGGTTGAATTATCCAATATATTACACAGTTGAAAAAGAAAATCCTGACATAAATCAGTGTATATTGTCTACAAAAGTAATCGAATAATGTCACATAATAAACAATATATATATATATATAAGTTATAATATACTACATGTTATGTATTGTAGTTAAACCGTGAACATTATTGCTTTATATTCTCATGTTAATTGAAATATTTTACTTATTGCACATTCTTACCTGAACGTATAGCTACATATTTTTATTCTATTTAAAAGTATATATTTGTTTAACTACTTTAACTATATTTGCGGATAATACTCCTGTTCTTTTTCTTACTTTTTGACATTATTGTATTGGTACTTTTCTAGTAAGGAATCTGAGTCCCTTATTTACCTCTGCTCTGGGTGAAAGATTCCTAATCGGAAAAGAAAGTACCCAAACATTTCTGCCACTCTTTTCTACCTTTTGTCCACCAGAGGGCGCTACAGCCAGCGATCACAAGGCTCTGATGACTGAACTGAAGATCCTCAATCACATTGGACATCATCTGAATGTAGTCAACCTCCTGGGAGCATGCACCAAGCCCGAAGGTGTGTGTGTGTGTGTGTGTGTGTGTGTGTGTGTGTGTGTGTGTGTGTGTGTGTGTGTGTGTGTGTGTGTGTGTGTGTGTGTGTGTGTGTGTGTGTGTGTGTGTGTGTGTGTGTGTGTGTGTGTGTGTCTTTCCCGTGTGTGTGTGTGTGTGTGTGTGTGTGTGTGTGTGTGTGTGTGTGTGTGTCTGTCTTTCCCATGCATATGTATGTGTGTATGTCTGTCTTTCCCATGCATATGTATGTGTCTGTGTGTGTGTGTGTGTGTGTGTGTGTGTGTGTGTGTGTGTGTGTGTGTGTGTGTGTGTGTGTGTGTGTGTGTGTGTGTGTGTGTGTGTGTGTGTGTGTGTGTGTGTGTGTGTGTGTGTGTGTGTGTGTCTTTCCCATGCGTGTGTGTGTGTGTGTGTGTGTGTGTGTGTGTGTGTGTGTGTGTGTGTGTCTGTCTTTCCCGTGTGTGTGTGTGTGTGTGTGTGTGTGTGTGTGTGTGTGTGTGTGTGTGTGTGTGTGTGTGTGTGTGTGTGTGTGTGTGTGTGTGTGTGTGTGTGTGTGTGTGTGTGTGTCTTTCCCATGCTTGTGTGTATTTGTGTGTATGTGACGTGTGTGTGTGTGTGTGTGTGTGTGTGTGTGTGTTCCCATGCATGTGTGTGGGTTCCATGCAAGTCTGTGTGTGTGTGTGTGTGTGTGTGTGTGTGTGTGTGTGTGTGTGTGTGTGTGTGTGTGTGTGTGTGTGTGTGTGTGTGTGTGTGTGTGTGTGTGTGTGTGTGTGTGTGTGTGTGTGTGTGTGTGTGTGTGTGTGTGTGTGTGTGTGTGTGTGTGTGTGTGTGTGTGTGTGTGTGTGTCTGTCTTTCCCATGCATATGTGTGTGTGTGAGAGTGTGTGCGTGTCTGTCTTTCCCATGCATATGTATGTGACGTGTGTGTGTGTGTGTGTGTGTGTGTGTGTGTGTGTGTGTGTGTGTGTTCCCATGCATGTGTGTGTGTGTGTGTGTGTGTGTGTGTGTGTGTGTGTGTGTGTCTTTCCCATGCTTGTGTGTGTGTGTGTGTGTGTGTGTGTGTGTGTGTGTGTGTGTGTGTGTGTTCCCATGCATGTGTGTGGGTTCCATGCAAGTGTGTGTGTGTTCCCTTTGCACGTGTGTTTTAAAGAAGCCTATTGATATAAGTTCATGTCAGTGCATGTATCGGTGAACTATGTATGCAATAATGTGTGTTTTTCTGTGTGTGCAGGGCCACTGATGGTCATCGTCGAGTACTGTTGCTATGGAAATCTGTCTACCTTCCTGAAGGGCAAGAGAGAAGTGTTTGTGCACGACCGTGTGAGTCTACAGACAGAGAGATGGTGTCGTGATAGCGGTGTTCACACACACAGAACCACCATGTCGTGCAGGGAGAGATCACACATGCCTCTGCACACCACACTTCTCCTTGCAGCGCAAATGGCCCCTTCTCACACTTACAAAACGATACATTTAAAAGCACTTCTGCAATCGGTTTGAGGTTCTAAAGTGTTATCAGGTCTCAAGCAGGACGTGCACTGCCTTAATTTCTTCACAGGTTCAGACACAAATACCAACGGGGCCTCAGGGGTCATCATCGTGTATGACATGTTGACTCTTATCTCATAGTATATCTGATGAACTCTAACTGATTTCTTCTCATCTGCTGGATTAAAGGATGGAGAGCCAGTGTGTGATGACAATACAGAGCATCACCTCGGTAAGACAGGAGCTTTATTATCATGTTCTTGTGAGTGTGCTTGATTAAATCCCTGCCTTCCCCGTTCCTCCAGACACCAAATGTGGCTCCAACTCTCCTTTATTCCTGGAGGATCTGATCTCCTTCAGCTTCCAGGTGGTGCGGGGGATGGAGTTCCTCGCCTCTCGCAAGGTTTGATACCCGACGTCTGTGTTCGTGGATGCTGTACACATGCGTATTCCTTTGTATCACATGTTGTCCTCTCTGTGTTTCTGCTGCAGTGTATCCACAGAGACCTGGCAGCCAGAAACATTTTGCTCTCTGACAATAAAGTGGTGAAGATCTGTGACTTCGGCCTGGCCAGAGACATCTACAAAGACCCCGACTACGTCCGCAAGGGAGATGTGAGTACATGTGAGCAATGTGGCTCCAAAGGCTACACTCTAAAGGTTTTACATCACCATAACACGTCATAAGATACTCGAGGAAAGCTCACAACTGTACGCACATTCTTCGGGGGTTATTGCATATTACATTTTACACACTCACTGGTTATAGTATTTCACATTTTAGAATTCATAATTACTGTAATTTCATTAGCAATTCTTAGTCAAAACAACTCTTTTTATAGTAGTACATTCACAAAACAAACTGCCTCCACATTAATAACACATTCTGAGGCCTCTTTAAACATATCTCTGTGAATTACGTTTTTAGTTATTCTTGTGGCTGAAACAGGACTACTGTTATTAAATGGCCGTACCTGACAGATTAAACCAAGTGTATTTTAATCAAACTCAGAGGACTTAAGCTCCCGTCATGAATGTGTCTTTGATCTGAGGCCTCACAGCGTTTCAACCAGCCAGACCTTTCACGCTCTCTTCTGTCACTCCTGTGATTGCCCGACAGGCCCGCCTCCCTCTGAAATGGATGTCTCCAGAAGCCATCTTTGACAAGGTGTTCACCACGCAGAGTGACGTGTGGTCCTTCGGCATCCTGCTGTGGGAGATCTTCTCTCTGGGTAACAGATCTCTCAACATCGTTTTGCTCTAAACGAACACAAGCTGTTCTGAAACTACCTCACCGACCGGATATAGTTTACTTTCATAAGAAGCTACTGTGCACATTTTATGAATATAGTACACAATGTTTATATTTGTCTGTCTGTGTCAGTAGATTGGTGTATTAGAGTATTCTGTATGTTTTATAGTGTACTCTTCTGAATATCTGAATATGTGTGTGATTGTCCAACAGGAGGTTCTCCGTACCCTGGTCTTCAGATCGATGAAGAGTTCTGCCACAGACTGAAGGCGGGAACAAGGATGCGAGCGCCTGAATACAGCACACCTGAGATGTGGGTCCATAGGATGTCAACACTGTTATGTGTTAGGCAGGGACGTAATGAGTTAAAGTACAATAAGTAGGGAGGTGGTACATTGGGGGTCCAAGGGAGCAGGGTTTAAAGCAGGGGTGTTTAAAGCAGGGGTGTCCAAACCACGGCCCGGGGGCCAAATGTGGCCGTGGGCCATCTTGAATCGGCCCTAAGCAAATTCAAAAAGTATAATGGAATATGGCCCACACATGCAAATAGTGCTTTTCTTATATTGTACTTCTTAAATATACATGTAAACATATATTACACATTAGTATTCATGTGTTAATAAGCCCACTTTTCAAATTAATTCAGTCGATTCAAGTTGAAAATATTTTCTAACATATCTTAGTAGATAAGATAAAAGCCCAATGACTTATTTATATAACAGCAGGGCCGCCCCTCCCTACAGGCCGATCACGCAGACTGCGTGGGGCCTCACCTCGCGGAGGGGGCCTCACCTCGCGGAGGGGGCCTCACCTCGCGGAGGGGGCCTCACCTCGCGGAGGGGGCCTCACCTCGCGGAGGGTGCCTCACCTCGCGGAGGGGGCCTCACCTCGCGGAGGGGGCCTCACCTCGCGGAGGGAGCCTCACCTCGCGGAGGGGGCCTCACCTCGCGGAGGGAGCCTCACCTCGCGGAGGGGGCCTCACCTCGCGGAGGGTGCCTCACCTCGCGGAGGGGGCCTCACCTCGCGGAGGGAGCCTCACCTCGTGGAGGGTGCTTCATTTTGCGGAGGGAGCCTCGTCTGAAGCGCAAATGCGGCGCACCTACAGTGTAACGGTACGTCCACACAGCAGCTTTTCAAAAATCTATGGGCGGAGAAGCGTTGGAAGCGGTGGAAGATTTGTTTAAAGCCGCTGTGTGGACGGACCGTAAGCGCCACAGTTTCGCCGCTGCTAGGCTCCACTAGCAAGTTTGGACACCCCTGATTTAAAGCTTTATGTCGTGGCTCATAATGTGACCCAGGCAGTTTGTGTCAAATGTTAACACCCCATCTGTCTGTGTGTGTGTGTGTGTGTGTGTGTGTGTGTGTGTGTGTGTGTGTGTGTGTGTGTGTGTGTGTGTGTGTGTGTGTGTGTGTGTGTGTGTGTGTGTGTGTGTGTGTGTGTGTGTGTGTGTGTGTGTGTGTGTGTGTGTGTGTGTGTGTGTGGTGTGTGTGTGTGTGTGTGTGTGTGTGTGTGTGTGTGTGTGTGTGTGTGTGTGTGTGTGTGTGTGTGTGTGTGTGTGTGTGTGTGTGTGTGTGTGTGTGTGTGTGTGTGTGTGTGCGCGCGCGCGCGCGCAGCTACAGCACAATGCTGGCCTGTTGGGAGGCCGGACCCTCAGACCGACCCACCTTCACTAACCTGGTGGAGACCCTGGGAGACCTGCTGCAAGCGCGCGTTCAGCAGGTCAGGCTTTCTTCTTTTGATCTAGCTTCTTCAGGCTTATGATGTATCTCTTAGCCAACATTGATAAGCTTACAAAAAGACATACAAATTCCCCAAAATAATCTGATTTGATTCGTCTCTTTTACAGGAAGGCAAGGATTACATTCCTCTGGGGTCTTTTACGGCTGGAGATACTGGTCGCAGCGTGACATGCAAAGAAAACCCGCTTGCAGTCACAAACCTGAGGTAAGGACTCCTTAGAGAGGAAATAAAAACATTACACTATCTGATATTTGCCTGAGCTACAAATGAAGATGTCGAATGTACACGTAAACAAGTATGGTGGAGAAGTACGGTGGTGGTGTAATGAATATGAGAAAAGGCAGAATGAACAAGATGGATGTGAAAGAGATGAGAGCCGTGAAAGGTAACTGAAACTCAATTCAGAAACAACAGGAAACAGGTTGAGAAAGAAGAAGAAATGCAATGTTTTGAATCCAAATCTTTCCCTCCAGTTACATGAGGGGTATGGCCACACTTCAGACGTTTGAGGAACTTCCCTGCGTGGAGCCAGACTGCCTGAATGTAAGGAAACGTCTTCCCTTCTGCTTGAATATACACACAAAAGAAACAGTAACTCTCTGACCATTTGCATGTTTGCAATCTGTGCTTCAGGACGAGCAGAGTGACAGCGGCATGGTCCTGCCGTCCGAAGAGCTGAAGCACGTGACGTGGAAAAAATGCACCAAGAGCGAGAAACTGAGCAGGTAATCTGTAATCTCTCAGTGACTCGCCATTTAACGTTATGTTGTCTGTCACAAGAACACACAGTGAGGTTGCAAACAATCAAAAAATATACTTGTGATGTGAAGAAAACAGTTAAAGGGGACCTATCATGCAAAATGCACTTTGTGATGTGTTTTATACATAACTATGTGTCCGGTGCGTCGGGGAACTCACGCAAACCCTCTCTCTTTTCCTCCGTACCCAAATCTTTTAAAAACAGGGGTACAACGAGCGGATACAGATTGCTGCCGATCGGACATCAAATCGGCAGCGGGCCCACAGAGAGTAGCTATCAGAAACAATGCCTGACGTGTTTTGGACGTAATCTCGTCTTTGTTTACATTAGCAAGCCTCGCTAACACTCAGAGCTAACCTGTACTGGAGAGCACACGTGTTTGAAAAGCAGGAAATAAAAAATAACTCACTTTGTGATAAACCCGCAAGAGAAAAAGCATTTGAGCTCCATGCTGTTTCAGAAATAATCCTTGATGTGGTTTAGAACAGGATGGTGTTTTATCACAGCAGAATTTAACTTTATCTCCGGTAGAATTCTGATCAGGCATTAGCTCCGCCTCCTATTTTTTTCTTTTGTAAAGCTAAGGACCCAAAATCCTTGTTTCTCTAACAGGGCTGCAAAAGAGGGGTATGAGCAGTATGAGGCATGGCTACAACGGGGGATCTGTTTGGTATTTTAAGCAAAAAACTTCACAGACATGTTTTGTATAGGTATGGCCCTACAATATATGTTTCAAATATAGCATGATAGGTCCACTTTAAGATATGATGATTCTATGAAGACAAAACTAGTTTTTATTGTCTTAAAATGTATTAAAGGCTGATAAAAGGTATAGTATGTCGAAAAATGTTTAAAGATACTTAGTGTAGTCTATCGAATACATTTAAAAAACAATAGTATGATAACAAGTCTCTTTTTGTATGTTTATAGGCTTTTTTCTTTCACTAAGTGCCGGGACCACCAGATGCCTTTCTTCCGCGATGACATCAGCGGTCTCCGTAGCAACGAGCCGTCCATCCTGCCGTCTGATTGGGCGTCTGACGAGGGCAGCTCCCCTCCTCCAGACTACAACTCTGCTTTTCTGTACCCCTCCCTCTAGCATCTGTTCTTAGAAAACTTAACGGGTGTATAATAATTTGTATTAATCTTCTCTTTTTGCATACTCTACCTCGTTACAGTATTTGCGTGGCCTCCTTTATCTCCGTCCAAGATCATTTCTCTTGATCGAACACCCTTTCTAATATTACCAAGTATTACCTTGCCACACATAAACCCCTTCTAAGAGCAGCTTAGTATTACCTGATAGTACTTATAACATACAATTATGAAGAATGTATGTACTGACCAACAAGTACACAGAGTATTGTATTGGTACCTTGTGTACTTAGCTTTGTGAAGAGGAACATGCTGTATTCAATAATGGTTCCTCCTACATAGCTGCTATATGCTGGAAAATGTGTAACATAAGATGTATGAAGATAGTGTTGTGTCCGTTTCAATTAACTTGTTTTAAATATAGATTTCATTTATATTATTAAAAACTGTTATGTAGCTTATTGCAAAAATAATACAAAACCCTATGTATCAGTTTCTGTATTAAAATACTGCTGTTCACATATTGTAAAATGTGATGGTGATTGTTTTAGTTGTGTTTGTGTGGGGGAGAAGTGTGTTCTGATGTGGAAGATGCTGGGTGTTTCTCAAAGTCGAGGACGCTTCCTTGGTAGGACAGGTCCTTCAGAAGCGAGGCAAGAATCCTTCCTAGCCTCAGAAAACGAAGAATTGTGGAGCAGGCTAGCAGTTGTGCGTCATATGCGAGGCCCCGTCTTAAATGGAGTGTGATTTCAGCCAAAGATTTGGGAAATTGGTCCGTGCGCAAAGCATTGTGGGGATTTTAAGACCGCGGAGGATACACATGTGCAGCCTCGACATTTCCCGCAACGAAGTACGCAGGGCTCGGTAGAATTCCAAGTATGCTGGACATTGGAACAGTCCTTCGGCGGCACTCGACGACATGGCATACTTGAAATAGTGGCTCTGGAGCAGCCTTCCTCGACATTGAGAAATACCCATATATGCAGAAGGGAATTGAGTGATTTTCGATTTTTTGACATGTCGAAATAAGGCTTTTTGTCCTTTTTTACTTGCTATATCAAAACTTTTCTGTAATTTTTAACGACATACGCCTAATTTCGACATAAAAGATGTTTTTTTAAATTGCATTTTTATGACTTTTCGGTCATTTTTAACAAATATTTTTCAGACGGGGGGACCCTTATCTAAAAATATGCAATTATGCATGCTATGACTTTTCTGTCATTTTTAACGACATACTATACCACGCCTGGTTTCTACACTACACCGTGCCACATAAAATACCATGTTTTTATGTTGCATCTTCATACTATTTCAATATTCGCTAAATAAGACAAGGCCATACATCCTTTCGTTTTGGTATTCTTTATTAAAATACTGCTGTACACACAAATATTGCAAAATTTGAGACAAGAGAACACAAGAGGGGCATCAAACTAGATGGTGATTGTTGTAGTTTTGTTTATGTGGGGGAGGAGAAGTTTGTCACTAACATATACTGGAGTGTGTGTGTGTGTGTTCTGATGTGGAAGATAGTGATATGACCACTGACAATGTGGAGACCAAGTTGGTGTGTGTGTTTGTGTGTCGAGGGTTTTCTATAGCACCACATTCACCAAATAAGTTTGTCGGTTCATTTCACTAAAACAGAGGAAGTAGTGGATGATGTTTCCAGCTTGCTGCAGGTGTGTTACCCCCAAGTACAGAATATCAACTTGTATGTCAGCTTTGACAAGACACTGTTTACATTGTCCTCCTTGATGTGTCTCTTATCCGACAGTGTGCTTCATACCGTACACAAGACCCTGTTTTTCTACGGTCTTAAGCTGTACACACCCGTCAAAAGCTACCGAGAACCAATCTAAGGCAGAGAAATCGAAAACAGTGGTTCGACAGCGCTTGGATTGATCTCTTTATCAGGGTGAAGCAGGTTAGCACAATATTCATTAAGTGACTTTGATTCAAATCATCAAAAGGAGTATGAACCG
Source organism: Pseudochaenichthys georgianus (assembly GCF_902827115.2). Classification (NCBI taxonomy): domain Eukaryota; kingdom Metazoa; phylum Chordata; class Actinopteri; order Perciformes; family Channichthyidae; genus Pseudochaenichthys; species Pseudochaenichthys georgianus. The sequence goes on from NC_047522.1 coordinate 21,787,849, forward strand.
TACTTAAGGGCAACATGAAACCCCTCACAGCATGATCTGCACAGTGCCAGGAACTTCCTTAACCCTCCGCCTGGAGACGCTCCACCTTAGCGAATCTATCTGACTGGACAGGGGGTCGCCAATGACAGCCAAACACATTCAGTCATTGGGCCCCTCCAGCTGTTTGTCATCCTGAGAGAAATCCAAGCCACCCGAGTGAGAGACCGCTGCTTCGTCTCCAGCATGTTTATATTCCATGATCTTTAAAAGTCAAACATAAAAAACTGTTGGTGCCCTGTTCTCCCCTTCCCTAAAACCCCTGCTGGAATTGGTCCACAGAATAATAACTTTTAATTGAGGCAAAAACAACTAATTGTCGTCCCAGCTCCCATCATGCATTCCTGCACAATATCTGAGAAAAACACAGCTAGAAAAATCACAAAAAGTGTCACTTTTCAAATGTGGAGAGGCCAAGTGAAGAAAGGGATAAAAGCATGAAGAGCAGGGGAGAGAAAGAGAGAGAAAGGGGACATATGGGGGACAAAAGAATGACATTCCACAAAGAGGCAGCTGTGGCTCCACCTCAACAGAAGGGCTACGACCAGGTGCTGGACAGCTGAACCAAACCCACCCACCCTTGAGCAGTTCATGTCACGATAGCGGCTATTAACCAAAGGCGGATGCTGCATATGTAACAAAATCATGGTAGGCGGCGATGGGAGAAGACACTCCTTCCTCAATGCCAAAATAAAAACATGTTTCAACCTTTCAAACCCCAGTCCGTGCCCACACACATGAGCCTGATGTTCCACCATTTCATGAATGAAAATGTCAGAAATCCATCGATTGTTCCAGTTTGAAGAGCCCACCCACCCAAGTGGTTTGTCCTTTGTGTGGGGGAACCAAGGCAAAGGTGGGCTGGCCCATTTCATGAAACAGGAGCCATCCCACCCCCGTGAAAGCCTCGAGTGGTATGTCCTGTCAGTCAATAGAAGGCTGGATTTATTTTAGTTTTTTGTTTAAATTCATATTCTGCTCTGGTGTTCATGTCCGTGTGTGACGTTAGCTCTCTTTAAACCCTGCAGGCCACTCACACATATCCAAAACAAATTAAAATCTTAGTGCATCCTCCTCAGAAAAAATAAACCCCAACTGTAGAAATAAACAATAAAAGCCGGAAGAATGTTCAAAACCTCATGGTTCGTTTCTTGTTGTGTTCCCCAAATCTAAAAAAATGTCATCATACTTGTTCGTCACAGCTTCCGTATGTGTCCTTTTTCGCTTTGTTTTTTTTGTCCTTTTGATTTACGTTTTTCAGCTGCGGGGTTTAGGAAAACTAAAAAAAATACACTTTAGAAAAAGCCTTCCTGGTGGACACGGTCAGTGTATGTGACTGAGGTTCACGAAGCCCCGCCTCGCTGCCTTGGCCATGCTGATGTCATCTCCACGAGCCTGGTCCTCCACTGTAGTGCAATAATGTGCTCCAGGTACGGGCAGTCCCCCCCTGGGCCCACAGGGGGCGCTACAGGGAGCCGGAGGCCGCCGCCTGCAGCTCCTGGAAGGTGCTGTCGAAGCAGCGCTTCAGGTCCGAGTACGTCACCACCAGCACGCTCTTCTCGTCCCGGGACACCAGGCTCATCTTCTCAGGAACACCCGCGTCCAGCTGGGGGAAACAAGAGGATTCCGTTTTTAACAGAAACATTTATGGAAGCAAATTGTTATTTCTAAGGACTTAAAGTACAAATAGAACCGCTAGCTGATCAGTCAATTGTCAAATGTGACCCGCTCCGAAACCAGTCGAAAGTCGCAACGGCTCATTTCAAAATAAACGTGGATTTGCGTAAAAAAATTGGTTTTCAGGGTTCGGGTGTTTTGTTTGATTTTAAATAAACAAAGTCTTGGCTTTCAGAATATGAAACTTTTATTTCCAAAATCACACGATAAATAAATGTTTGAAGCTTGTAAAGGGACGAAGACAGCTCTCCCTCGCACCCTGCTGTTCCGCACGCCGCCCCCCCTCCCTCCGCTGACATTATGAATGAAAGAGTATAGTAACCATAGATAACACGGCAGGGTCCGTTACAGTTTCTTTTCATCTGATTTCAAATAAACAAAGTCTTGGCTTTCAGAATATTAAACTTGTTTCGGCAAATTCAGATGATAAATACAACGTTGAAGCTTCGGCATAATTACAAGCGGAGAACGGAGTGACTTGACGTCACAGCAGGCACAACAACAGCCGGTGTTTTCCCCGGGAAACAAACAATACACACAAACGCAAAAATACACAAACACACCCACTCTCACTCGCGAGCTTCCCCCAGACCAGTAATCCAAACAAATATTTTCCCTCCGTACTACTTTGATCATTTGCTAATAACCAATCAGATCGATGGATTCCAGAGAAGAGGAAACCTTGAAGGCCTTTTTCTCAAAACGATGACAGTCATTATATAATGTGACATATTTCGCTTAATATTTGGAGCACAACAACAATCCTGATATCATTAGAAAGCTAGGAGTCTCCTCTTTCCAGCAGTGTATACAACTCAAAATGTGTCTTCGGGTCAATGCGACGGATTTCGATGGAGCAGGGCACAAATAATAATCTAACTGCCAAAAAAAACAAAAGCTCGACTTTATGACAGCTTCTCTCATCTGAGGATTTTACGTTTTATCTCCTGTGATTGTAAACTCACATTGGGCTTTGGGTAGAGATGCTTTTTCAATAGACCATTGTTAGACCAAAAGAATAGACAAAATATTCAGCCGGTCGATCGACGATTTAAAAATAATATTACTTGAAGCTCTTCTTTTTGGGAAGTAGTTTGATGGCGAGATAGATATCATGCGGAACTACCGATTAATATAATCTAAGAATATGTCGATTAAATAACGAGATAAGACTCGTGAAGAACAATTTGTCACAGCTTCTACGGTGCGAAGAGGAACAGCAGAAGTGAGAAATAAACTTGTCAATGAGTTCAGCCTGGAGACTTTTCTTTTAGGGCTGCTTTAAGATGTTGGGTAAAGCATTCGAGATACGATTCCCGTGAGCAGATGCAAATCAAACGTCCCCAATAGAAGCAGGCCGATAAAGAACCTACTTCTACTTTCTCTGTTCTACCATCGGTTGGCCCGATTGAAACGACGTTCTCACGCTTCCCTTCAGTCAGTGCATATGAAGCAGAAACGGATGTTCTGAAAATAGTCGGCGTCGCATGTTTGCATAGGGCTCAGATAAATACAAACCTGTCTCTGAAGTGTTAATGGTTACACAAGACAAAACATCGTTATGACATCATACAGGGATGCAAACTCATCAGGTATGAAAAAGGTGACAAGGACCCGAGCACCCCGACCCCAAGGAATATCGGCTTTAAATTGAGGAATAACAGGATTTTAGCAGTCAGAGCAACTAAAGCAGGTAATAATAACAGAAACGCCAAAGAGTCACATCTAATAGAAATATATAAAAGCATTTATTTTAATTGTGTAGCAGTCAGTTTATAATGTTGGCTGTTGAGCATTTTGGAAATGTATTTTCATGCCTCTGTGCAAGGCTTAGCCTTTCTATCTTTATAGCCACTGGTGTAAAGTGACTAAGTTCATAAACTCAAGTACTATACTTGGGTACAATCTTGAGATACTTGTACTTTATTTAAGTATTTCAATGTTTTGATACTTTGTTCTTCTTCTCCTCTACAGTTCAGAGGTACATGGTGTACTTTGACTCCACTACATGTATTTAATACCTTTAGTTACTTCACAGATCTGGATGAATGATGTGAAATCTAATCAAGTGTTAAATCAGACTTTAGTTCCACCTGGAATAAATCCACCAGCTACCCTGCAGTCTACAAAGTACTTCAGACTAGCTGCACCTCCACCAGCTACCCTGCAGTCTACAAAGTACTTCAGACTAGCTGCACATTTACCAGCTTTGAGAACACTTTCATGATCAATCATTATAAAACATATCATATATATTATTCTGAAATGGACCAATCTGCATGACGACTACTTTTACTGTCTTTCACTATATTTTGATGATAATACTTTTCTACTTTTACTTGAGGAACATTTTGAATGCAGGACTTTTACTGGAACAGAGTATTCCTACACTCTGGTACTTCTACTTTTACTCAAGTACAAGATTTGAGTATTTATACTTTTACTAAAGTACAAGATCTGAGTACTTATACTTGTACTCAAGTACAAGATCTGAGTACTTCTACTTTTACTCTAGTACAATATCTGAGTACTTCTACTTTTACTCTAGTACAATATCTGAGTACTTCTACTTTTACTGTCGCTACTTTAACTATATTTTAATGATAATACTTTTGTACTTTTATTTGAGGAACATTTTGAATGCAGGATTGTTCCTACACTCTGGTACTTCTACTTTGACTCTGAGTACTTATACTTTTACTCAAGTACAAGATTTGAGTATTTATACTTTTACTAAAGTACAAGATCTGAGTACTTCTACTTTTACTCCGACAGGGAGCTCTGCTCTGAACACCTGAACGGCCCGTTCTAACAGCTGTTCACCAGCGGTCCAGTCTGTGCCACAGTGACTCCGGACCACACAGTTAATATTAACGAACGCACCCGTAGGTAATGTGGCTGCTGAAGCTAGACCATCATCGCGGCCGCAGATTACTCCGGGTAATTAAAATATTTTTATTGCAGATCTACATGAATCACACACACGACCTATTTTGGATTCAAAATGGCGAATTTCGCCGAAAGGTGACAAGTTTGCATCCCTGATCATAAAGTGGCCAAAATCTGATCAGCTCATTTTCAGACAGGTTTTTATAGAAATTGATGTAGAAGAGACATGAAGAAGAGGGGACACATGTTGATGTAGAAGAGACATGGAGAAGAGGGGACACATGTTGATGTAGAAGAGACATGGAGAAGAGGGGACACATGTTGATGTAGAAGAGAGCATGAAGAAGAGGGGGACACATGTTGATGTAGAAGAGACATGGAGAAGAGGGGACACATGTTGATGTAGAAGAGACATGGAGAAGAGGGACACATGTTGATGTAGAAGAGACATGAAGAAGAGGGGACACATGTTGATGTAGAAGAGACATGAAGAAGAGGGGGACACATGTTTGATGTAGAAGAGACATGGAGAAGAGGGGACACATGTTGAAGTAGAAGAGACATGAAGAAGAGGGGACACATTTGATGTAGAAGAGACATGGAGAAGAGGGGACACATGTTGATGTAGAAGAGACATGGAGAAGAGGGGACACATGTTGATGTAGAAGAGACATGAAGAAGAGGGGACACATGTTGATGTAGAAGAGACATGAAGAAGAGGGGACACATGTTGATGTAGAAGAGACATGAAGAAGAGGGGACACATGTTGATGTAGAAGAGACATGAAGAAGAGGGGACACATGTTGATGTAGAAGAGACATGAAGAAGAGGGGACACATGTTGATGTAGAAGAGACATGAAGAAGAGGGGACACATGTTGATGTAGAAGAGACATGAAGAAGAGGGGACACATGTTGATGTAGAAGAGACATGAAGAAGAGGGGACACATATTGATGTAGAAGAGACATGAAGAAGAGGGGACACATGTTGATGTAGAAGAGACATGAAGAAGAGGGGGCACATGTTGATGTAGAAGAGACATGAAGAAGAGGGGACACATGTTGATGTAGAAGAGACATGAAGAAGAGTGGACACATGTTGATGTAGAAGAGACATGAAGAAGAGGGAACACATGTTGATGTAGAAGAGACATGAAGAAGAGGGGACACATGTTGATGTAGAAGAGACATGACGAAGTGGGGACACATGTTGATGTAGAAGAGACATGAAGAAGAGGGGACACATGTTGATGTAGAAGAGACATGAAGAAGTGGGTTTTGCATAATAGGTGACCTTTACATAAAGTTCCTTTTAAAGTTCCTTTAAACAACAAATGTCTGACCTTGTTGAGGCAGGCGACGATGTGGCTGAGGTCGATCCAGGGCGTCCCCGCTTCGGTCACCTGGTGGAACAGGTGGTCCCGGAAAAGCTTCAACAGGTAGCGATCACCCGTCTCCGACCACGTTGGGTCCTTCTGGAACCTGAGGCACACAGAGAAGGTCAGAGGGTAGTAACAGAACAACACACACACACACACACACGTGGAAGTTAACACAAGTCCTACTTACTCTGGACGCTCGTTGATGGTTCCCAGTTTGGCCAACAGGCGGAAGAGACGGCCGTTCTGCACCTCCTGCAAAGAGATTATTCATAAGTCACAAAGCGTTGTATCTCTGACAGTTTGATGAAGGGCGAGACCACAAAAGGGTTTGAAGTGCAACATGTCCTTGACCAGAATTTGACCTTGTAGTTTCATTCACCCACCAGCTGTTCAAAATATTTACAGAAAAATGGACAGTCGGCAGCGGTAGATTTTAGATCGAGGTTGAATCACACACCGTCACTGAACACAAGTAATATCATTATCTTGACACAATACAAATATAACCAACTTGAAGCAACAGACCTTTTGGCCCGAAGTGAGGGATACATTCTGCAGCGACGTTCATTTAGATTTCCCACCATGACCACACTACTTGCTGGAGAGTATGCAGATAGTGCACCCGAAGGGTCAATTAAATACATAAACCTGAAACATGCCCAAAAAAAGGAGGGGATTTAAGAATGAAGAAACGTTGTGAAAGTAAAAAGGCACAGGTGAACTGACAATTAACTAGGGATGTAACGATACCAAAAACTCACGGTACGATAATATCGCGATAACAAGTCCACGGTACGGTATTTATCGCGATATTGAATAATAAAGGGGGGGAAAATGTGTTTTCAATACAAATGCATCTCACAAATAAACAAGGACATTTAATAATCAGACCCTGCAATAAAATAAATCAAGTTTCACTTTAGTTTTTCAAGTAACTCAACTCAAACTCACGAGTCCCTCACTCAGCATCATCAGACAGGTTTTTAGGAATATGAGAATGTCCACATTTCCAGGTATTTATAAGCTGGGATGTTTGGGCGTTTACAATATCCCCTGCTCTGGAAGAAACTCTCTCGCTTGGTACTGATGTTGCTGGGACAGCAGTGGTCGCGTTAACCGAATATTTTATTTATCAATGACGGAACAATCTGAAAGCAGATTAGAACAAACTCGGAACAGCGCCAAGGTTTCCCCGCAGCGAGGCTCTGGTGTTATGCCGTGTTATGCTGCCCTCCAAAAGGAAATGATATAGTTTCCAAACCGTACAGATCAACACATGTCTGGGAGGTTTTGCTTTACGCTGTGGTGCGCTCCCGCGAGGTGCATGCACACACGGCAAAAAACAATCAAATAAAAGAAGTCACCGGAGGAGTTAAAGGAGAGTGACAGGAGCTTGAGAAGAAGAGGGAGAGAAAGTTTTCAGCCAGCTTGGTCGATGGAGTAGGCTTCTATAGAGTGGTGCAGTGACGCGTCCTAAAACCCTGTTATAATCTATCCAGGGCCGTATCCAGGAGTTCCGAAATACCGAGGTCCAAACATGCTAGGGGGGTTCGGGAGATACCCCCGAGATTTTCATGATCTAGTTAGGTGCTTTTTAAGTCCTGTGGGGGGGTCACACATTGGATAATATATCGATTTCAAACCATGTCAGTGGGCTGCAGCATAGATTATTTTTGAAAGTGTAATACATAAGAATCAGTTGATTGTTACTATTAATGATCTGGACATGCAGACGAGGCTAACATGATCACAACACATTGTCAACATTCATTTTCTCTCTCCTTTCCATAACCCCCTCTTCCATCTTCTTGAGTCTCTCTGTCTTCTTCCTGTTCTTTACTCTCTCTGTCCTCTACTCTTTCTCTTTGTTCAATCTCTCCCTCGTTGTTCACTGTTTGCTCCTCCTCACTTGTCGCTCCTGCCAGTGAATTAAAAGCAATTCAGCAATTTAGTTCATTTCTCTGGTTTGTTTGCATTCTTTTTTTATTTAAAATCTGTTTTGTTTGATTCTCAAAAGAGAACAAAGATGTAAGCAAATGGTGTTTTATACAATTGTATGTTATGACATCATAACTGCAATAGATATATGTTGTTTTAAAATGATGCTATTTTGTAAATGAAGACTATTGTTATAGATAAATAGATACACTGAAAAAAGTGCAACAACTGTGTCATTTAATCAAAGTACATTTTTAAATTGGTCTAATTAAGAATCATGGTTTCCGTTTTTGATTTTTTCCGTTTGCCCAGAAAACATAACACACCCCCTGAAATAACTTAAAAACAATATTCAACCTAAATCGTTATTTTCACTTCAAAGCATGTCACGTGACCACGTGACCTACAAAGCAAGGTGGCAGCCGCCATTACACCGCTACCCACCGTCTGACCCAGAAACACTTTAAATAAGGTAAGGATTTGAAATGGTTGCTTTTTTTGTTTTAAACTGTTTAAATGTTTATCCATTTAGTGTCGTGTCAAGATAAACAACTAATTTACCATCTGTCTTTGTATTTGGCTATGTGTTAGCTAGCAACGTTTAACCACGTGTAACCATTTTTTAAGGATGGCTTAACCAGATAATTTTCATACAAGTGGCGATTTTTTGTTGTGTCGGTTTGACTAGTGAAAGGTTTAAATAGTTGCAAATGTTATATTGGTTTCACATAAGGTATTTTATATGGGGCTATGCAAGTTTAGCTACGTGCTAACTAGTTTTTAAGCTGTTAAACCAGGTCATTTTCAATGCGTGCTCCGCTCATAAAAAACACCGCAGCATATTAAACACACTAACAGCCAGACCCCAGCCAGCGTTAGAGATGTTTATACTTTTGGCGAGCCGTTATTAAACCTCCGGGACCGCGTGCTTGTGTGTCCGGGGCGGGAGATCGATGTGATTGGATTCAGCTTCAACGCACGCTGCCGTGTGGACGCTGCGTTACTCTACTCTAACCTCAAGTGATAATATATCTAGTTAGGTACCCAAATGTTAAGTAAGGTAATTTAAAATCCATCCATCCATCTTCTCCCGCTTATCCGTGGTCGGGTCGCGGGGGTAGCAGTTCCCGCAGAGAGCCCCAAACTTTCCTTTCCCTGGCGACATCAAGCAGCTCTGACTGGGGGATCCCAAGGCGCTCCCAGGCCAGCGAAGAGATATAACCCCTCCACCTGGTCCTAGGTCTACCCCTCGGTCTCTTCCCAGCTGGACGTGCCTGGAACACCTCCCTAGGGAGGCGCCCAGGTGGCATCCTAACTAGGTGCCCGAACCACCTCAACTGGCTCCTTTCGACGTGAAGGAGGAGCGGCTCAACTCCGAGTCCCTCCCTGATGACCGACCTTCTCACCTTTTCTCTAAGGGAGACACCAGCCACCCTGCGGAGAAAACCCATCTCGGACGCTTGTATCCGCGATCTCGTTCTTTCGGTCATGACCCATCCTTCATGACCATAGGTGAGGGTAGGAACGAAAATGGCCCGGTAGACAGAGAGCTTTGCCTTCTGGCTCAGCTCCCTTTTCGTCACAACGGTGCGGTAAAGCGACTGCAGTACCGCTCCCGCTGCTCCGATTCTCCGGCCCATCTCACGCTCCATTGTTCCCTCACTCGAGAACAAGACCTCGAGATACTCGAACTCCTTCACTTGGGGTAAGGACTCATTCCATTATTCATCATAAATCTAATTGATGGATTTATGATCAATAGATTTATGATTCGAAAATTATAAAAGTAGGGTAGACATGTGGATATTATCCGGCTGAACAAAACGTGATCCGTCTCTTAAATGTGTCTCAACCACAGACTTTATTTCCAGCTATTTTCCAAAATCCTATGGAGAAATTGCTTTGCTTTTTGTTGAGGGAACCGGAAGGAGTTTACTTCCGGCTTTTAGGACGCGTCACTGTGGCACACGTTTTTAGAATGCAATATCAAGACAGAGACATTGGAGATGCACTAGTCAACCTGACATCCACTGCTGACCTTGAAGATTTGACAACTATCAAGGTCATCCCAATACCTGATGATGGTGTCCAAGAATACATCTTTACCGTCTGTGAAGAAGCAGCGTCTGCTCAATCAGATGAGACTGACATCTTGTCCACACCCTCCAGCTCAGTCTCTACAAGAACTCGTATCTGGTTGAAATGATTGAACTGACACAAAAGGCCAACCTTGTTCAAAGATTGCAATGCTAGGGATTGAACTGCATTGGCCTCTGTGTTTCATTTGAAGTTAAAAAAGAATGTGACTTCACAGATTCTGGTAATGCTACTTAAAGCCTTCTTAATGGCTAATACATGTTTATCTGAAGTTGTAATTAAGAGCTGCAGAAAATATTGTTGAAGTGTTTAAAGATGTAAAGAAAAACAAGATGTCATGCATACGTTCTAGTCTTTAATTAAAAGGCAGCCAGGTTTAAACGCATTACATATTTACATTTTAAAGGAGAGATATGCAAGCTAGTTTAACATGTTCGCATATTTGTGATGTATTTGGTTAAGGCTACAGGAGTTTTTTTAAACAAGTCAAAGTGATCTTGATTTACTTTTATTTATTTATTACATAAGTGCAAATTGGTTGCATAATTTACTCAATTGATGTATTTATTTTTAATTAAAAAAATATTGTATTTTATAAAACAGAATAGGTGATGCGTATTTTAAAGACATCCCAATAAATGTTAAGGTCTTTTGAAGAGAATATTCCTGTCTTTATGTGAACTGAGCTAAACAAAGTGTTATAAGTCAAATGTTTACAGTAAACAAAACACAGTATTGTATTGATGTACATTAAAGTGATTGCTTTGTAATAAAAGAAAATATGTTAAGCTATAATAAAAAATATTGCCTGCAACAAAATGAAGTATTTTTTTTTATTTTTTTTCACAAACTTAAAAACTCTACTTAAAAAAAATTAAGTTATAACAAAGTAATAAATGTTGTGTGGTCTTCAGAATGAATCATCTTATTACTTTGTGTGAATGTAAATATATATCTTAGACAGAAGCAATATTTTTCACTTCACTCAACTTAACTTTTTTAGGTTGAAAAATGAAGTTGGAATAAACTAAAATAAATTAGCTGTAACAAATTAGGGAATTTTTTTTAAGTTAGTCCAAAGTATCAATTTGTTCAGTGTAGATAAATAGATGGCCGACATTCTTTTGTGTGACTGTACCTGCAGTTCCTCCCTGACTTCCATCACTCTCTCTCTCTCTCTGCCTGTCCTGTCCTGTCTCTTCCTTACCAAAGCTGAGCTTCGACTGACGTAGTCTTTTCATTATATCTGAGTCAGTGTAAAAAGAAAACAATACAATGTTATATCTTCAATGTTTTTACTCAAATTGAAAAGAAAGAAAAGCATTACAACGTGTGTTAAAAGGTAATCCTTCTGACATTGGATGAATGTAATTAACTTTAGCTCTCTAGATAGTTTATTCACGCAATGTAAACCAAAGTATAGCCTATAGCTGCAATATAAGTTAGTGTGCATGTTGTCGGACGTCCACTGACTAACGTACAGCGTTCACACAGGACCTGCTGCTCATATGATGTTCTGTGAGGAGCAGAAACACAAGCAGCCCGCTGGACTCAGACCTCTAGATACTTCATCACTCCTTCGCTGCTCCGGTTCAAGCATGGATGTATAAGGGTACAAGTCCGAGCTGCGGTGGTTTGTTGATAATTGTCGTCTTCTTCTGTTTGCTTTAACCGAGGCAACGTAGTTATGCAGCGCCCCCACCGTCAGTAAATGGAAGTACTACAAAGAACCCCGTTTAGTGCAATTATTTCACAAGTTTTGTTATACACAGCTCGACAAATATTACCGAGGTCCGGACCTCGGTGACCTCAATGGTGGATACGGCCATGAATCTATCGATTAGATTTATGATTCGAAAACTATAAAAGTAGGGTAGACATGTGGAGATTATCCGGCTGAACAAAACGTGCCTTTATCAAACAGGTTTGTTTCCACAGACCTTATTTCCAGCTATTTTCCAAAACCCTGTGGAGAAATCCCATTGCTTTCTGTCGAGAGGACCAGCAGCTACTTCCTGGTTTCAGGACGCGTCACTGCACCTCTCAATATGATGGCAATATAAACAAGGTCTTCTGTCGGCTCTGTACATCAATGCCGACCTATGCTGACAAGTAAGTGAAGAGTAGACCATATAAAGGTATTGGCTTTAGGGAAATGTCCCAGCAGTTTAGGATAATGAAGGTTCTAATCTAATCTATCACAGAGTCATTACATTTCTAACTCCTAATGACAGGAAGGCAGAAAGCGCATTATACAAATAATAATAGCATTTTTTTTTAAGCAATGACTACAATATCATTATTTTAATAAACCAAATATGAACAATTGAGGAAACTGAGGAAGAACTGATGATTCAAATGTTGTAGTACAAGTTGTAATGTAGTTAATGCATAAATTACTATTGCAACAAATGTGTTCATTTTCTTCATTATTAGTCGATTTTTTTTGGACGAAAGCTCCGGGCCAGTGATAATACAGTGATAATACAATCACCCGGAGGGCCAGTGGAATTTTACCCTTAATGTCTACCCCTGACAGGTCTCTCTTGAAAAAGAGATCGATGATCTCAATGGGACCACCTGGTTAAATAAAGGTTTAAAACAAAAAAAAGTTTAAAACAAAAAAATTGCGGTAGATTTTGTCCGTCTCACGACGGTATTGGGACGTTTATTTACCGCGATATTCTGTATATTGTTACATCCCTACAATTGACCCTTTCAAAAAAAACCTTCTCACCCCGGCAAGACCACGGTCAGAAACTGAAACCGCTGTCGCTTGAGTTTCTTCCCATACATGGTGCTTTACAGAAAACACTTCCTCCTTGCTGGAACCAAAAGAAAGCTGCATTATCATCACTGAAAAACCAACTGTGAGATTTTCTAGAGCAGGGGTCTCCAACCTTTTTTAGGATGAGAGCTACTTTCAAAAAGCAAAACAAGTCGTGAGCTACTTTTAGTCCGCAGTGTTTATATTTAGCACATTTTAACATTATTATATGCTTACCTCTAACCTTTGTGTGCTGTTTGGGTCTGTGGGACCCGTTTTCAGTGTTTACTAAAAGAACATGGACGCTCTAATTATTTTAACCTGCTTTATTTGGGAGTGGACCTCACATACTCTAGGGGGGTCCGGGGGCATGGGAAGGGTTAAATGCATCAATCTGGTGCACTTTGAGCACAAAATGGATATGGATATAGCAAAAAAGTAACAATTAAAAGATGTTTGGAGTTTTATTTGAGTTATTAATTTTAATTTGTTGTCTAAGAGATGCTGATTTGAAACCGTTGTTACATACAGATACGGCATTTCCTGTTTCTGCCGGAGCGAGGGGAGGCCGTCCCAAAGCTTGCCGCCGTATTTACTCCCCCCATCTGACAGGAGGGAGCCTCGTTGAGCTGCGAGTGTCACTCCGTCACGGAGGGGTAGGGTGTAGGGCGTGGTTTGGGATTGGGATGTATGCCAGCACTGGATTTCTAACGAAAATGTAAAATTTCCCTACAACCTGCTGCATTAAAATAATTTGCATCTGAATGTTTTTCAGAGTCGGGTTTCGTGATGTATGAAATTCATTTGAATAATAACGTTTGTTTGGTGCGCTATTTAAAATTGGATGTGCAACAACAAGTTGATCGACCGAAAGAAAACCGCCACATATTCCGATAATCGATTCATTGTTGAAACATGAATCCAGGCTACCAGGGAACCCAGGAATGACATGAACACACTGTGTCCATCTGGGGTTTCATGCAAATGTTGTGTTTTTTGACATGTTAAAAAAAATAAAAAAACGTTTACGAGGAACATAAACCCCACTGCTTCTATTCCCTGTATGCAGATACGCATTGAGCTGAGGCATTATGCAAAGATCCCATGGTAAACTAGAAACGGTTACACTGTCCCAACAGCCGTTATCAGCAGATCACAGGCAGGCTGGGCCACAACAACAAACCCAGTTGCATCACTACAGAAAGGCGTTTCCTTGTTCTCCTCTCCAGTTGCCATATGAACCAGTTAGCAGGGAGAAACACTAGCACAAACTACTTGGTTTGCTGGATGTATAAAGTGCCACAGAGTTAAGGAGAAGTTGATAAACAAGAAGAGCGATGAGGGGAAGGTCGGCTGTTTCACACATTCACTCCCTAACAAGAGGCGTCTAAATTCAAGACGAGACTGCAAGGCCGACTATTTACCACACAACTTCCCTCTTAGCTCACCGAACGCATGGCCTACTTCCGACCAGTACCCAGAATATCAGCCTGACAACAACAACAGGACGGCAACGTGCGCTAAGGCTGCTCGATTATGGCAAATATCGTAATCTCGATTATTTGGGTCAATAATTAATATCACGATTATTAAAAACGATTATCCATTTACAGTTTTTTTTACATTAACAGTTGATTACCCTGAACTTTAAGTACAATTCAACTGGAAAAACAATAAAACATATAAAAAAATATATTAAAAAATCGTTTTATCTCAATTATGATGTTTTCATAATCGTTGCAAGCCAAAATCGTAATTGCGATTAAAATACGATGAATTGAGCAGCCCTCACATGTGCTCTCCGCCTGCTCTGAGCCTTGTGAGACACAGACTGAAGAAATGCACCTTCACATACCTTAGCCAGATCCTCCTCAATGACATCATTCCTCATCTGCGACGCATCCAGCTGTGTGTAGAACCGAGCTCCAATCATCGGCATGATGTCATTGACGCTGCGCGGGCGAGACTGTTCAGTCAGCAGATACCTGCACACACACACACACACACACACACACACACACACACACACACACACACACACACACACACACACACACACACACACACACACACACACACACACACACTTTAGTTTGACTTGTGGTTTCTTGGAAAGGATGGACAAAAAAACTTCACAGGGTACATCTGTTGACAAAAGGAGCAAAGGGTGACACCTAAAATCCCTTCCGCTACGTGACACCAGATTGTTAACGTAGTCTGAACAGGAATGTTTACTTAATTTAAAAGAGCAGTCTCGCCAACGAGATTCCAGCTGTGTCTCATGTGTTAAACGTGGCATGTTGAAGGTTCTGGATGGCTGGGAGGCTTCAAGAATGTAAAACTGCGGTCTCAACTTGGCCAATCAAATTTAAGAAGAACCTTTAAGAGATCAAATCAACTTGGGAGTTGTTTTAAGCAAACTGTGATCAGAGGTTTAAGTGTAAAAGCTTTGGTAGGCAACATAGAACAAGTGTTTGGGTTAAAAACACATAATACGAAGGGAAAATCCCAGCCCATTGTTTCCAACTGCTTTCCAATGGAACCAACGAGAAGGTCCCTGAGTTTACAGCTGCTCTCCAATTGAACCAACGAGAAGGTCCCTGAGTTTGCAGCACTGACAGCTGCTCTCCAACCCTCCCTCCAAAGCCACTCCCCTAAAATGATCAGTATGAACTATCACAACAGTATGGCTTTGTTAGCAGCGCCTGCCATGTGTGCATGTGTCACTAAAACAGTTAGTCCACATGTGCCAAACTCGAGGCCCGGGGGCCAAATCAGGCCCGTGGCGGATTTAATTTCGGCCCGCAGGATAATTTCTAATTCCTATTAGATCTGGCCCGCCGGTATATTGCACCCACACCTTCACTCCATCCTGAGGGTCTCCTCCGCTCAGAGCCTGACCCCAAACATTGATGACCCTGCACCCAAGATGAGATGCCAAGTGTCTGAGCTAGCATCTCAGAGCAGCACACTGACTTCAATGGATGCTTCCTTCTGCACTTTCTCTCTCAGGACAACAGGGCATGTTTGGTTTTCTCTCTGAGGGAAATAGTGTTGAAGCTGCTGTTGGCCTGTGGGAAAATGTAACCATAAGAAATGACTCTGGAGAAGCTGCAGGTAGAGCCATAAGAAATGAATGCAGCTGATTATTTAATGTTGTTTTTATAGGCAATAATTTAAGCTTTGTTAGTTCCAGGTTTAATATGTGCAATAAGTTCATTTCAATAAGTTCTGCAGTAAACATTGAACCAGTCCGGCCCTCCACTAGTACCCATTTTTTTACTTTGGCCCACTGTGTATTTGAGTTTCACCCCCCTGAGTTAGTAGGTACGAACTTTCTTATCAAACTTTATGTCAGGACAATTTTCGATTCTATGCAATTTCCCACGTGCTGCACCCCCCCCCCCCCCCCCCTTTCTTACAGGATCAGGTTCTTGAGGTCTGAAGAGTAGTTGATGGACACCAGCTCCATGGCCTTCTGCAGGTTCTCCCTTTGAATGCCGGCCAGGGAGTTGCATGACAGCGCCAGCACCACCTTGCCCAGTGACACGAGGTCTGCTTGCTACACAACAGAAACACACACATAACACAGAGGATACCGTTACGAAGAGCTTTGCCACACATGCAGGCGTTAAGTATGGACATGTTACTCCTTCCATTAGCACTTCTGGGATGTATATTCAAGTGTAGTTCAACACAAAGTCGTCATCAAAAGTACCTGGTACTGTGGCATTAGGGCAAGATGATTGGTCTGGCTGCTGTCAAAAGTTAAGACATCAAACACCCCGACACAGTTCACCCGTAACCTGCAGAGATAAGAAACCATCATCGGTAATAGTTTAGTCTGAGTGTGCACAGCAAACTGAAAACACTTCCGCTTTCAATACATTTCCAGTAAACTTATCTCCACCTTCTGAGCTTGAAGGAAATTCACGCTCTGTGCTCCAGACTCTAATTAACAGCATTCATCAATGGTGATAATGAGGTGTTAGTGTGTGTGTGTGTGTGTGTGTGTGTGTGTGTGTGTGTGTGTGTGTGTGTGTGTGTGTGTGTGTGTGTGTGTGTGTGTGTGTGTGTGTGTGTGTGTGTGTGTGTGTGTGTGTGTACCTGGTCTTGCCAGTAATGAGAATCTTGCTGGGGTCCATGACGCGGCAGGCCAGGCCGGCGGTGTGGATGGTGCGCAGGGCCGAGCTCAGCTGCACGATGTAGGCCCAGATCAGAGACTCGGGCAGCAGGCCTGCGTGCTGCCGAGGCGGAGGAGGCTCATGTTGTCCTGCAAGAGAACACATGCGTCATCACGATAACGTAGGCGGAAGGGTTAGACATTACTCATGAAGTAAAACCCAAACTGTCATTAACTACCTTGGCATACGTATCTTCAGGATAAACGGTCAGTTAGTCACACGTCTTTCTGTACAACGGTTATTTTCTATCATGACAATTTAACCTTTATGACACGCATTATACTCTAAGTTCGGGAAACAGTAAAAAGCCCAAACTGATATCTTCTTGGCCTTTTTGTCTGACCAACAGTCCAAAAAACCCCAAAGACTTTAAAATGATATCAAACTGAAATTCTGATCATTGAGACCGTTATTTTAGGGCTGATAAACAATAAATGCAGATAACACTTTTTGTTCGAATGACTCGTGACATTTCTACAAACAGAAATGAAGTTCCCCGTTTCCAGAAATCATCCTTGATATCAATTCAAAACTTAGGCTTGCTTCTTGTAATATTCTGTCATACCACAAACACAGGGTTGAGTAAGGTTACTCTGGGGACGTGTGTGTGGGAGTGTACTGTAAAAAAAACACAATGTCACATTGAGAAAGAGATGAAACTGCTAAATTGTTCGTTTAGGCAATTTGAGAAATTCATTTGCGATTTATGATTGCGTGCTTTTGGGTGTTTTTCCCCTGTGCCATTCTTAACAAATCAAGCGTTACGATTGGTTATCAGCTACTGATTTACAGGGGCGTCAAACTCAAATACACAGTGGGCCAAAGTAAAAAAATGGGTGCTAGTGGAGGGCCGGACTGGTTCAATGTTTATTGCAAAACGTATTGAAATGAACTTATTGCACATATTAAACCTGGAACTAGGGGTGGGCGATATTGAAAAATATGTTATCACGATATTTTCAGGCAGTATCACGATAGACGATATATATTACGATATTTTTTCATGTCGATTATTATGGTTATTTTTCATGTTACTTAACAGTACAAGCACCGACAAGGTAACAGAAACTAAAACAAAAAGGAGTAACAGACCAACATAGCCTTTCAAGCTGGTTTTATTTCAGAAATAAAACCCTGAATGAACAAGTGAGCAGTGAACATCAATAAACATGAAAAGGAGGGTAAAACATAACTAAGTAAAACATAAAACATCAATGAGGGAAAGTCAGTGCCAAACAATTAAAATGTAAACTTTAGAGTAGACTTGAAGTGTAATAAAAGACTTTAGCATAACTGAAGGGAAAAACATAAAACGCCACAGCGTCAGTTATGTCTTTCCACCGTTTGCTAGTCTTTTCATCAGGAGCCCCTTTATGAAAAGCCTGCCCTATGGTTGCTCGCTGCAAAGAAAGGGGGCGGGGACTTTGGGAGCGTGTCAAACAACTCGGACTGAACGAAAGCAGAGGTGCGCTGACATTGTGAAATCGATCGGGCTTGATATATGGTGAAATTAAAATCAGTAGGTGAGGCTGGGGGAGCGGGAGGGCAAGAGGCTCTCCGTCCGCTGTCATAGCCCCCTGCGCCGCGCACGGAGAGCCTCTTCCCCTCCCGCTATTTTTTTTCGAATTTTTTTTTCAATTTTTTTTTTATCACGATAGGACGATATCTCTGAAAAAGCATATCGTGGAGACCTAATATCGTCACGACGATATATATCGTCATATCGCCCACCCCTACCTGGAACTAACAAAGCTTAATTTATTGCCTATAGAAACAACATTAAACAATCAGCTGCATTAATTTCTTATGGCTCTATCTGCAGCTTCTCCAGAGTCATTTCTTATGAGTACATTTCTCCACAGGCCAACAACAGCTTCAACAAAACTATTTCCCTCAAAGAGAAAACCAAACATGCCCTGTTGTCGTGAGAGAAAGTGCAGAAGGAAGCATCCATTGAACTCAGTGTGCTGCTCTGAGATGCTAGCTCAGATACTTGGCATCTCATCAGGGAGCAAGGTCATCAATGTTTGGGCTCAGGCTCTGAGCGGAGGAGACCCTCAGGATGGAGTGAAGGTGTGCGTGCAATATACCGGCGGGCCAGATCTAATAGGAATTAGAAATTATCCTGCGGGCCGAAATTAAATCCACCACAGGCCTGATTTGGCCCCCGGGCCTCGAGTTTGACTCATGTGGACTAGACGAAGCCGGAGTGGTTTTGCTTCCTCTGTCTGCAATCCAGAAGGTAGGCCTGACAGCACCTGCTCTAGGATCAGTTTCAGCCACAGTTTCCTCCAAGTCCCAATGTCTCTATCTTACAGACACACGAACTGCCAACTGTCAAAACAGGATACCTCAAAACTCCCATCCATTGAAGATTCATGACATCTACCAGAATGTCTTTGTTTTAGACAGCCTGCATTTCAATTGTAAACAGACACTTGGCCTTTAGCACAACTTTGGTTTCAACTTGGCACCTATATATGTTCTTGTGACATCCCAATAACATCAGGGTCTCTGCAGGAATCCTGGAGTCAGATGTAAAACCTTTCAAGACCTTTTTTAAGACCCTTTCCATACATTTTAAGACCTCGTCGCCACTTGGCGTTTTAACCGGTTACCTTGGCGACACATTTCCTATATACAGTATTGATTGTCCTTCCTCCTTCTCTTCCAACCATTTGGACGCAGACTTGCATTTCCTCATAACGATGTTGCTTAGCAACCGCCTTCGTGCGCTATCAAGCAGTGAGCGTGCGATGTCCTGTTCAGACATGGGCGTAGGAAGCATCCTCGATGTGGGTGGGACAATTTCACAGGGGGTGCAGGCAGGTGGTGAACCTCACCTCCTCTAGGGGCAAAGCATCAATCTGGTGCACTTTGAGAGCAACATTTGGGAATAAATCTATGGATACATCTCAACACCCAGACGAAACAGAACTGTAAACAGCTTGACTTTTTCTTTATGCATATTTTACAAATCACTCCCCTTTCAAACTGTATTCTTGTGTTACTGTCCTATTGTATGAGTTGGAATCATTTCATACCTGTTATTCTCTCGTTTTTTATAACTATAATGACCATATAAAGGTGTGCCTTGGAAATACTTGTTTACAGAGATAAACCAAACCTTTTGAGACGCACTACATAGACTAAAGTGAACTATCTAAACCCTCAGAGTCCTTCACTTCACTGAGCTGGAGTCATCAGCCTCTCAGTCTGACAGGAGAGGACTCTTCCTCCACCTCTTTAATAACAGCGCCTTATATCCAGGTGCTAGTGGAGCACGCTCGTGAACTGTTAGCGCCGGGGCCTCGCTGCGGGGAAACTGTGGCGTGCATAATTTTACAACTAAAGACACAGCATGTGTACGGCTCTGAGAAGCAAGTGGAATGGATTTGATAGTGAAGCACTGACACAGCGCTCTACAGAGTGCGGCGAGTGGAGAGACCGATTCACGGACTTTCCACATGGTAAAAGTGGGGGGTCTAAACTAATCATTTTAAAAGGTGGGGGGGACTTGTCCCACCCTCATATAATGGCTGCGACGCCCATGTGTTCAGATGACATCAAACCCAACGGGATGCCATAAATAAACTACACAGAATCACACTACACACCTACGCAATGACTACATTCAGGCAGACTGTAGAATTCAACCTCTCTGAACCATTTACATACTTATTGAAAACAAGCTACACAATGTAACACCTTGGAAAATGCCGTTTAAAAGCCTTAATTTTCGCTAAATTGATTTATCAACTTTTAATACTTTTTAAGACCCCGCGGCCCCCCTGGACATGAAGTGTAGAAATCCTAATGCAGAAACATATCTCCACATGGGTATATGTCTTAGAAGGGCTTGAGGCGAAGACATATGTAAAAACAATAACGTTGTATAGTCTGATATAGCCACTGATGGTTTTGAGCAGAACAGCAGGCATTGCACATTTAAAAATACTCCCTTAGATAGACCTGCGTGGCGACACCATAAGCAAAGAAGAAAACAAACTCAATACGAGAAGCAGCAGGGTGCGAGTTCAACCTCTGAGGTGACGCTGGGTCTATTTCAGGGAAATGCTGCAAGGGTTGGAAGAACTAACTCACCCCACTTCCTCTTGGTGAAGAACGAGTCTGCTGCTGGGTCATTGAAGTGTCTGCTGAACATGGTCTCTGCACCCGCATGGAAGTCATAGGAGAACACTAAAGCTAGGGGGAAGGAAGGGGGATAGTGTTACTAACATTCACACCTGTATTTATCCAACTATTGCCACTTACAAATGACACACTTACAGTGGTCTCCGAAGGCCTTTGTGGTGAAGACCTCCCGCAGCGTAACAGAGTTCGAGTGCTGAATCTTCTTCCACATGTCCACCAGCATCATACACTTGGTGTTAACAAGGCGGAAACCTGTACACATTTGCAAAGATACACAACAGACAAACAGGCCATTAGAAATGAATAATTGGACGTCTTACAACTAGGACTGTCAAGTCAACGCGTTAATAACGCAAACAAAAATTAACGCCACTAATTATTTTAACGCATGTGTATTTTTTGTCCTCGGCCGCCCCGTAGCTTCAGAGCGCATCGAGTTTAAAATACCATCTACAAGCTTATGCTGACAGCCCCGCTCCTGCCGCCCGCTTGTGGCAGACCACACTTCCACGCTCACCGGCAGGCACCGACTGGCCATCGGGAGGACCGGGAGGGTGTGTGTATGTGTGGCCCGAGCGAGCGAGGGAGAGACCTTACGTGCATTGTTGTTGTTAGCATCTGGTGCTAGCTAGCTGCGCTAACGGATATAAGGAGCTGTTTAAATGAAAACAGAGGAGCGACATTTCGCCACAACTGCGCCGAGCACTTGACTTGATGCAGGAAGCAGACAGCGGGACATTGTAGGAGAAGTCAACACACACACACACAATGAGAGAGGTTCCAGGTTGAATTGAGGCGAATATTTGTAATGTTCAGAGGTTGTTGTGTTTAATATTCATGAGAATATTTGTCATTGTTCAAATGATAATAAACACACATATAAAGCATATGTGTCCACTCATATATTGATAAGAGTATTAAAAACTAGAAAAAATATCCCTCTAAGGTACATTTAGAACAGATAAAAAATGTGCAATTAATTTGCGATTAACTATTTTAATCGACTGACAGCCCTACTTACAACACATCAGGGTCTCTGCAGGAGTCCTGAAGTCTAATGTAAAACCTTTTAAGACCTTTTTTTAAGACCCTTTCCATACATTTTAAGACCTCATCACCACTTGGAGTTTTAACCGGTCACACTTTACCTCACATTGACTATATACAGTATTGATTGTCCTTCCTCCTTATCTTCCACGCAGACTTGCATTTCCCCATAACGATGTTGCTTAGCAACCGGCGTAAACGGACCTTCGCGCTATCAAGCAGTGAGCGTGCGATGTCCTGTTCAGATGACGTCAAACCCAACGGGATGCCATCAATAAACTACACAGAATCACACTACACACCTACGCCATGACTACATTCAGGCAGACTGTGGAATACAACCTCTTTGGACCATTTATATACTTATCGAAAACAAGCTACAAAATGTAACACCTTGGAAAATGCCGTTTAATATCCTTCATTTTCGCTAAATTGATTTATCAACTTTTAATACTTTTTAAGACCCCGTGGACCCCCTGCAGATGCATTTCCTTTTAACTGGAAGTGAGGAGGAATCAATTTTTGCCTAGTTGCCTTGTCAATACACACATTGGATATTTTGGTTGTGGTGGTATATATGCATTTCCTTTTAAACGATTGCCCTTAGAATTAATAAACCTCATATGTGTTATGAGTCTTTGGAAGATAATTTGTTGTTATCGCCACATGTATTACCGTGTATCCTCCTCAGGCAGTAAGGCAGGTCATCCTTGCTGTTGACGGCCTTGTAGCAGGAGGTGATGTAGCTGAAGTTGCTGGTCTTCTGCATGCGGTTGGGTGGAGGGAGGGCCTCGAGGGGGAAGAGGCTGTGGTAGCTGTCCACCTCAGACGGCACATCTACCAAAGCCAGACGTAGTTTCAGATGAGAAAAAATAGCCTTGCACACGGAAACCATAACAGATCCAGCATGTTAAAGAAGGTCACAGCCTACATAAACAATTAGTTGTTTTGACAAGAACTAGATTATTCAATTCCTATATGAATGGTTTTCACACATCTTTACAGTAATGTTATTTTGCAGCTGAAATGATTGACATGAACCCTTTACCTGGGTTCTCCGAGTGGTCAATCTGGGCCATGGTTATTAGATGTCTGTTTATCAACTCCTGGAAGACAAACAGCAGAACATCAGACATGACGGACAAGAGAAGAAATCTAGTGAAAGAACAGGTGGGTGATTGGGAGATACCTGTCGGAGTTCATCAGCCATGAAGAAAGACGGGGCGTTAGCTTTCGGCTGCATGTAAGCCACATTGGGCGCAGTGGGGGGATAGATATGATAGGTAGGAAACACCTGCAAAGAAACCAGAAAGAACAGCTTCCTATTTATCGAGAAATGAAAACCAATGTGCTCAGATGTTGTTCTTTTTGTCCAAGATTATAAGTTCCTGCCTACGCAAATGAATGTCATGAAACAAAACTCTAATCAAGATTTTAAAGAAGTGCTAAAAGTGTAAACAACGCCAGTTTAAACTGGTTAATACTAGGGATGCACGATATTGGTTTTTTGAAACCGATACCGATACCAATAACTTCCTGCTTCTCAAGACCGATACCGATAACCGATAATAATATAAATATATATTAAATGTACCTGTAGTTTTTGCACACCTGGTTAAATGATGAACTAGCTGACTGAATCCTTTATCTTCGACGAGGGAGAAGGGCTGGTCGTCAAGCGCCATCATGACTATGATGAAGTTAGAGATCGTTTTAGCCCTGGGGTCGTCTCTGGCAAACGTCTTGCCTTTTTCAAAAGCCTCGTCGATAGGTCAAAGCCCCGGTGCCTTTGCAGCTGGCTTTGGATTCGCCGCTAGTCCTGGCTTCACGGCCGCACACCATTTACGTCACAGCCAGGCACGAGTTAGGGAGCGCTGGATTTGTGAAGAACTCTCCTCTTCCTAAACCACTAATACCACAGTACTGGCAACACGGGAGGAGCCGAGTGAAAAACAAGTGCCCCTCATCCCAATCCACCCACACCGCAGTACTTTTTTCTTTTTTTTTACCCAAAAAAAATATTGTATATTATCGGGGCTATTAATACTTTTATCGGGATGAAGTCATAATTCCTATTATCGGACCGATAATTATCGTGCACCACTAGGTAATACCCGTTATTGGCTGCAATGAGGCCGTTTTATTTTAGATTGTGGTGATTGCATGAGAAAAGGGCAGCTTACAGACTGAAGTATGGGTCATGTGCAGTCAACACTCTTGCTTCTCAAGAAACCGAGATGTTTTAAATGCAGTTGTTTACACACCATTTTTTAGATATGTTTTATAATGTGGTGCTGCATCGTTGTATGTTTTCTTAAGTACTCTTCTTGTGTGTTCTCAGCTTTAGTCTGGCAGTATTACCCAAAATAGACAGAAGGGCACTGTGTGCAGCACATACCATCCCAGACATTGGCGCGGGGGTGTTATCTGTGTAGAAGTAGGTCGTCCCCCCTACAGTCTCTTTCTGGATCATGTGAGGGCCCTGGTCAGCTGCACTGGTGGGCACCATGTAGTTGGCAGGGTTTGGGGTGTGACTGCGCCGGCGAGGAGCAGGTGAGGTGTGCGGTGAAATTTTTGGGGAGTGAAGAGGAGACGACCCCGCAGACAGAGACATGCCTATAATTGGAGACAGGAGCGCATGTGGAGATGTAAACAGAAGGGAATTCCCGAACCAGCAAAAGATTGGAAAACAAAACTAAGCCAAGTAGAAAGTGGAGCAAAGCAGATACAACAGGGGGATTTGTCTCTAAACGATGCTCTGAAAAAACCCTCACCTGGAGCCAGTGCAGCAGCTGTGGAGCTGTTGAGGCCAGGATGTGGGAAGAGAGGAGAGGGGAAGGCCGGGACAGAGGACTGGGCCATGGGGGCCTGAGCCATCGGGGCTTGAGCCATGGGGGCCTGAGCCATGGGGGCCTGAGCCATAGGGGCCTGAGCCATGGGGGCCAGAGCCATGGGGGCCATTCGTGGAGCTCCCTTAGGGATGAACTCACTTGCTGCTGGGTTAGGAGCCTGGTGGTAAAAGAAAATACATGCAAGAGTTATAACAAATGTGCCACCCCTGTAAAAGGAAATAAAGACTAAAAAGAAAATTAAATGGATCCTAGTAAAATCCGAAGTACTTGCTCATAGAAAAGCACAATACTGAACATTAAAAAACACTTTGAAATAACTTTCTTGTTTTGAAAAGGATGCTTGTGTGCTCACCTTTCTCCTTTGGGAAATGCTAAGAGCACCAAAATCACTGAACAGTGAGGATGTCGGGGAGTTCACCGGATCTGTGGAGACCAAAGAGTGTGAGAGTTTGGCAGTGGCCCTTCAAACATCTGATGAATGAGTTTTACAATTCCCACAGATCGCTATATCAGCCTCACCATGAGTGCTGTGGCTGAAGTTCTTGGCACCATCGTTGAGGAGACTAGGAGAGCTGCTGCTGGTAGTCATTCGCTAAACACAACAGCAACAAGAAAAGATGTGTAACAGAAGACACTGATGAAATGTGTGAGTTATGATGTTTAACTAGTTTGTAAAAAAAATAACTACATGCAAAACATCTCAATAACTAGTGCATAGGTTTATCCGAGGACTTAAAGCAGCAATGATACCAAACAATGTACAGAACAGCACCCTCTCATACCTGCATCATTGAGTATTTAGTCTCTGCTGGGCTCCCAAACCCATTGACCCCGATAAAGCTGCTGCTGAAGTAAGAGTTGGTGAGATTGGCATCGTTCAGAGACGCACCCTCCATCCCTGGGACTGTGGATGACAGAAACCAAAGTTTAGCAAATAGTAACTGTAGCAAGATAGTTTAAACAGAATTGAAGGTTAAGCATGTGTGTTAATGTCAGCACTATTACGTGTTTGAAATGTAAACATTTATACAACTGCAGAGTGAGACACTACTACAATATCCACTTAGTATAATTTAATAACAAACTTGTTGCAACACGTACTGGTTTCAATGGCTCCGGGTTTAATGGGACGTAGTGAGCGTTTGGTGTTGCATGTGCATTTGAGTTACTTGCGGTTTGTTTACGTTGGAAAACAACGCTAAACCCCGTGAAGAGCTAACGTGGCTAGGCTAAGTTACCAAACATTACACTTCAGTTACATCCCAACATCAACACGATAGTTCACAATCACATCATCCAAGTGAAACAGAATAACGGGACTAGTACTAACACTGAAGACGCCTATCTCAATACACAACCAAACGCATTCAAGTTGAATATAGCGTTCATTTCAACGCTAGTTGAGCTAATGCTAAGCTACGGTAGTGTCGCGGGTTTCTGCCCACTCACAGCTGTCACACACAAACACCAGGCCTCCTCCGTGAGAACAGCATGGCTAATGTTACACCTGGTTACAAAACATAAAAACCACCTGAAGACAGAGCTAACGTTATCCATAAGGAAGCCTTAGTGTAAAACATGTGCCAGCTACACACTGAAGGCTTTGGATAATGTTTTGCGGGCAAAGGTAACCCACGTTGTTTTGGGGTGAAGAGGCCTCACTGAATCCCCGGGCTAGATTTTAACAAAGCCCAACAAGGCCCAAAAGTAAAGTCGCAGCCAGTCGCCCCGTGTGAGGCCAGTTTACTCACTGGTTAAAGCTGCCCCTCCAGAGACGTGCCTGCAGGCCCCATTGTTTCGCTTTTCTTGGACACACCGGTCCCCCCAGGGCAGGCTGCTGCGGGTCCGCCGAGGGGAAACCCCGTCCCGCCGGCCATGGACAGCGGGACGGGGCTCCCGCCGCCGTGCATAGGCAGGCTTCCCATGGACGGCTCATCGTGCAGGAACTGACACTCTTCTCCATAAAAGCAGGTTTTGTCTTTTGCGTAATATCGGCAAAACTTCACCTTGACATTGGGTATCCCGGCAACCCCTAGCGGAGCAGCTGAAGCTGGGAGTCCACTGTTCATGGCACCGCTGCTGCCGGAAGACTCGCACACATAGAGACGCAGAGAGCTAGCCACTTAGCCTGCTAGCCTGCACACAGTTCCCCCCTTAAAGGAGCGGATTAATGTCACTGGAGCTGGTGAAGAACGTTAAAACGCTGCAGTACTCACATTATAAGGCTAAGATGCTTTTTGGTTTGAGAAACTATCTC
Organism: Pseudochaenichthys georgianus; assembly: GCF_902827115.2. Taxonomy (NCBI): domain Eukaryota; kingdom Metazoa; phylum Chordata; class Actinopteri; order Perciformes; family Channichthyidae; genus Pseudochaenichthys; species Pseudochaenichthys georgianus. The sequence continues at coordinate 21,815,131 of NC_047522.1, forward strand.
TGCATGCGTCAAATCCTGGTCGTCGTTGTTGTCGCTATCCATGCAGCTGCCTTCTTTGCAAAGTAGCCTGTTGTTGTTTTTTCTCGCAGACACTAGACAGGCTAGGGACCAGCTAGCATTGCTTTGCATTGTGGGTAGAGCGTTTACATGATGAAAATGAACGTCGCAAATTCAACTTGCAGCACTGTGATATTGTGAATCAAAAGAATAACGTCGCCCAAATGATCCATGTTTGCAGAATAAAAAAATGCTATTCAGTCTATGCGTTCACCTGTCAGATGTGTTTATTGCACAATTAACCTATGTTACATTGTTGCAACAAAGCTTATAAATACTAAATGTACATAAACGTACTGTGCAGCCACGTACTGTGTAGTATGTACAGAAAGCAATGCATGGGTAAGTAAGCAGTCTTTATTTAAACCAGATTTAAAACATTGAAAAACAATACATTAAATATGTGAGGCAAATGTATATGGCATTTTCATTTGAATTAATATATAAACAGCATATTGTACTCAAAATGATAATTACAGTAACCCTATGTATATTTTCTTAACTAATCATTTAAATACGACTCTATAACGACTTCAATGCACATTATTGTATTTTGTATTGGCTCCCATAATGGCATAACATCCCTTGTGAGATATTAAATTGTTCCCGTCTCATTATTTATGATTATCCTTCGGTGTTTGTTATTTAATAACTGTTTGCATGCTATATATTGGTGCCAGGCGTGGCGGACAACGTCATCGCTTCCAGTTAACTTCCTCTATTTAAGGTACACGCGCACATCATAGCATCAAAGCCTCGCGTGTGACCCGGGAGTATGTGACAGTGACAGAGAGAGAGCATCAAAGCGGAGGCACACCAACATGATTGCTGGTGAGTCAGAAAATACTGTTATTGTGAGGGTAAATAAAAAAAGGCCAGGATGCTTATAAGGAATATAAATGTTGCTGTTTAACCAAATGTAGTCAAATCATTTTTAGTTGTTTTTAGTATATTGCATTTTTGTATTTAACCTATGTACAATGTTTGTTACCTTAAAAAACGAAATGTTTACTCTAATTTACTACTAATACTAATTTAATGTCGACATTCATCTGTAGTTTAAAATTCAGTAAGAGGAACCTTTTAGATCGTGATCCCTTCATGAGAGACGGACACTTTATAATTCATCATTCAAAGCTACACAATTAATGCAATCATTAAAACAAGTTAAGCCCTCACATCATTGTATCCCTGTAATAAACAACTAAAACTCCAAGTAATAGGTTTTAAATTATGTTTACAAATGGTGTTTAAAAAGATATATAGTATTCTGTCCTTTATTAGCACTTTGAATATGAACATATAGTAGAGGTAAGCACATTGATACAAAATAAAAAAGATGCAAATTAAGAACATACAAAGACTTTACAAAACTTAAAACTGCATATAGGGATTGATTGATGTAAACACCTGTATATAAAAGGACAATTTAACTAATTTTGCAATAAATACTAATCAATAAACCACTGGAAGTACTTAAAATAAGCAATGTTGTTTTTCGTTTCTTGGCCCCCAAGCTATTTAGTGAGCATACAAATAGATTTACATTTTTATCTTTGACAGGTATCGTGTGCTGTGTGCTGTCAGGCTGCTCTGCTCTGATGGTGTCGCAGCGCAGAATCAGGCCTGCGTGCCAAATCATGAGGTACAAGCAGCAAAGGTCCTATTTGTGTTTCAACTGAGCAATTCAGTTAAATATATGAACTTATTTTTCTGGCTTACTATATATTTTATATTTGTATGCATTATTGAGTTAAGGCAAACAGTTATTCCTTGGTTAACGTGAATGATGTACAGGGACTGAGGGTTGGACATATATTGAATTTACATAACAGGTTTTACAGATCATTATATCATGTAATGTTTATTTACATCAGTCCACCACATTAGTTGCTGCTAGAATCTCATTGCCTATTGTCTTCCAAACATAAGGCCTAGCAGAATGAACAAAGATGTTTTGATTGTCTCTTAAATGTGGACTCACTTTGAAACCGAAAAAAACAAATTGCAGAGCAACAAGAGGTTGTGAAACATCGGAAAGGGAAATGGCAAAAACCTGACTAAAATTAAAAGTTGTATTTCTTCTTATCAGTTAGACATCTGTCAGTTTGTGTCATTTTCATAAAATCTTCTTAAGAAAACACAACCAAGACAAGGGGTTGAAGTCACAGAAGAGGCATAATTCTAAGACCTCAATGAACCTATTAATGTTAATGCCTTAAGGCACATGTGCCAAACTCAAGGCCCGGGGGCCAATCAGGCCCGTGGTGGATTTAATTTCGGCCCGCAGGATCTTTCTTAATTACTATTAGATCTGGCCCGCCGGTATATTACACGCACACCTTCACTCCATCCTGAGGGTCTCCTCAGCTCAGAGCTTGAGCCCAAACATTGATGACCCTGCACCCGAGATGCCAAATATCTGAACTAGCATCACAGAGCAGCAACTGAGTTCAATGGATGTTTCCTTCTGCACTTTCTCTCACGACAACAGGGCATGTTTTTTTTTTGTTGAGGGAAATAGTTTTGTTGAAGCTGTTGTGGCGTCAAACTCAAATACACAGTGGGCCAAAGTAAAAAAATGGGTGCTAGTGGAGGGCCGGACTGGTTCAATGTTTATTGCAAATATTGAAATGAACTTATTGCACATATTAAACCTGGAACTAGGGGTGGGCGATATTGAAAAATATGTTATCACGATATTTTCAGGCAGTATCACGATAGACGATATATATTACGATATTTTTCATGTCGATTATTATGGTTATTTTTCATGTTACTTAACAGTACAAGCACCGACAAGGTAACAGAAACTAAAACAAAAAGGAGTAACAGACCAACATAGCCTTTCAAGCTGGTTTTATTTCAGAAATAAAACCCTGAATGAACAAGTGAGCAGTGAACATCAATAAACATGAAAAGGAGGGTAAAACATAACTAAGTAAAACATAAAACATCAATGAGGGAAAGTCAGTGCCAAACAATTAAAATGTAAACTTTAGAGTAGACTTGAAGTGTAATAAAAGACTTTAGCATAACTGAAGGGAAAAACATAAAACGCCACAGCGTCAGTTATGTCTTTCCACCGTTTGCTAGTCTTTTCATCAGGAGCCCCTTTATGAAAAGCCTGCCCTATGGTTGCTCGCTGCAAAGAAAGGGGGCGGGGACTTTGGGAGCGTGTCAAACAACTCGGACTGAACGAAAGCAGAGGTGCGCTGACATTGTGAAATCGATCGGGCTTGATATATGGTGAAATTAAAATCAGTAGGTGAGGCTGGGGGAGCGGGAGGGCAAGAGGCTCTCCGTCCGCTGTCATAGCCCCCTGCGCCGCGCACGGAGAGCCTCTTCCCCTCCCGCTATTTTTTTTCGAATTTTTTTTTCAATTTTTTTTTATCACGATAGGACGATATCTCTGAAAAAGCATATCGTGGAGACCTAATATCGTCACGACGATATATCGTCATATCGCCCACCCCTACCTGGAACTAACAAAGCTTAATTTATTGCCTATAGAAACAACATTAAACAATCAGCTGCATTAATTTCTTATGGCTCTATCTGCAGCTTCTCCAGAGTCATTTCTTATGAGTACATTTCTCCACAGGCCAACAACAGCTTCAACAAAACTATTTCCCTCAAAGAGAAAACCAAACATGCCCTGTTGTCGTGAGAGAAAGTGCAGAAGGAAGCATCCATTGAACTCAGTGTGCTGCTCTGAGATGCTAGCTCAGATACTTGGCATCTCATCAGGGAGCAAGGTCATCAATGTTTGGGCTCAGGCTCTGAGCGGAGGAGACCCTCAGGATGGAGTGAAGGTGTGCGTGCAATATACCGGCGGGCCAGATCTAATAGGAATTAGAAATTATCCTGCGGGCCGAAATTAAATCCACCACGGGCCTGATTTGGCCCCCGGGCCTCGAGTTTGACTCATGTGGACTAGACGAAGCCGGAGTGGTTTTGCTTCCTCTGTCTGCAATCCAGAAGGTAGGCCTGACAGCACCTGCTCTAGGATCAGTTTCAGCCACAGTTTCCTCCAAGTCCCAATGTCTCTATCTTACAGACACACGAACTGCCAACTGTCAAAACAGGATACCTCAAAACTCCCATCCATTGAAGATTCATGACATCTACCAGAATGTCTTTGTTTTAGACAGCCTGCATTTCAATTGTAAACAGACACTTGGCCTTTAGCACAACTTTGGTTTCAACTTGGCACCTATATATGTTCTTGTGACATCCCAATAACATCAGGGTCTCTGCAGGAATCCTGGAGTCAGATGTAAAACCTTTCAAGACCTTTTTTAAGACCCTTTCCATACATTTTAAGACCTCGTCGCCACTTGGCGTTTTAACCGGTTACCTTGGCGACACATTTCCTATATACAGTATTGATTGTCCTTCCTCCTTCTCTTCCAACCATTTGGACGCAGACTTGCATTTCCTCATAACGATGTTGCTTAGCAACCGCCTTCGTGCGCTATCAAGCAGTGAGCGTGCGATGTCCTGTTCAGACATGGGCGTAGGAAGCATCCTCGATGTGGGTGGGACAATTTCACAGGGGGTGCAGGCAGGTGGTGAACCTCACCTCCTCTAGGGGCAAAGCATCAATCTGGTGCACTTTGAGAGCAACATTTGGGAATAAATCTATGGATACATCTCAACACCCAGACGAAACAGAACTGTAAACAGCTTGACTTTTTCTTTATGCATATTTTACAAATCACTCCCCTTTCAAACTGTATTCTTGTGTTACTGTCCTATTGTATGAGTTGGAATCATTTCATACCTGTTATTCTCTCGTTTTTTATAACTATAATGACCATATAAAGGTGTGCCTTGGAAATACTTGTTTACAGAGATAAACCAAACCTTTTGAGACGCACTACATAGACTAAAGTGAACTATCTAAACCCTCAGAGTCCTTCACTGAGCTGAGCTGGAGTCATCAGCCTCTCAGTCTGACAGGAGAGGACTCTTCCTCCACCTCTTTAATAACAGCGCCTTATATCCAGGTGCTAGTGGAGCACGCTCGTGAACTGTTAGCGCCGGGGCCTCGCTGCGGGGAAACTGTGGCGTGCATAATTTTACAACTAAAGACACAGCATGTGTACGGCTCTGAGAAGCAAGTGGAATGGATTTGATAGTGAAGCACTGACACAGCGCTCTACAGAGTGCGGCGAGTGGAGAGACCGATTCACGGACTTTCCACATGGTAAAAGTGGGGGGTCTAAACTAATCATTTTAAAAGGTGGGGGGGACTTGTCCCACCCTCATATAATGGCTGCGACGCCCATGTGTTCAGATGACATCAAACCCAACGGGATGCCATAAATAAACTACACAGAATCACACTACACACCTACGCAATGACTACATTCAGGCAGACTGTAGAATTCAACCTCTCTGAACCATTTACATACTTATTGAAAACAAGCTACACAATGTAACACCTTGGAAAATGCCGTTTAAAAGCCTTAATTTTCGCTAAATTGATTTATCAACTTTTAATACTTTTTAAGACCCCGCGGCCCCCCTGGACATGAAGTGTAGAAATCCTAATGCAGAAACATATCTCCACATGGGTATATGTCTTAGAAGGGCTTGAGGCGAAGACATATGTAAAAACAATAACGTTGTATAGTCTGATATAGCCACTGATGGTTTTGAGCAGAACAGCAGGCATTGCACATTTAAAAATACTCCCTTAGATAGACCTGCGTGGCGACACCATAAGCAAAGAAGAAAACAAACTCAATACGAGAAGCAGCAGGGTGCGAGTTCAACCTCTGAGGTGACGCTGGGTCTATTTCAGGGAAATGCTGCAAGGGTTGGAAGAACTAACTCACCCCACTTCCTCTTGGTGAAGAACGAGTCTGCTGCTGGGTCATTGAAGTGTCTGCTGAACATGGTCTCTGCACCCGCATGGAAGTCATAGGAGAACACTAAAGCTAGGGGGAAGGAAGGGGGATAGTGTTACTAACATTCACACCTGTATTTATCCAACTATTGCCACTTACAAATGACACACTTACAGTGGTCTCCGAAGGCCTTTGTGGTGAAGACCTCCCGCAGCGTAACAGAGTTCGAGTGCTGAATCTTCTTCCACATGTCCACCAGCATCATACACTTGGTGTTAACAAGGCGGAAACCTGTACACATTTGCAAAGATACACAACAGACAAACAGGCCATTAGAAATGAATAATTGGACGTCTTACAACTAGGACTGTCAAGTCAACGCGTTAATAACGCAAACAAAAATTAACGCCACTAATTATTTTAACGCATGTGTATTTTTTGTCCTCGGCCGCCCCGTAGCTTCAGAGCGCATCGAGTTTAAAATACCATCTACATACAAGCTTATGCTGACAGCCCCGCTCCTGCCGCCCGCTTGTGGCAGACCACACTTCCACGCTCACCGGCAGGCACCGACTGGCCATCGGGAGGACCGGGAGGGTGTGTGTATGTGTGGCCCGAGCGAGCGAGGGAGAGACCTTACGTGCATTGTTGTTGTTAGCATCTGGTGCTAGCTAGCTGCGCTAACGGATATAAGGAGCTGTTTAAATGAAAACAGAGGAGCGACATTTCGCCACAACTGCGCCGAGCACTTGACTTGATGCAGGAAGCAGACAGCGGGACATTGTAGGAGAAGTCAACACACACACACACAATGAGAGAGGTTCCAGGTTGAATTGAGGCGAATATTTGTAATGTTCAGAGGTTGTTGTGTTTAATATTCATGAGAATATTTGTCATTGTTCAAATGATAATAAACACATATAAAGCATATGTGTCCACTCATATATTGATAAGAGTATTAAAAACTAGAAAAAATATCCCTCTAAGGTACATTTAGAACAGATAAAAAATGTGCAATTAATTTGCGATTAACTATTTTAATCGACTGACAGCCCTACTTACAACACATCAGGGTCTCTGCAGGAGTCCTGAAGTCTAATGTAAAACCTTTTAAGACCTTTTTTTAAGACCCTTTCCATACATTTTAAGACCTCATCACCACTTGGAGTTTTAACCGGTCACACTTTACCTCACATTGACTATATACAGTATTGATTGTCCTTCCTCCTTATCTTCCACGCAGACTTGCATTTCCCCATAACGATGTTGCTTAGCAACCGGCGTAAACGGACCTTCGCGCTATCAAGCAGTGAGCGTGCGATGTCCTGTTCAGATGACGTCAAACCCAACGGGATGCCATCAATAAACTACACAGAATCACACTACACACCTACGCCATGACTACATTCAGGCAGACTGTGGAATACAACCTCTTTGGACCATTTATATACTTATCGAAAACAAGCTACAAAATGTAACACCTTGGAAAATGCCGTTTAATATCCTTCATTTTCGCTAAATTGATTTATCAACTTTTAATACTTTTTAAGACCCCGTGGACCCCCTGCAGATGCATTTCCTTTTAACTGGAAGTGAGGAGGAATCAATTTTTGCCTAGTTGCCTTGTCAATACACACATTGGATATTTTGGTTGTGGTGGTATATATGCATTTCCTTTTAAACGATTGCCCTTAGAATTAATAAACCTCATATGTGTTATGAGTCTTTGGAAGATAATTTGTTGTTATCGCCACATGTATTACCGTGTATCCTCCTCAGGCAGTAAGGCAGGTCATCCTTGCTGTTTGACGGCCTTGTAGCAGGAGGTGATGTAGCTGAAGTTGCTGGTCTTCTGCATGCGGTTGGGTGGAGGGAGGGCCTCGAGGGGGAAGAGGCTGTGGTAGCTGTCCACCTCAGACGGCACATCTACCAAAGCCAGACCGTAGTTTCAGATGAGAAAAAATAGCCCTTGCACACGGAAACCATAACAGATCCAGCATGTTAAAGAAGGTCACAGCCTACATAAACAATTAGTTGTTTTGACAAGAACTAGATTATTCAATTCCTATATGAATGGTTTTCACACATCTTTACAGTATGTTATTTTGCAGCTGAAATGATTGACATGAACCCTTTACCTGGGTTCTCCGAGTGGTCAATCTGGGCCATGGTTATTAGATGTCTGTTTATCAACTCCTGGAAGACAAACAGCAGAACATCAGACATGACGGACAAGAGAAGAAATCTAGTGAAAGACAGGTGGGTGATTGGGAGATACCTGTCGGAGTTCATCAGCCATGAAGAAAGACGGGGCGTTAGCTTTCGGCTGCATGTAAGCCACATTGGGCGCAGTGGGGGGATAGATATGATAGGTAGGAAACACCTGCAAAGAAACCAGAAAGAACAGCTTCCTATTTATCGAGAAATGAAAACCAATGTGCTCAGATGTTGTTCTTTTTGTCCAAGATTATAAGTTCCTGCCTACGCAAATGAATGTCATGAAACAAAACTCTAATCAAGATTTTAAAGAAGTGCTAAAAGTGTAAACAACGCCAGTTTAAACTGGTTAATACTAGGGATGCACGATATTGGTTTTTTGAAACCGATACCGATACCAATAACTTCCTGCTTCTCAAGACCGATACCGATAACCGATAATAATATAAATATATATTAAATGTACCTGTAGTTTTTGCACACCTGGTTAAATGATGAACTAGCTGACTGAATCCTTTATCTTCGACGAGGGAGAAGGGCTGGTCGTCAAGCGCCATCATGACTATGATGAAGTTAGAGATCGTTTTAGCCCTGGGGTCGTCTCTGGCAAACGTCTTGCCTTTTTCAAAAGCCTCGTCGATAGGTCAAAGCCCCGGTGCCTTTGCAGCTGGCTTTGGATTCGCCGCTAGTCCTGGCTTCACGGCCGCACACCATTTACGTCACAGCCAGGCACGAGTTAGGGAGCGCTGGATTTGTGAAGAACTCTCCTCTTCCTAAACCACTAATACCACAGTACTGGCAACACGGGAGGAGCCGAGTGAAAAACAAGTGCCCCTCATCCCAATCCACCCACACCGCAGTACTTTTTTCTTTTTTTTACCCAAAAAAATATTGTATATTATCGGGGCTATTAATACTTTTATCGGGATGAAGTCATAATTCCTATTATCGGACCGATAATTATCGTGCACCACTAGGTAATACCCGTTATTGGCTGCAATGAGGCCGTTTTATTTTAGATTGTGGTGATTGCATGAGAAAAGGGCAGCTTACAGACTGAAGTATGGGTCATGTGCAGTCAACACTCTTGCTTCTCAAGAAACCGAGATGTTTTAAATGCAGTTGTTTACACACCATTTTTTAGATATGTTTTATAATGTGGTGCTGCATCGTTGTATGTTTTCTTAAGTACTCTTCTTGTGTGTTCTCAGCTTTAGTCTGGCAGTATTACCCAAAAATAGACAGAAGGGCACTGTGTGCAGCACATACCATCCCAGACATTGGCGCGGGGGTGTTATCTGTGTAGAAGTAGGTCGTCCCCCCTACAGTCTCTTTCTGGATCATGTGAGGGCCCTGGTCAGCTGCACTGGTGGGCACCATGTAGTTGGCAGGGTTTGGGGTGTGACTGCGCCGGCGAGGAGCAGGTGAGGTGTGCGGTGAAATTTTTGGGGAGTGAAGAGGAGACGACCCCGCAGACAGAGACATGCCTATAATTGGAGACAGGAGCGCATGTGGAGATGTAAACAGAAGGGAATTCCCGAACCAGCAAAAGATTGGAAAACAAAACTAAGCCAAGTAGAAAGTGGAGCAAAGCAGATACAACAGGGGGGATTTGTCTCTAAACGATGCTCTGAAAAAACCCTCACCTGGAGCCAGTGCAGCAGCTGTGGAGCTGTTGAGGCCAGGATGTGGGAAGAGAGGAGAGGGGAAGGCCGGGACAGAGGACTGGGCCATGGGGGCCTGAGCCATCGGGGCTTGAGCCATGGGGGCCTGAGCCATGGGGGCCTGAGCCATAGGGGCCTGAGCCATGGGGGCCAGAGCCATGGGGGCCATTCGTGGAGCTCCCTTAGGGATGAACTCACTTGCTGCTGGGTTAGGAGCCTGGTGGTAAAAGAAAATACATGCAAGAGTTATAACAAATGTGCCACCCCTGTAAAAGGAAATAAAGACTAAAAAGAAAATTAAATGGATCCTAGTAAAATCCGAAGTACTTGCTCATAGAAAAGCACAATACTGAACATTAAAAAACACTTTGAAATAACTTTCTTGTTTTGAAAAGGATGCTTGTGTGCTCACCTTTCTCCTTTGGGAAATGCTAAGAGCACCAAAATCACTGAACAGTGAGGATGTCGGGGAGTTCACCGGATCTGTGGAGACCAAAGAGTGTGAGAGTTTGGCAGTGGCCCTTCAAACATCTGATGAATGAGTTTTACAATTCCCACAGATCGCTATATCAGCCTCACCATGAGTGCTGTGGCTGAAGTTCTTGGCACCATCGTTGAGGAGACTAGGAGAGCTGCTGCTGGTAGTCATTCGCTAAACACAACAGCAACAAGAAAAGATGTGTAACAGAAGACACTGATGAAATGTGTGAGTTATGATGTTTAACTAGTTTGTAAAAAAAATAACTACATGCAAAACATCTCAATAACTAGTGCATAGGTTTATCCGAGGACTTAAAGCAGCAATGATACCAAACAATGTACAGAACAGCACCCTCTCATACCTGCATCATTGAGTATTTAGTCTCTGCTGGGCTCCCAAACCCATTGACCCCGATAAAGCTGCTGCTGAAGTAAGAGTTGGTGAGATTGGCATCGTTCAGAGACGCACCCTCCATCCCTGGGACTGTGGATGACAGAAACCAAAGTTTAGCAAATAGTAACTGTAGCAAGATAGTTTAAACAGAATTGAAGGTTAAGCATGTGTGTTAATGTCAGCACTATTACGTGTTTGAAATGTAAACATTTATACAACTGCAGAGTGAGACACTACTACAATATCCACTTAGTATAATTTAATAACAAACTTGTTGCAACACGTACTGGTTTCAATGGCTCCGGGTTTAATGGGACGTAGTGAGCGTTTGGTGTTGCATGTGCATTTGAGTTACTTGCGGTTTGTTTACGTTGGAAAACAACGCTAAACCCCGTGAAGAGCTAACGTGGCTAGGCTAAGTTACCAAACATTACACTTCAGTTACATCCCAACATCAACACGATAGTTCACAATCACATCATCCAAGTGAAACAGAATAACGGGACTAGTACTAACACTGAAGACGCCTATCTCAATACACAACCAAACGCATTCAAGTTGAATATAGCGTTCATTTCAACGCTAGTTGAGCTAATGCTAAGCTACGGTAGTGTCGCGGGTTTCTGCCCACTCACAGCTGTCACACACAAACACCAGGCCTCCTCCGTGAGAACAGCATGGCTAATGTTACACCTGGTTACAAAACATAAAAACCACCTGAAGACAGAGCTAACGTTATCCATAAGGAAGCCTTAGTGTAAAACATGTGCCAGCTACACACTGAAGGCTTTGGATAATGTTTTGCGGGCAAAGGTAACCCACGTTGTTTTGGGGTGAAGAGGCCTCACTGAATCCCCGGGCTAGATTTTAACAAAGCCCAACAAGGCCCAAAAGTAAAGTCGCAGCCAGTCGCCCCGTGTGAGGCCAGTTTACTCACTGGTTAAAAGCTGCCCCTCCAGAGACGTGCCTGCAGGCCCCATTGTTTCGCTTTTCTTGGACACACCGGTCCCCCCAGGGCAGGCTGCTGCGGGTCCGCCGAGGGGAAACCCCGTCCCGCCGGCCATGGACAGCGGGACGGGGCTCCCGCCGCCGTGCATAGGCAGGCTTCCCATGGACGGCTCATCGTGCAGGAACTGACACTCTTCTCCATAAAAGCAGGTTTTGTCTTTTGCGTAATATCGGCAAAACTTCACCTTGACATTGGGTATCCCGGCAACCCCTAGCGGAGCAGCTGAAGCTGGGAGTCCACTGTTCATGGCACCGCTGCTGCCGGAAGACTCGCACACATAGAGACGCAGAGAGCTAGCCACTTAGCCTGCTAGCCTGCACACAGTTCCCCCCTTAAAGGAGCGGATTAATGTCACTGGAGCTGGTGAAGAACGTTAAAACGCTGCAGTACTCACATTATAAGGCTAAGATGCTTTTTGGTTTGAGAAACTATCTCTGCATGCGTCAAATCCTGGTCGTCGTTGTTGTCGCTATCCATGCAGCTGCCTTCTTTGCAAAGTAGCCTGTTGTTGTTTTTTCTCGCAGACACTAGACAGGCTAGGGACCAGCTAGCATTGCTTTGCATTGTGGGTAGAGCGTTTACATGATGAAAATGAACGTCGCAAATTCAACTTGCAGCACTGTGATATTGTGAATCAAAAGAATAACGTCGCCCAAATGATCCATGTTTGCAGAATAAAAAAATGCTATTCAGTCTATGCGTTCACCTGTCAGATGTGTTTATTGCACAATTAACCTATGTTACATTGTTGCAACAAAGCTTATAAATACTAAATGTACATAAACGTACTGTGCAGCCACGTACTGTGTAGTATGTACAGAAAGCAATGCATGGGTAAGTAAGCAGTCTTTATTTAAACCAGATTTAAACATTGAAAAACAATACATTAAATATGTGAGGCAAATGTATATGGCATTTTCATTTGAATTAATATATAAACAGCATATTGTACTCAAAATGATAATTACAGTAACCCTATGTATATTTTCTTAACTAATCATTTAAATACGACTCTATAACGACTTCAATGCACATTATTGTATTTTGTATTGGCTCCCATAATGGCATAACATCCCTTGTGAGATATTAAATTGTTCCCGTCTCATTATTTATGATTATCCTTCGGTGTTTGTTATTTAATAACTGTTTGCATGCTATATATTGGTGCCAGGCGTGGCGGACAACGTCATCGCTTCCAGTTAACTTCCTCTATTTAAGGTACACGCGCACATCATAGCATCAAAGCCTCGCGTGTGACCCGGGAGTATGTGACAGTGACAGAGAGAGAGCATCAAAGCGGAGGCACACCAACATGATTGCTGGTGAGTCAGAAAATACTGTTATTGTGAGGGTAAATAAAAAAAAGGCCAGGATGCTTATAAGGAATATAAATGTTGCTGTTTAACCAAATGTAGTCAAATCATTTTTAGTTGTTTTTAGTATATTGCATTTTTGTATTTAACCTATGTACAATTGTTTGTTACCTTAAAAAACGAAATGTTTACTCTAATTTACTACTAATACTAATTTAATGTCGACATTCATCTGTAGTTTAAAATTCCAGTAAGAGGAACCTTTTAGATCGTGATCCCTTCATGAGAGACGGACACTTTATAATTCATCATTCAAAGCTACACAATTAATGCAATCATTAAAACACAGTTAAGCCCTCACATCATTGTATCCCTGTAATAAACAACTAAAACTCCAAGTAATCAGGTTTTAAATTATGTTTACAAATGTGTGTTTAAAAAGATATATAGTATTCTGTCCTTTATTAGCACTTTGAATATGAACATATAGTAGAGGTAAGCACATTGATACAAAATAAAAAAGATGCAATTAAGAACATACAAAGACTTTACAAAACTTAAAACTGCATATAGGGATTGATTGATGTAAACACCTGTATATAAAAGGGACAATTTAACTAATTTTGCAATAAATACTAATCAATAAACCACTGGAAGTACTTAAAATAAGCAATGTTGTTTTTCGTTTCTTTGGCCCCAAGCTATTTAGTGAGCATACAAATAGATTTACATTTTTATCTTTGACCAGGTATCGTTGTGCTGTGTGCTGTCAGGCTGCTCTGCTCTGATGGTGTCGCAGCGCAGAATCAGGCCTGCGTGCCAAATCATGAGGTACAAGCAGCAAAGGTCCTATTTGTGTTTCAACTGAGCAATTCAGTTAAATATATGAACTTATTTTTCTGGCTTACTATATATTTTATATTTGTATGCATTATTGAGTTAAGGCAAACAGTTATTCCTTGGTTAACGTGAATGATGTACAGGGACTGAGGGTTGGACATATATTGAATTTACATAACAGGTTTTACAGATCATTATATCATGTAATGTTTATTTACATCAGTCCACCACATTAGTTGCTGCTAGAATCTCATTGCCTATTGTCTTCCAAACATAAGGCCTAGCAGAATGAACAAAGATGTTTTGATTGTCTCTTAAATGTGGACTCACTTTGAAACCGAAAAAAACAAATTGCAGAGCAACAAGAGGTTGTGAAACATCGGAAAGGGAAATGGCAAAAACCTGACTAAAATTAAAAGTTGTATTTCTTCTTATCAGTTAGACATCTGTCAGTTTGTGTCATTTTCATAAAATCTTCTTAAGAAACACAACCAAGACAAGGGGTTGAAGTCACAGAAGAGGCATAATTCTAAGACCTCAATGAACCTATTAATGTTTAATGCCTTAAGGCACATGTGCCAAACTCAAGGCCCGGGGGCCAAATCAGGCCCGTGGTGGATTTAATTTCGGCCCGCAGGATCTTTCTTAATTACTATTAGATCTGGCCCGCCGGTATATTACACGCACACCTTCACTCCATCCTGAGGGTCTCCTCAGCTCAGAGCTTGAGCCCAAACATTGATGACCCTGCACCCGAGATGCCAAATATCTGAACTAGCATCACAGAGCAGCACACTGAGTTCAATGGATGTTTCCTTCTGCACTTTCTCTCACGACAACAGGGCATGTTTTTTTTTTGTTGAGGGAAATAGTTTTGTTGAAGCTGTTGTTGGCCTGTGGGAAAATGTAATCATAAGAAATTACTCTGGAAAAGCTGCAGATAGAGCCATGAGAAATGAATGCAACTGATTATTTAATGTTTAATGTTGTTTTTATAGGCAATCATTTAAGCTTCGTTAGTTCCAGGTTTAATATGTGCAATAAGTTCATTTCAATAAGTTCTGCAATAAACATTGAACCAGTCCGGCCCTCGACTAGTACCCATTTTTTTATTTTGGCCCACTGTGTATTTGAGTTTGACCCCCCTGCCTTAAGGGGACCGTTCAAAAATCATATTTGTTCTTCTTACCTGTAGTGCTTTTTATCAATCTATATTGTGAGTTGCTAAGGGAGGTGGAAATTGCTGTAGAGATCTCTGCCTTCACTCAAATATACACACAAGTTTGTAAAGCTGAGTTGACAAACTGATGTATCCACAGACCTTTATGTGAACGACTGTTGGAGATGTTAACATTAATGTGAACTGTCCCTTTGAAATGACTGGTATAAAGTCAGCTTTTCTTGTAAATGTGTTTTTCACACCTAGACAAAATCTTGATGTTGCTCCCACACCGAAAGCTACTTAACGAAGGGTGATTGAATGTTAACCCGTGTCTTTTATGTGGAGTGTTTTGTGCCGGCGGACCATCTGAATGCGTCTGGGTCAGTCAGCGTTGAGGTGTGTGTCGGTAAGAAACTCATCATCTCCCTGCAGCACTTCTCCGAACAGCCTGTCTGCAGCTGGATCCGAGGAGCAGACACAGTAATCACAGTGTAAGTGAATTATTAACTGTTCTCACTTTTAATATGTATTTATTTTATATATTGAATGTTTTATTTAAACCTCATCAGAAATGGGAGTGAGTCCTTGGTCCTACCCAAGCTTTCTGAGGACGATTCAGGGGAGTACACGCTGAGATGTGAAACCAGCGACGGGGCCAGTTCCTCAATGAATGTGTCTCTGAAAGTAGCCATGAGTGAGTTCCAGCTCTCTCATATCTCCTCACATCTCTGCTATGCTAAGTCCGACTGCCAACAAACACTGTCATACTGAAAACTAAGTAAAATATTTGTTTTTATAGATCGTCCCTCAAAACCAAAGCTGACAATTGACAAAGATGAAATCCGATACACATCCCCTTCTTTGACATGCATCTCTGAGGACTGCCCTAAGCCCACTCTCAAATGGACTGGGTAAGATGTTAGCCATTACGTTTGTATTCATGATTCAGAGTACCGTACTTTTCGGACTATAACGCGCACCTGCATATAAGCCGCAGCAGCTAAATTGTCCGTCTGTCTTGCTCTCGTTCTGTCTCTCGGTTCCACTTTTACTTTGGCGCGCGACCTGTCTCACTCTTTTCCGGCCTCCAGCTTTTCCTGCTGGAGCCCGCCGCTTAAAGGTGGCGGGCGCGGACCGGTCCTAGAGCCCATCGTGTTAAAGGTGGTTAATTTTACCTGTAAAATCCATAGATTTAGGAGGTTCCCCGTTAGCTGTACAAAAAAAATGGGGAGAAAGTCGCGGCTTATAGTCCGAAAAGTACGGTATATCAGAGTAGTTGGGTTTTCTAAATGTTGATCCTCCTTTTGAACAGAAACCCAGATGAGACAGTTGTTTCTGCAAACAGTGGACGTACACAAATCGTTATATCCACCAGTGACTATTCAGAGACAGGAGTGATGTGCTGTGCCACTAACGCTCGAGGACAAGAATGCTCCCAACTGTATGACTATGGTAATTCAATATCTCAACAAATGAATTCAATACATCATACATCAATGATCAATGATCAAAGACGTACATTTAGCACGTTTTTAACCACCTGAAACGTGGGAGGAAAAATAGTTCATGTACTAGCAAATAGTAATTGGAGTAAATCAAATCTGTGTTTCAGACCTGGACAGTGAATTCATGAAAGATGATGAAGTTTCTAATTTGACTGTGAGCCCTGGTGAGCCTTTACTCCTTCGCTGTCGAGCGACACACCCGCATAAGACGATTGCACTTGGGTGGGAAAAGGGCAGAAAAAAATTGGACATTTGGAAAAATAGATGCTCGTCTACCGTCAAGAGAGAGGTATTTAGATACATTTTAATTCACCGTAGTAAAGCATAAATCCCAAACTATAGCATTATCCAAATAATATGATAAATGTTTTTATCCCAGATCTGCATTAAATCTGACATACATCAAGGAAGTTCTATGCGCTACCTGTTTATCGAATCAGCGAGCAGTGACCACAGTGGCACTTATACCTGCAGCAGACCAAACACCAACAAAACAAAGTCTGTCAACATTCAGGTCCAAGGTTAGTTTCACCGGATTGAACTTTCTCATTCAAACTGTTGACATGTTTGTACACGTACTGATTTGTCTCCTGTGTTGCCTCAGCTGAGGGTTTCCTCTCCGTCCAGCTGAATAAAAGCAAGATCCTCCCCGCTCACAACGCCTCCACATCCTGTCTGCAGGCCAGTGTTTCCTACCACCCTGTGCTGGAGAAGTGCTACTGGGAGACTCCTGATAAAACAGAGATTGAATGTGAAAAAAAGACTTGGGTTACAAAACACAGGTAGCTGCATGGAAATACTGTATAATCCCAGTGTATTATTCATGAGGTATGACTTTGGGATGGTTTCATATTTATTTCCTCAGGACTGTGAAGCTATGTGTCACACTCAAATCCGGAGATTATAAATTACATGTGGAAGCTGGAGGACTAAAAGACACAAAAACCATATCAGTGTGTGTTGCAGGTACGAGAGAGTGTGTCTCCTTTGTATTAAGTCCTGCACATTATATCCGTAAACGTTCAAAGGAGATTGACTATTGACTTTGTTACAGACCCACCAAAGTTCCGATTCGAGGACATCAATAACACCTTAACTTTTGAGACTGTGGCTCTTGTGCCGGCAAATTATACCTGGAAGTCCTGTGATTTGTCGAATTACAGGTATGCTCTCTGTCAGATTGTCCCGTTGTGGCCTCTGTTGTCCACCCAGATGTCCTCAACTCCCTGCTCTCTGTCTCAAAGCAGCTGTGAAACTGCGTCTAACTGGAATGATATCCCAGGAGCGTCTCACACAGACTCTGACGTCTCCTGTCAGAAGACCACCAGGAGCTCTCTGAGCAGAAGTCAAGTGAAAGAAAACTATGTATGGTTCTGCCTGACAAACTCACTCGGCGCCTGGTGCCAAAACCGCTACATAGTAGACAACAGAGGACCCCATACAGGAATGTCCTTCGGAGGTAGGGAGATTCATTTTCACATTTCACAACATAAAATGAAAGTGTTGTTTTCTCATGATACTTTCCTCGTTCTCGGTTTTAGCTGCTCCAAATCATGACCACAAAAGCTTGCTGCTGCTGAAAGTTGGCAGTTTGTTTCTGGTCATGGCGTTGGCAGTAGTTAGCGTGGTGCTCATTTACTTTGTCAAAAAGAAGGTACGTTTTGCACACTGACACACACAAAACACACGCTCACAAAAAGACATGACACTTACTACTTTGTGTTTCCAACAGAAACCTCAGTACCAGCCTCAGCTTCAGATGATCCAGATGGTTGGACCCAATGACAATGATTACATCTACATTGACTTCAAGGACTTTGGTTACGACAAGCAATGGGAGTTCCCCCGGGAGAACCTGGAACTGGGTATGAACTACCCCCCAAACACGATACAAGACTTCAGAGGTGGACGAACTAAACACATCCTTTACTTGAGTAAAAATACTGATACAATCATGTAAACAATCCCTTACAGTAAAAGCCCTGCGTTTAAAAGCTACGCCTCCATTGGACACATCACGATGTAACAATCACGCTTCTATTGGCTATACTCGGACACATTGCACATGATAGGCTAAGGGGCGGGACATCTCTAAGCGGTTGACCAATCACAACAGAGCCGGCCAGCTAACCAATCAGAGCAGACTGGGCTCTGGTTTCAGACAGAGGGTGAAAAGAGGTGCTGCAGCACAGGCAGTATGAGAAAAATAAGTTCAGTCAAGTTTAAAAGAAATGCTTTGCTCTTAAATGTAGAAAAGAGGTACAAGTACCTATAAAAGTGAACTCCCCTAAAATCTCAGCTGCCTGTTTGGATGTGTGCTGAGTGTCCTTGTGTCCTTGTGTCCTCCGCAGGTCCAGAACTGGGCTCTGGGGCTTTTGGCACGGTGGTCCAAGCTACGGCTTACGGCATCAACCAGGCTGGAGTCTCGCAGCAGGTGGCCGTCAAGATGCTTAAAGGTCAGCGTTTCATTTATTTATTCCGTGGAGGAAATGCAAACATGCTATGAAGGTCATTTCAGCAGCTGTTGTGATATTTGACGCTGCAGAGAAACACCAGACTGTGGAGAAAGAGGCCCTGATGTCCGAGCTGAAGATGCTGACTCACATCGGTCACCACGCAAACATTGTTAACCTGTTGGGGGCATGCACAGACTCAGGTACAGTTGGTGGTCATTGTGAGCTAATAACATCACAGGACAATACATGTACATGCATCACTAATATTCTTTCCCCCATTTTTGTATTTGTTTCCCTCATGCAGGACCCACGTACCTGATTTTCCAGTACTGCTGTTATGGAGATCTTCAGAACTACCTTAAGACAAACCGAGAGCTCTACCACAAGTCTGTCACCGACGCTTTCACCAAGGACCGATTCAGCAGCATTTACCACAACCTGCAGCCCAACAAAAGCTCTAGGTGGGGAAACACGGGGTAGGAGGAGAAATGTTGGGAATCATTTGGCGAAAAGGGCAAAAAAGGGTAGATCAATCATAAGGACAAGACTCTATATAAGTGAAGAAATATATATATATAAATATATATCTAGGAATTGACTTAAGTTCACCTTTGTGTTTTCTTCAGTGAGGGAGACAAAGCAGTGGATAATTACGTGCCCATGCACCGCTCTACCACCGGAGGGCAGGAGGACATCGCCCTGCTCCCCATCAAACTCCACGACAGCATTGAAGGTGATAAAGTACCTCCTGCATGTCAGATCACTTTCAGTTTTTCGTGCACAGAGAAGCAGATCCTTCTGAGTTTTTGACTGACTCTTACTGATGATGCCGGTTTCTCTGCAGAACCTTTGATTTACGAAGACCCGGACGATCTGACGGACGACGCGCAGACCCTGACCTTTGACGACCTGCTCAGCTTCGCCTTCCAGGTGGCCAAAGGCATGGAGTTCCTCTCCTCCAAGAACGTAAGAGACAAAGGGCCACACTGTTAAAACGTCCCACATTCACACCATGGTCAGCCCCATACTGTACAATCAATGGTTCTAGTTTATATGCAGTATTTAGTGTATTCTTATGGGTTGATTACGCAGACAAAACAAGCTGTTTGAGGAATTTAGGAAATAGTTTTGGGCATTTTTCAGAAATATATGACATTCTTTAAATAAACAATTGATTAATCCTGAAAGAAAAACTGCATATTAATTGGTAGTTTGAAAAAAAGACTATTTGTAAATAGAAAGACTTAATTGTATCAACATATATGTGTTATCACACTCTTGGATTGTAGATATAATCTTTTCTTTATTAAACATTCCTAGCCTATTGTATCTCCGGTCAGTTTGAGACACATTTTTATGGGTATTATAAAAGATAAATGTTTTCAACCTCCATTTTAGTAAATAAATAGATTTACAAGGAATACAAAATGTGTAAATGTCATACTTGTTGTTATGTGTTTGACTCCTGATTGGTCCGTCTGTCTGCAGTGCATCCATCGAGACCTGGCTGCTCGTAACGTGTTGGTGACGAAGGGTAGAATGGCGAAGATCGGCGACTTCGGACTGGCTCGGGACATCGACAACGACTCCAACTACGTCGTGAGAGGAAATGTACGTCGGACATTCACATTAAATCATTCATTGGTTGTTTTATCCTTTCGCATATTTAACGGCTGACGTGGCTTTGCAGGTGCGTCTGCCAGTGAAGTGGATGGCACCAGAGAGCACCTTCCAGGGCATCTACACCATGAAGAGCGACGTCTGGGCCTATGGCATTCTGCTCTGGGAGATCTTCTCACTTGGTAATCCTCTACCAGCTTTTTACATGAGGAGCACATTGAAAAGACAAGCACATAATCTGTCTGTGTGACTCTCAGGCGTTACTCCGTACCCGGGCATGAAGGTGGACCACGCGTTCTATTCAATGATCGAGAGAGGATTTAAGATGGAGTGTCCTTACTACGCCAACGAGTCTGTGTGAGTGTCACCTGGCGTATGCAACCCTTGTATTTCAATAGATTTAGGACACGGAATAACCTCGAGACCAGGGGTTCTCAAAGTTTTGATGAGTGAGGGCCAACTTAGGTACCCAAACCCAATATTGGATTGAGGGCCGCCCAAGAAAAAACGGAACACAAAATAATTCCAAAACAAATCCTTTCTTTATTGTACTAACCCATTACCGCAACTCGCGAGATGCCTAGTTGCCATGCAACCAGTAGTCTAGCAAACAAGCTGTCATTCATAATTTAGGAATGACAACCCAGGGGGCGCAGTTTTACCATTCTTAAATTCCATTCTAATTCTTACTAGATACAACCATGGAGGATTAAAATATAACGCATGCATTTCAGCGTGTCACATTAACTATCGCGGGCCGCCAGAAACATTTCCGAGGGCCGCCATTGGCCTGCGGGCCGCACTTTGAGAACCCCTGCTCTGGACACTATGATAAAGTTCAAATGTTTTCATCATAATAATCACAATGAAGAGTAGATGTAAAAACTGTATATAAATATGCATGCTGCTATAGATTTTTAAAAGCGTGGCCACGTCTAGCAGTGATGGAAAGTTACTCGGTACTAATGTGATGTACTCGAGTACATTTTAAGGCTTGTTTCCGTTTCCTGCTTCTTCTTCTTTCCCAGATGTATTAGGAGATGTTGTCCTTCTTACTTCACTGCAGTTATTTAGGAACTTACTTCATTTAAAACAATTAAAATATTCAGCTTGTAATAAAATATTTTAAATTGTTATGATGTATTGTTTCACTTTAGACCGTTTTCAAAACCAAACAGTAGATAAGATAAGATAAGATGAACCTTTATTAATCCCCGAGGGGAAATTCAGTTGTACAAAGCAGCAACAGGGTAAGCGTGAAAAAAAAACAGTACAGCAAAGATTCACACAGATCAATAAAATCTAAAATAAATCATAAATAACATAAAATCAAGGAAATAATGATAATAATGATAATAATAATAAAAGACTATGAAAATAGGAGATAAATAAAAATAAGAGTAAAACAACTGTCAGCATATATACATATTTGGTCATCATCTAAGTTATAAAGTGCGGAATAAGTTAAAGTGACAAGTTAACATGGGTTGTGGAAACAGTGTATATTTACGACCAGTAGTTCATGTACCTGTTACAATATATCAAATCTGCTTTCTCCGTGACTTACTTCTGCAGGTACGGGATGATGTGTAAGTGTTGGGCTCTGGATCCCTGCGACCGTCCATCTTTCTCCAAACTGGTGTCCTTCATGTGTGATCAGCTGACAGACATAGAGGAGCAGGTATGTCAACGTAATATGGGTAGAAAAGAAGACGACTTTAATCATTTTCAGCTCCACAGAAATATTAATATTGTTTCTTTTCTCTTCCTCTTTCAGCTGTACCATAACATGCCCGACCAGGAATCCAGCATCTACCAGAACGCAGCCCCCATTTTGGACATTTCCGCCTTGACACAACAAAACGAGAACAAGGCGGCCAACGATTACTGTCGAACCCACGCGACTGAAGAGAGCAAAGCAGAAGTGTCTGGAACTGTGGCCGCTGAGGAGAAGCTGAAGACATCTGATGCAGAGTGATAACCTTTCCCTGAATGCATTTTGACCAAACATGCCTTAAATATTCATTTTTTATATTTCTCATAGTATCTCAAGATAACCGTAGAATGCACTTGCTTTATGTCCTTTTGTAATATTGTCAGAAAACAAGATTTTATCAAATGTGGCCTGAATATAAAAAAAAATGTTTTTGTTTTATATTTTTCAATTGTGCAGCTAAAAAACAGTTTCATCGATACAACTTCTCAGGACTATGGACATGTTGAAGATAGTACGCCTGCATACTGTAGCAACTGTTTGGTTTTACATGTTATCAGTATAATATGTATTTGTATGCACTGGTAAAAGTGTTGTATTTTTTTATACTAGATGAGCAGCTATTACTTAAGCCAGTTTATGTGCACTTATATATTATTATCAAAACAAGCTTTTTCTACTGTGAAAAGTGGATTTCTTATGTGCCTTTGGGTTTGTAAGCATTATACCTGCAATAAAATGCACATTTAACAATAAAAGGTTAACAACAATGGGTGTGCATATTTCTAATGTGTCAAAAGCGATGTTCATAGTCTACCTCAGGCAGAGCAACAGAGGAGGGATCCCTCTCCCAGGACGGACAGACGTGCAATAGATGCCGTGTGTACATTGAAAAGATAATACATTTACAACTAAGGTAGACCAAAAGTTAGGAAATGCATGTGTCTGTAATAAGAAGATGAATCCACGAGGATGTCAGCAATCCTGTGGGAGCCATCAGGGAAGTAGTGTGATGAGGCAGGCAGGACCGCAGATACGGGTTCAGCCACGACTCGAAGTCCAGGAATCAGATCCAGAACTCAGGATCCAGGACTCTGGATAGAGGACATAGGACTCAGGATCCAGGACTCCAGATAGAGGACACAGGACCGCAGCAACAGGATCAGCCACGACTCGAAGTCCAGGACTCAGATCCAGAACTCAGGATAGAGGATCCAGGACACAGGACCGCAGCAACAGGATCCCGGCGTAGATAGACACCAAAGAGACATGTGGGGGAAGCTGGGTTATTGGGAACATGAGAGCACACAGGTACAGACAGAGAGAAGGAAGAAGTAAGATGTCCCCCGACAGTCTAAGCCTATAGCAGCTAAACTAACGTGTCTACGTACACGGTCTCCCTTAGGATAGGGTGAGGGAAAGGGGTAGCACTAAGCAGTAAGGAACAGAGGTGGAGAGGCACAACGTGTCTACGTACACTCCCTTAGGATAGGGGGAGGGAAAAGAGTAGGAACTAAGATGTATGCGCCACATCTATACCATGAGCGCATTGCTCCTAAAAAGTGTTTCTGGCACTGACACCAATCAACTGTTGTGCGTCGACTCGGCAGGGATCAAGGCACGTACATGCCTCTCCCTGCTTCCACCGTACACACCACCAAATTACATCCTTACCATCAGTAAGGAAAAAGAGTAAGAACTAAGATGTATAGGTGAAGAGGCACAACATGTCTACGTCAATGCACTCTTATTAGATTATTTAATTGTATCACTATAAGCTTTATCAAAAAGGAAGGTCTTAAGCGCACTCTTAAAAACGGATAGGGTGTCTGCCGCCCGAACACAAACTGGAAGCTGATTCCACAAATGTGGAGCTTGATAAGAAAAGGCTCTGGCTCCCATTGTACTTTGAGAGACTCTAGGAACAACCAACAACCCTGCATTCTTGGAACGCAATGCCCTAGTAGGACAGTAGGGTATAATGAGTTCTTTAAGGTAAGATGGCGCCTGCCCATTAAGGGCTTTGTAGGCGAGAAGAAGAATTTTCAATTCTATCCTGTGTTCTATAGGGAGCCAGTGTAAGGCAGCCAGAACAGGAGTAATGTGGTCCCTTTTCCTAACTCTGGTTAGTACACGAGCTGCAGCATTTTGAATCAGCTGAAGCGACTTGACTGACTTCTTGGTACTCCCTGATAATAAGGAGTTACAATAATCCAACTAGTTTCTCTGCATCGTGTTGAGACAAGATATGCCTACAATAACACTTTGGTTCAACATATCTGGTACAAACTCCCCAATTGTTGTGATACATGTTGCAATTACCTTGAATTTGTACATTGTACATGCCAGCAGTGCAGGACTCAAACCCCTGTGGGAAAAGTCAGGCTGTATGGGTTAAAAAAACAAACAGTGTACAGCAGGAGGAGGAGTTTCCCCTCCCCTCGGAGCAGGAAGTGTTAAATACGCAGTTTACCTGGAGAGGCTGCAGACGGTGAGCATATCTATGAATATTCACCTTTTGAGGGGGCACAAAACAGACATTAAATTACTTATGATATATTAGGAAGAAAGGCCACTTATTTACTAAGTTGCATAGTTACAAATTCTGTTTTCCCCAATAGGCCTTGAACAGTATCAATACCTGTACCTGTTTCCACTTGTACATTGAATCCATTTCCTTCATATGAAGCCAAGCATGTGTTTGTTTTTAATGATATGCATGGATGGGAAATAGAGAACTGAGGAGAAAGTAAACCAATAGCAGAAAAGACAATAAATAGCCCAACCCAGAAAAAAGACATTTTGACATGTGTGTGAGTTTCTTTCTTTACACACTTTTCAATCTTTTCAACACCAAATGATTGGCTGCAGATCTGACAAAGAACATATTAACCACAGCAGGGAGCTTCTCTGTGTGTCAGTCCAACAGTGCATTAACCCCTTGTTACAAAAGCTTGTCCGAAGGCCATTTAAACACTGTCCAACTACTGGAGAGAGTCCCTGCCTGAACATGGACATCGCAGCAGTAAATGCTCTCCCTTATGAGGATTTTGTGGATATTCTGGGCAACGTGGTGGAGAAGTGTCCCATAGTAACAGCTGCTGTGTGGTCGGGGCGTCCCTTCCTGAGCCTGGCTGCGTTGGAGGCTGCAATCAGTGAATTCATCGATGCTCTTCCAGAATCAGGTGAGATACAGACGTAAAGAAATATGTGACTTTTTTTACATGTTCAGTTTGTGTCGCTGCTTTTGAGGTTGTTTGATCTTAAATGACAGATACACAGTGTGTGAATGTTGTTTTAATTATATTTACTTGAGTACGAGCCACTTCAGTACAATTTTAAGTTACTTTACCTCACAATACAAATGTTATCCTTCCTCATACGTATACTCCACAGTTTTGGGAGCTGATATTGTACTTTTTACTACATTACATTTACCTGACGGGTTTATAGATTCAGATTAACACAACCACTAAATTAACTATGATATGATGTATTAGGTTAAGATATCCAGCAGTAGAGTAATCAACTTTACCAGCTGATGAATATCAATGATCATAATCTGGTAAATGATGTGATTCTGAAATGGGCCATAATAAAAGGCTACTTATATGTATAGGTATATGAAGCCCACACTTTTTGTACTTTTACTTCAGCAAGATTGTGAACGCAGGTCTTGCAACAGAGTATTTTAAGAATGTAGTTTTGCTTTCCTTAAGTAAATGATCAGAGTACCTCCACCTGTGTCCAGGTAAAGAGGGGATCCTCAGGTGTCACCCAGATCTCGCGGGAAGAGACCTCCAGAGCGGCTCGTTGACCCGGGAGTCCCACGAGGAGCAGGCAGGGTCCGGGATGGGTGCTCTGAACTCGGGGGAAGTCTCGCTCATGGCCCGGCTCAACCAGGAGTACAAGGAGCGCTTCGGGTTCCCGTTTGTGATCTGCGCCCGGATGCACGACAAGGAGAACATTTTACGACAGCTGTTCGCGCGGTGCCAGAATGAGCGCGCGGTGGAGAGGGCGCGCGGCATCGAGGAGGTGAAGAAGATATGTCACCTGCGTCTGCAAAGCCTCGTGCTCACTGACAACAGGTTATGAACTTTTACTGGAGTTTATATTGGATTAGTGCCAGTGTGACCCGGATGTAAAGACTGCCATTGTTCCCACGCCTGATAGGCTTTGTGATAACTTTATTCCAAATGTGTGTTAATCATACTGTACAATGAATTCTTTAAACAATAACATATATGCACCGTTGATTCTAATTTATCAATTTACATTATATAACCTATATACAAGTGGATAATATGGCAAATACAGTCATATTAGCATATATACATTAATAAACTCAATGTATAAACTCACATGTTTGAGGTGTAACATTTGATTCGACCATTTTACAGTTTGTTGAATCCTTGCTGAATGCTGTTGCCTGTTGAAGGGGAAATAAATGTACTCCTTGCATGTGGTTGTCTCAGCATGCACCGTGGTTCCCAAAACTGAAAGAAATGTCCATTGATAGACCAAAAGGAGGTGAAGGTAAGGGGTCCTGAAAAATTGGCACTAATTGAAATGACTTTACTCTAATTGAGACTTTAAGGCTCCACTCTCAATTATGAATAGTATTCCTAAAAATATAAAAACCTCTCAAATTCTTGTTAGGTATACATTGAAAAACACTCAAATGTCCCAGTAGGTTAAGTATTTTAGGTTTTACTCTCATTTGGGATTCTTATATTCCTAAAATCAAATTGCATACCTAAAAATCTGTTTTTGAAGACTTCCATTGAAACAAACTGAAACGTCCCTGCGTGAGTTAGAGTCTATGCAGTCTCTCTGGCTCCAGCTGCGGGGATGGAGTGACCGTGCAGCGGGGAAACAGGAAGGGAGGTGGGGGGAGGTCCGGTGGTGGAGGTGAGCCCCCCGGTGGAGGTGAGCCCCCCGGTCGAGGAGAGCCCCCCAGTCGAGGAGAGCCCCCCGGTGGAGGAGGTGTCCCCCTGGTCCCCGGAGGTGATGGAGGAGTCCTGGTCCGGGTCGGTCCCCCTCCCCCTCCTGCGGTCCTCCTCTTTCTTCCACTTCATGCGCCGGTTCTGGAACCAGATCTTGATGTGTCTCTCCGTGAGGCTGAGGTTCAGCGCCAGCTCCACGCGCCGCGGCCTCGAGATGTACCTGTTGAACAGGAACTCCTTCTCGAGCTCCAGCAGCTGGGCGCGCGTGTAGGCAGTCCTCGTGCGTTTGTTTTCCTCTGATTCCGCCATCACGTATGGTCCTGGAGACAAATGGAGATTAGTGTCATTACATTACATTGATTGAGTGAGTGTCCTTATGATAACACTTTTGGAATCAGCTAATTATAGGCCTGTAGGGTCCCATTTTCTTAAATAAGTGTAATTAAACATTACAAAAAACGTAATTCACACACCATTGTATTCAAGAATTACAAATAGTTTGGGCTTTAAAAGAATAACTTTTTAAAACGTTGTATTTTTCTCTGTTGCATGAGAGGGGATCATATTTCATTCGTTTCTCAGAGGCAATTAATTATAACTTGTTTGGAGTAGATCTCAATTAATGTAATTGTAATTATAGTCATATGTCATTATATCTTGCACAAGTTAACATATCTAACAGGCAAAGAAAACCAAGTGTAAAATTGTCAAGATATTCACAATTACCAGACATAATAGTAATTTCTTAATCCGAGTTGAAATTTGGGAACAACAGGTGATTTGTGGACACGCTAAAGCTGCCAGGGTCATGTATTGCTTTTAAATCACAACATTTAATAAATATTTCCAAACGATGTGGTAAATTATTGGTATTTTATTGGCATACAAACATATGTACAAAATATGATTCAGTTTAGCTTTACTTTTGCAGTTAGTCGTTTTAGTCCTCAACTGCTTAATAATGCAGAATTGTATTTGATTGGATTTTTTTGCCTGTCCAAACCTAAAATGAATAGTGCATATTAAACAATTACAAATATCATTTATGTCCTTCAAATGTCTTTTTGTGACGATTAAAATGTAAAGTTAAAATGAGAATATGAACAGTGAGATATGCTTTAAGCAATAAACTATGTAACTTTAATTGAGCATTTTTTGGGAATATAAACCATTGCGCGTATAAAGGCCGATTTGTAGAGGCACAAATAATATCTTAAATCCTTTACTTTAAAGCCTTCCGGTTATTTATAAAAAGTCAGCCTTTAGAATTCCTTCAGGTTCATCTTGTCTTTTAAAAACGTGCAGGAATTAATTGACATGTTCGTTACTCTACAATTTACAATCCCAGCAACTGTGCGTAAATAAACCAAAAATACGCAACGTCACAGAGAAGTCTGTAGGGACTCTGAATAATGACCAAATTAGCCTACATTTGTATTTAAAATGTCCATTGATATGACAAAAGACAGATAACTTTATATATATATATATTTTTAACTGAAGAGACAGAGAGGAACAGATATACATTCTCCTCACGTTTCCTGGAGAAAACAGGCTTATCAGAAAACAAACTTGTTTTATAATAAGGATTATGGCCTAATCCAAAAGCATCACAGTGAAAGAGAAAAACACGATTTAATAAATGATCATTTAATTTAAACTTTTAAAACTTTATTCAAGCCTAACAAGGGACAGGATCAAAACCAATGTTGGTATGTAGGTGTTTTAACGGCCTATTATACTCTAGCCTATACAGCCTATTGATAATAGGCTGTGAATATGTGAATATGTTTTGTAAAGACAAAACCCCACATTTATGTTACGATAAGACCTGATAAAAGCAAGCGCTGACCTTCCGGGCCTTTTACACTTTGACTGACAAGGTAAACTGAAACACCCAGGAGCATATTGTTGGGAGCATGATGTCACTGCGGACACAGAAACACCGACTGAGTGCTATGACTACAGAGGGATGCAAATAAGACTGTGTATTCTGAATTAAGCTGAGGAGAAACTGATTTCCATTATGATCATGATGAATACAAATTCGAGTTAGCTGTCCCGTCCAGGTGTTCTCAAGGAATTATAGGGTTTAAAACTACAAAATTCATTAAATGTTTCCAGCTTGTGCGGTTATTTTTAGTTTGGTATTATTATTTAATTTGGCATTTTAGTCGTGTGTCATCTGCTAATCAATTCCGAACAATAAAAAGACACAAGTCCATCAAATGTCTCTTTGTGTTGTAAGATAAACTTCAGCTACATGTTTAACTAAACTATGCAACTTTATTTGAGCATGTTTCGGGAACATAAGCCTTAAACACTGATTTGTATAAAAGCGTTACCTGCCCACTGCCCCTTCCAGGTGTGCGAGTGAGACTTGGTGCTTTTCATCCAGGGGAAAGGCAGATATCTGCTCTGGTCCCCCGCGTCTCCATAGCCTGCAGCCGGCTGGAGAGGCTGCTGCTGGAGCCCCGGGTGTTGGTGGTGCAGCTGGGTCAAACCTGGGTCCTCCCGCATGGGGAGACTGTAAGAGGCCGAGATGTCAGGAAGGCTGGCCGTCTCCAAGGCTCCCATGGCCGGCGGAGTGTAGACGGAGTGCCGGCTCATGTAGAGGCACGGCGGCGGGCTGTGGCTGTAGTCCTCCGCCTGAGATCTCTGGTAGGCACAGGAGTCTTTAAAAACCTGGGAAGGGTAGTAATGATCTTCCCGATTCATGGCTTCCGAGGTCCCGCACATGTACAGTACCTGCGCCTTTCTGCTCCACCTGAAAGTGGCGCAACTGCGAGGCCCGGGGCT
The DNA here is from genome assembly GCF_902827115.2 of Pseudochaenichthys georgianus. Lineage (NCBI taxonomy): Eukaryota > Metazoa > Chordata > Actinopteri > Perciformes > Channichthyidae > Pseudochaenichthys > Pseudochaenichthys georgianus. The sequence goes on from NC_047522.1 coordinate 21,845,165, forward strand.
CCACACAGGTGAGTCACTTTGACACCATGTGACTCTGCAGCGACCAGGCCATTGGCTTCACTGTTTGCAGACCTGAGAGAGCCCAGTTTCCAGGATCTTCTGCAGCCTGTGGGATTTTCAGTAAATCAATGGCACTCTGTAAATACCTGGCACCCATGCACCTGTGTTTGGAGACCGGTGAATCTGTGAGAAATGGTTATAGAGGTCTGGCATACACGCTTCTCTTGCAGGACTGTCCTCAAACAATACGCCATCGACACTTTATATGATGTCTACCGTCTGCACTGCATAAATCGATTCGTATGGGCGCAAACATTGGCAGACCTGCCAGATAAGAGACCTGGATGGAGTTGTCTTGGAAACTCTGGTGAAACGCTCAAACAACATACAGCCTTTTGCTTTCATTCGTCTACCTTTCTCAGTTTAAGATGTACCCAATGCATCATTTAACACCATTTAGACAGGCCGGGCCCTGCACGAAGGACCCTCAGAGTTGACAAACACAGGGTTGCACTCTCGCCATGTTTGCTAGCCATTAGCCTTTAGCAGGTGTGTGCTCGCCCCATTAAACAGCCGCTCTCCTGGTTAACCAATTAAGGTTGGAGTGAGCAACAGAACTCAATTAACCTGCACAGCGACCCCACAACCTGGCCAACTCACCTGTGCCTTTATGCAACATGTCTAGCCACATGATCAGAGGGATCCACCTGGTTTTCATGAAAATTACCCCGGCTTTCCCGTGATAGTGCATCAAGGGTCTATTTGCATTGAGTTCTTCAAAAGCAATTATGGCACTTTGCACCGTATCTTAATGGGGCACTCAGCGACGCAATAAAGTTCAAGTAAACCAATTCTATACAAATCACCCCTGCACTATGCCTTAATGGTGTTTATATTTGATCATCGTTCGGAAGAGGAAGGAAACGGTTAACCGAGCTGCTCTCCACCACACTGGAGGTGGACAATGTGCTTTATGAAGCATGAGGATGTTAAACGCATGTTAGTTGACTTTTTCCAGACACAGAATTTGAAGTAATGGCTTTAGCGAGGAGTAATGCAGCTTACATGGATATAAGACATCCGTCCAGGGTTATCGTGAACACAGAGAATGGCTGTTGCCTAGTTTATAAAAGCACATGGACACGCCATAGGGAAGACACAAACCGCATCTCTTTCAAGCTCGAGTTCATGTCCATCTGCTGTCCTGAAGCCGCAGTGCCCCCACTCAGACACATGGACGCTTAATGGCTGCATTATTAGTATTGTAGTGAAGTTATTACAGCCTTATTAAATCACTATTAATCCCCCGCTTGTTCAACAGGACACATGTAGGAGTGTCAGGAAAACACAACTTCTTTTCTCCTTTGACAAACAAAACCGTTTCCGATAGCCGGTGTCAACATGTCCAGAAAGTTTGACATGCGATAAAATGTGCTTACCCAGCGGCGACAGCTTATGTAAACATTAGGACCTGTGGATACTGACAGAAGAATGGTAATGACATTATAATAGAAATCAAACCTCCCCGGCCGGGGGGGGGGGGGGGGGGGGGGGGGGGGGGGGGGGGAAGAAACTGTTATGTGAAAAGTGCTGGGCTGTAACGGCCTCTTGATATTTTATTAACTCTTGTTGTGTGGAAGATATGGGGTGGAAGAACAGTAAAAAGGATTTGTTGCTGGCTTTACGAGTCATCAATTTAACCTCATGAACTACAAAATGGTTAATTTGAAAAGTGAACAGTCAGTAAACTAACGAGAGAGAACATTTTCCATCTGCAGGGATAAAAATTCTCTTCAAACGGGTAAACGGAGGTCTTTTGGTCTGCCAGCAGCTCTGTGAGGCGTTCAGTGTTCACCTTTGTGCAGTTAGTGTCCAATCACAGTCTTTACTCATGAAGCCTGTCTTTGTCTCTGTTGTGTCCGTCCCTGCCATGTCTCTGGTCCCTGTTGTCTTTGTGGCTCCTCTCTTTGTCTCGATCTTGCTTCTTCTCTTTGTGATGGTGCGTATGGTCTGTGCGATGGTGGTCTCTGGGAGGTGTTCTGCTGCGGCGGCGGCTCCTCTCCGGGGACTTGCTTCTCGTCCTCGAGTGTCCGTCCCGTGAGTCTCCGCTGCGCCGCTGAAGGTTGGTGGAGCGCAGCGTGTTGAGCAGGAAGCGCTTGTTGGTGCTTCTCAGGGGACACTTTAACCTGAAGGACAGGACAGACAACCTTTCAAACTCTCATCTACCTTTGATACTGAGGATGGCTGGCTACTCGAGAGCATAATGTATTTGCATTACTGAGATGCTGTACCCGGATATTTAACATTTCTAGTAGAATTTACAGCTTAAAACCGAATCACATTCATTTAAAACTCAAGATTGCAGCTATAACTAAACACTGAGGTAATGACAGTATTTGTTACAGGTTATTTACATGTTTTAAGTATATTCCAAGTTGACTTCTTTTATGCCAAAACATACATGGTTAATTCAGAATATGCCCACTATTTAAAGTAATTTTAGGCTTTTAATTATATAGGTCTTTGTGGTATTTCATGCCACTGAGAATACAAAATTAGATAGTGAGAAAATAAAATAGGAATCCTGGCTAAATATGTTTTTCAGTACTAAACCGTGTATTTTTTAAATATTACAAAAAATATCTGGGATCTGTTGATTTCTCAAGTCAAATTGTTATTACGATCTTCAACAATTTTAACACATATCGCCTATTTTCCTCCTATTGTGCAGCCCTATCATATTATATGAACATTTCTATGTGGCACTTTTCATTGTAGTGTTATAATCACAGACCCTGGTGAGAGTAGTCTGTGCAACAGCAGCCACTTGAGGTCATAAACAAACAAACTAGTTGAGAATAAAGCATAGAAACACGACAGATTGTACTGAATCTTAACACAAGGAAGAAAATGGCCTCGGTGCGCGAGCACAGCTGAGCAGCAGGCACATGTCCACCATGACAGCTGATGCAGATGGCATGTCAGACGTATCACTCACCATCCTGCGGGGCCCATGGTCTCCGCTCTCACTCGCGCTCTGTCCGTCTCCTTCAGAAGCTCCTCCACCGCACGCCTGCACACCACACGATACCACATGGGGAGAGGACACAGACGTGGAGTTAAGTAACTAAGTACATTTACTCAAGGACAATTGTGAGATATTAGTACTTTACTTGAGATTGTTTTGCTTCTTTGTATTTCTTCCCCACTAGAATTCAGAGGTAAATTGTGTATTTACACTTATTATATTTACTTATTTACCTAAGAATAAAAAGACGTACCAGAGTGTAGGAATACTCTGTTACAAGTAAAAGTCCTGCATTCAAAATGTTACTAAAGTAAAAGTACAAAAGTATTAGCATCAAAATATACTTAGAGTATAAAAAGTAGAAGTACTCAATTTCCAGTATGTCCCATATCAGATAGAAAAATATAACATGTTTGTATTATAATTATTACTAATGCACGAATGTCAATTGCTAAAGGAGGATTTAAATGACTTAAGCTACCCTGCAGTATACAAAGTCACCTTTACCAGCTTTGAACACTTTAATGATCAATCATTATAAAACATATCATATATATTATTCTGAAATGGACCAATCTGCTCAATGACTACTTTTACTTTTGGTACTTAAAGTATATTTTGATGCTAATACTTTTCTACTTTTACTTGAGTACCATTTTTAATGCAGGTCTTTTACTTGTAACATAGTATTCATACACTGGTACTTCTACTTTTACTCAAGTACAAGATCTGAGTACTTCTACTTTTACTGAAGTACAAGATCTGAGTACTTCTCCCACCTCTGTTGAGGACACAGATAGTACAAACCCTCATGGGGGAGCCAAGGGGAGGATGATTTAATTAAGCGAGAGAAAGCGGAGTGATACAGAGGAGAAAGTGAGTCGTTAGTGTCCTGGTTTGACCCAAGCTGCTGAATCAGCATCAGGAGAGGAGAACCACTCGTTTATCCGACCTTTGACCACAGAACAGGCGGCTAATAACTGGGAAATAGTGGCTGGGTTTCATTACAACCACTCTCGTCTTACACAGGAAATTAAAACAGCTGTGTACCAGAAATATCTCCTTCCTAACTGGTGGAGGAGTGCTACGGTTTAAAAAAGACTAGCTAGAAACGTAAGCAGCCGTTAGCAGAAAATAAGCAATAAAGTAGTTCCTCACTTTTCCAGTTCGTTGTCCTCTGCCATCGCGTCCTTGTAACTCACACGCTGTAATAAAGTTAGACTAAAACCGATGTTATCTTAATTAACGCTAGCAACCATTTATGTTTACTTCGCCGCGAGGTCCTTCAACCAAGGACCCGTGTTTTTAGATGTTATTAGAGATGCCTGATAGTAAAGCAACTTTCAATCTTTGTTGTGACATTACACCTAGACACAACTATCTTGCTATTTTTTAAATCCATATATCTTCATCTGGAAAATGAACTATAGCAATGCACATCATCTGATACCGGTGGTCAATAACATGGAGAACTGAATTGATAGTTTATGAGCCATTATTAGCTGTTTCCTAACATCCATATCTGCAGATTAATCTCGAATCAGCGTCTTAATCTTAATTTTATAATTTAAATTAAATGCTACAAACATTAAGTCAACATTAAAACCCATATTTTCACATTACGGATATTAAGAAGAAGTGAGGGAGGGTTTTCTTTTTTATTTCGAGCAGGCTCTTTGGAAGCCACCTCTGATTCTGCTCTGGATTGACAGCCACAAGCCCCGCCCACTCCCGTTGAGTGACAGCAGTGGGCGGAGTCAGCGCCTCCAAAGGAACGGGGGCGTTTTCGTGCGGGTTTGCGGAACGGGCCGTTGCGGTGAATGCGTGAGTGAGGTCCTAACAATCGTCCCCCTTTTTGGGGACGGAGAGCACGGCGCGGAGGAGAAGCAGCCGGAGAAGGTAACATGACATCTGTTCATATTCCGTCCTGCACGAGAAGGTGTCAGTGTGTGCATGGCTCTGCATTCAGAGTGCCATTGTCGCTTCATCTGTCCTCGCTTCTCCTGCTGCTGGAGGGTGGGATGGATCCCGACAGATGGGGGGGGGGGGGGGGGGGCTATGATTACAAAATGTCTAATTGAATGTGTTAACGGGATACTTATAGACCATGACACTTCAAATGTAGTGTTGCCATGCTAAATTGGAATTATGACAGTGAAAACATTCTGATAATTGTCTTTTAAATCGGTGTCCGTTTTTTGTTGTTATCATTGCATGTCTGACTGTTTAGCTTATTGCAAACGGTCAACGGACCTCGCAGAGCAGCAGCGGCAGGCCTGCTCTTGCAAGTGGCTATCAGCCTTTCGAGATTCAGTTTTAAGATAAGGGACGATGAGATGGGGTTTATGGAAATGTAGGCTAAGCCGGCTGGACCAGAGTTTTTAAATCTGTGGCCTAAAACATCATCTCATCTTGTTTGAAAATGTCATTCCTGCAAGCGAGGTTGTTCATGGCTTGCTCTGTCTGGGGTGTAAGAAAAAAAGAAAAACGAGCAGAGACAGGTGCAGGGCCAAGACTGTTATTTATTAATATAGAGAAAGCAGTGCAATGACAATAACAGCATGGCCTTGGACTCTCTCCGACTCTCAGTGGGATTCAAAGGGCGATACTTCACTTGCATTTGATAGTGTTCATATGACTTGCATCAAAGAGTCTTGTGCTGCTTTGTTTAAAATAGATGTAAGTGCTTTTCATGGCAGGGGCTCTTAACAGCTGCCCCAGTGAAAACCTGAAGATCTTACTTATTGATAAAGACTATTTGCAGGACCCAAAAAGCTCTAGTGAAGGATGTGTTTTTGCTTCTTGCCTGTGAAGACTTCTTCTTGCATGTCTACAAGTCCGTGTGTGTGATGTGGTGATGTCACAGCTTTGTTACAGGAACAGAGAAGCTTTGTGTCCTCATGATTAATTCATGTCCAGCTGCGGGATGGAGACAGAAGCAGCCAGTCACACACAGACAGGAGCACTATACTTAAAGGAGGCTGAAATAAGTACCGGTCCGGTAGCCAAGGAGACAGGGGAGACAGGTCGTCACAGAAATGGGTATAGCCAGGGAAACAAAACAAAAAGCAGCTAAATATGAATCAAGGGATGCTCTCATCATCATGGAGCGTTCAGGCGGCAGAGCGTCCTGCTGAGAGGAATCAGAATCAGGTTTAAAGTAGCTTCAATTAGCCTTGGTGGATGTGGTGCATGCACACAGTTAAAGAAGATATACAATGGAAGTATAATATGACAAAATCCTCAGAATAATCAAATAGATACTTTATTAATCCCAAATTAGGTATTTCTTTTGTGAAAGCAGCAGTGTGTTTAGGCATTAACATATTTAAAAGGTGGAACATACACACATAGAGGTATATAAAGACGTAGCTTTGTGCACGATGTTCAGAGGGTTGTTCAGGACTGACAGTAGACGAATGAATAAAAACAGAGTGGTGGTGGGGGGTGTAGCAGACGGGGAGAAAATGCATCTGTTGTGCGTCTCTTCTGCATCCTTTTCCTCGGCTACACTCTGAATGTCAAGCCCCACTGAGCAGAACAGGCTCCAGGTCGTCATGGAGACAAGAGCAGACCCCCGCTGCAAACAGAGGCAGGTAGTCAGTGTGTCTTGGCCTGCTGCGAGCCGAGGAACGCCCTCTGCTGTCCACCCATTGCATCAGACCCACGGGGGGGGGGGGGGGGGGGGGGTTAGCTACCGTCTGAATGTGAAACGCCGTGGAAACGAGCTCTGGGGACGCTCTCTCCTCGTGGAGTGCTTTATTTCAAGACTTTGCTGTAGGCATGTTCTCTGCAGAGGAGTGCATCTGCTGTGCGCGGACACAAATATCAACGTGGAAGAATTGATTCTGTGTTCTCTTCCAGAGCCTCACACATCCGTCTCTTCTTTTGCCCTGTGCCGCTTTCACATCCCATTCATCTCTCTATCCGCTCATTTTATCTCTCACTCCCTCTTCTTGGCTCAGCCTCCGCTCCTTTTCTACCACGACTCTCTGTTGCTTTCCCAATCCCACTTCCTCTGATCTGTGTCCTCTCTCTGCCTCAATCCCAGATAATTCCCTCTCTGTGGAATTGGAAGATTGCAACAGGCGAGAGCAAAAGAGAGATTATACTGTCAGATTAGTAGACAGGAGCAGCAATACATAATCTCAGCACACACACACACACACACACCACGGTGTCCCTTTCCATCACGTGCACAAAGCATTTCCACATTGATAAAAGCACGAGCACATAATCAGACACTTGTTGTTTTCCCTGAAACAGCTTGTTTAACCCTCTGTCTTTGACCTCTGACCTGCAGGGCGATGTGCCATCAGCCACTGGGGGGCATCTGTCCTTCTGTGGCCTGAAACATCATCTCTTTTTGTTTGGAAATGTCATATTTGCAAGCGCGGTTGCTCATGGCTTACTCTGTGTTGTACGAAAAAAAAAAAAAAAGACAGTAGCCGGGCCAAGACTGCTATTTAACAATATAGAGGAAGCAATGCAATTAATAGACGCACATAATCAGACACTTTTCCCCCTGAAACAGCCGTTTAACCCTCTGACCTCTGACCTGCAGGGTGATGTGCCATCAGCTACTGGGGGGCATCTGTCCTCGCTGCCACCCCTTCATCCTGTAAAGCTTTTGGGACAGGAGTGCGGGTGCCCCTTCCCAACACTGCAGCCCCACTGGAGTCACTCGTGCCAAAGCTAGGTTGCGTGAAAGCAGCGGAGATGGGCAGCCCGGGCAGCGAGGTGGGTCTAAACGACCCGGTGGAGCCCACTTCAGAAGCTCTGTGTCCCGAGTGTGGGCAGATCCACCGCAGCTGGGAGAACCACCTCTACAACTACCGCCTGGAGGTGGACGACGACCTGGTGTGCCACATCTGCCTGCAGCCGCTCGTTCAGCCCCTGGACACGCCCTGCGGACACACCTTCTGCGCCCGCTGCCTGAGGAGCTTCCTGAAGGAGAGGGACTTCTGCCCGCTGGACCGCACGAGGCTGCAGCTGCCGGCCTGCCGCAGGTCCAGCATCCTAGTGCATAAGCTGCTGGACAAGCTGTCCGTCTCCTGCCCTTTGACCCCCGTCTGCGCCCTCAGCATGCCGCGGTGCGACCTGGAAGCTCATCTCAAACACAGGTAATGAAGCTCACATGATGAAAGCCAAGTCAAGCAAGATTTCACAAGCCCTTCGGCAGTGTTGCAGCTGTATAGAAATCACTTGCATAATTAACAGTGACACCTAGTGTGTTATGTCTAAAGGTGAAAAATATTTAGCCATTCAGAAGACAGTCAATTGCCAGAAGTTAAATGATTACACGCTTACATTTTAGCAAAAGTTCCAACAATTCATCGGTTAAATCTTCTCAAGTAATGGAATACTTTGAGGAAATATTTCATTTAAAGACACTTTGGGCCCATTTTTTCTCAATTTCCTGGATTCAACAATGTATCTGTTAAAGGAGAAAAGAATTGACAGATTGATAATGAAGAAAAAAAACTGAAAAGAGTTTGAAACCGCTCTCACAGTTAGCTTGTCTCTGCCAGGAACTCTTAAGGGTGTCCTAGTTCTTAGCCCAGGGCATTTAGACTCACCTGCCACCCTTAACCTAAAGGGTTTCCGTTCCTTTGGCTTTTGGCCCATTTGGACCAGGTGCTGTGAGACCCTGAGGGGATTATTGGGCTGGATAGGTCATGTGACGGGGGATTAGTGTTTCCCTACCGCACTGTACCGCAGTCATGGGTTGACTGACCAGGAGCTCCATATTCTCATTCTGCCATCATGCTGAGCAACTTCAACACCAGAGACCTTTTCAACCACTTCTTCTGCGAGACAGCCAAAGGCAACCCTGGCCTGTGGTGAGTCCGACACGGAGGGTGTGGGTCGGCACAATCATAATATAATAATAATAATGGCACTTCACTCTCCACCTTTCCTTGTGTGTCTCTCTGTTGCTCTGTCCTGCTCTGAAATGCAAGGTGGTGTGTGATTTTGATAGTGCTTCAAAGTCGCCATAGGTTAGGCTGCTGTTGTTGGGTGGATTTAGTTTAAATGCAGCATATCAGAGGATACTTAAAAAAAACTATACAGTGTGAGGAAATGCTACTTTTCTTTGTACAAAGCTTTTGTTTTTTTGGTAAACTTAGCTATAGTTGTGAGGACATATACTGTAGAAAAATGTCTATTAACTGTAGTTAAAACAAATTAAGATGGTGTCTTTGGTAAGAAGCCATCCATCCTAACTGGCTTTCTTATTGACCTGTATCCAGTGACGACCTAACACCGTCATTAAGTAAAGTAGATGTACCATAACAAGCTCACCTTAACAGGCTTTTGCCAACAAGGTGTCTATCTTTTCTGGTTAGCTGTTTCTAACCCTATCACGTCTTTAAGGAGGGACTAACTTTTGCCGCTTTAGGAAGTCACTTAACAGTAAAAAAAAATAGGCAGAAAAGAGCCATTTAAACTCGGCATACTGACTCCGTTAACACGTCTAACAGCAATATGTCTAAATGTAACTAACGTTTGCTAAAATTAGCCTCCGTAAGCTTCCCGTCACAACAGACCAAGACAAGCTGGAGCAGTGAATCCCCGAGCAGTGAAGGTTACCGTTTATCTCTCTTCTGCAACGTTATTGTAAACAGTCTCCTTGTGCAGGGATTTTAATCTATACAGTTTGTATTCAACCACATGAGCAGAGTGGTATGTCTCAGCGAAGGTTGCACGCATCCTGTCGGTGTTGAGAGGACAGGGAAAGGTGGTTTAAGAGAGATCAAACAGGATTGATCTGAGGACTAACGTGACATTCTTCAGCGGAGATTAAACCTCTGAGCCACGGAGGTTTGTCGCTCCTACTCTGCAGGTTTTAGATAGTCACAGAAGTCAGGAGAGGAGACATGAGATTACAAAATGAGAGGTCAAGCCGGGCCACGTTGCTCCGAGGTGGTGAAGGTGAGCTGGGTGATCTGATCATTGATGGCGAGGCACTGTCACTCCTCCTAAATCCAAAGGGCTCGGATTGAAGCGTCTCTAACGGTTGGATTTTTACATTTTGGTTAAAAAGTGCATAAGTGAATTCAGAATTAGAAAAAACACCGCTTGTTGACTGTTTTTCTATTTTAAGATTAGCAAGAGCATAGAATCGTAGGACAGCGATATACATTTAAATGATTCAATAAGCTCATAGCTGCCACTGTTGGTATAAATGATTTATCCATCTGTTTGTTTTCATAGAAAGTACTTCTCAGAATAGCTGAACTTGTCAACTGTTATGTTATTATCCCATCATTCAGCCAAAAGAATTGCTGATTTCAGCTTCTTATATGTGAGTTTTTTCTGTGTATATCCGTTTTGTTTCATGTTTGGAACTGCTGGTTGTTCAAATCAATCATATTGTTGAGTTTGGGAAATTGTGAGGACATTTTTAACTATTTTCACATTTCAATTAAAGGTGGGGTAGGTAAGTTTGAGAAACCGGCTCGAGATACACTTGTTATATTCCATGGAATGCTCTTAACATCCCGATAGCAATGCATTTCTTAAGTGCTTTGACAAAAAATACATTAAAAAATATCATCTGTGGAAGCCGTGGCGCTGTGAAAAGCACGACCAATCATCTGAGCTGGCCCGGCTAAAGTAACTGGATGGCCTGCCTGCCTGTCAGCCTTCCATCTGGGCACAAACTGATCTCGTGCCCTCATTGGTCATGTGCGCGTTCGTGTGTGTTGGAGGAGGGGCTCTGTGAGGAAGTGGCAGATTTTTTCCGTCTGTGTATTTTCAAATTCTAGCGCACTCGAGCTGGTTTCTCCAAAATGACCTACCCCACCTTTAACTAATACATCCAAATAAACTTGTTTGTAAAAATGTGTCTGAAATTGCAGTCACAGATGTTCATCTACAATAATTCTCGTATATATATATATTTATATATTCACTGTAAACAGCAGTTTCTCTGGTATTTTCTATAATCATCAGTGTGCCTTAATACATTGGGATATTTCTACAAAAAATACGTCTTCACCTTTTCTGCTGAATTCCTCCATGTGGCCCCTAACGAGGGGACACACAAACAGAGACTCTCTTGGTTGAATCAATTGCATCACATTCAATTAAAGGTCCAGTGTGTAGGATTTAGGGTAATCTATTGGAAAATGATATTCATTATGAGGTCATCATTAGTGTTTTTCTTAGCTTATAATGAGCTTATAATGAGCCCTATACCTACATCAAAGTGATCACCACCATGTGCTCAGAAAGGACCAATCAAACGCTCTAGAGATGGCCTTTTACTTTACCTGAAGTGGAGGGGTGTTGAGTTTGTTGCAATCTGCCACCTCACCACTAGATGCCGCTAAATCCCACACACTGGACCTTTAACTGATGCTGAACCTGATTTTTTTTACACGTCAGATGGACTAACAAACTGACGCCTGTTGCTTGGTGAAAGGTGTCCCGGGACGAGGAGTCAGCAGATGAGCGAGGACGTCCCGCGGTGTGAGAGCGGGGATGAGCGCGTGACGGTGACCAGCCCCCCTAGGTCGCCCCGCTCCCCACAGACCGTGCTGAGCGACCGCACGCCCACGCCGCCCTCCGGGTCTGAGAACACCGCCGTCACTGGGCCCGTGTGGACGGACGACGCCGGCTTCGACAACCCCGCCTTTGAGGAGAGCACGGAGGAAGAAAGTGAGTGGATCTGGGCTCGTAAGTAGGGTTAGATTATCAATGAAGTCAATACAGGTTAGATGAGACAAAATGTATCAGACACTGTAGAAATAATCCTCACCACACCGGGTTCGAATCCTTCTCGTGGCTTTTTGCTTCGTTCTTTCTCCCCATTTCCTGTCTCCTCTCATCTACAATAAAGGCACAAAAGATAATCTTCAAGAAAAATGAATGATCTATCCTTTAATGTCACTCCGTCTCTAGGTGTGGTAGGGATGGAGTGTGTGGTCCCCAGGGTGAAGCGACCCCTCAGTAACCCCTGCATCCACCTCCTGCGATCAGTCAGCTCCACCTCCTCCGGCTGGGACTGCGCTGAGTCTCCGCCCCTTTCTGCTGAAGAAGGTATGACATCACTTCCTCAATTTGGAGCAGCATCTTCCTACAGGGCTGCATAATGAGTACTTTTACTTTGGTACTTTAAAGGTCCCCTATTATACTGTTTCTCATTACTTTATTATAGGTCTCAGATAAATACAAAACCTGTCTCATTGCAGCATTACCCATAATCCCCTCTGTTTCAGCCCTGTTTCCAAAGTGCTGATTCTCCGTCTGTTACTTTAGATGAAAATAAGGAGCCACTCCCCACGCCCCTCTGGGAGACATTTGGTTAAAAAGAACACAATAGGCGCTTTCACACAGTTCCGATAGTGCCTGGAATTTTGCGTTCACACCAAGAAGAGAACTTAGTTCAGAGAACTTTTACCCCAATTGTTAGTCCCTGCTAGAGAGCAGGTACTTTCCTGGGGAGAAAAAAGTACCCATTTCTGATTGGCTGGGCGGATTGCAAACCACGCCCCGTAAAACTCTAAAAAGTTTTGTGAAGCCGCCATTGTATTTTCTGGCATTAGCATTATTAGCATTAGCATTAGCCCCACGCACCAACGGAGAGAGAATAACTTATGGTAACACAAAGAAAACATGGGAGCGGTGGAGATGAGGAGGTGTCGGCGTTCTGGCGATTTACTCGGAAGGCTTCAGTAGAAGCTGCTAGGAGTCCCAGCGGCTTCTACTGAAGCCAGTCCCCAACTCCGGGGACTTCGGGCGGCAGTATACGCCGTGAAGTTGTTTGCGGCCTGCCAGTAAACCCAAAGCAGAAGAAATTACGTCAGCGGCTTCATTTCCGCAATCTTCCCTCAGGGACTTATTCCGGTGTGAACGCGATCTGCTCTTTAGTTCCATGGGGGCACTAAGTGCTGGGAACTAAGTACGGCAAAGTACTTGGTGTGAAAGTGGCTAATGGTGCTCTAGGAGGAGATTCAGGTGATAAGGGGGGAGGTTACCTTGGTTGCTGATTGGCTAATGGTTACACAAGCCACAAAATCGTTATGACATCATAAAGTGGCCAAAATCTGATCAGCTCATTTTCAGACAGGTTTTTATAGAAATGGATCAAAAAGAGAGAGAATCTTTGTTCCTGAAACTTTCAGAGTCTCTTTCCACAGAGGAGACACATGTTGATGTAGAAGAGACATGAGGAAGAGGGGACACATGTTGATGTAGAAGAGACATGAAGAAGAGGGGACACATGTTGATGTAGAAGAGACATGAAGAAGAGGGGACACATGTTGATGTAGAAGAGACATGAAGAAGAGGGGACACATGTTGATGTAGAAGAGACATGGAAAAGTGGATTTTGCATAATAGGTGATCTTTAAGTATCTTTTGATTCTGATACTTTTACTTAAGTTACATTTTGAATGCAGGGCTTTAACTAGTAACAGAATATTCCTAAACTCTTGTACTTCTACTTTTACTCAAGTACTAGATCCGAGTTCTTCTTCCACCTCTGCAGGGCTGAGTAATAGGACAGGATAATCACATCCAGGCTACATAAGGATGCATTTGGAGATTCAGCTGTCATGTGATGTTTTCGTCCATGTAGGCTGTGTGAAGTTGCCTTCGCTTCCTGAAGGAGAGATAACTTCCATCGAGGTCCACCGGACGAACCCGTACGTGGAGCTGGGCATCAGCGTGGTGGGGGGGAACGAGACGCCGCTCATCAACGTTGTGATCCAGGAAGTGTACAGAGACGGAGTCATCGCAAGGGACGGGAGGCTGCTGGCCGGGGATCAGATCCTGCAGGTAAAACCAAACACACAAGAAGCTTCACTTTCACTATCAGTGGTTGCTAAAATCAGTTTATAGCTTTGTAAAAAAGTAATTTTCTAAATTATTTCTTGGGATGTTTTCTATATCTAGCCAAATATCCTTCCACTAAATAACCTTTTTTGCTATTGTTCTACCTATTAATGCTGCCATAATCAACATTTGAATATGAATAATGCATGTTATGACTACTTATATGTACAGTAAGTTGTGAGAAATAGGATGAAAATGGTTTACCAGTTTTGCAGTACCTCGATTGTAAGGAGCATTTTAGCACATTTAGCAGCTTAAAAGACAACCATTTTCTCAGTAGATTGAGGAAACCCAAGCTTATCTGCGAGTGAATATTGGAGTTATTTGTCAGATAGCCAGAAACAGAAGACTTCAAATGTGAATGCTCATATCAACCAACAAATTAATGCATGTTTAAAGATGAAATGGCCATCCTTTCCTCTGACCCGTTTTCTCTCAAGGTGAACAATGTGGACATCAGTAACGTCCCCCACAGTTTCGCCCGCTCCACCCTGGCGCGGCCCTGCAGCACCTTGCAGCTGACGGTGCTGAGGGAGCGGCGCTGTTCCTCCAGGGCGCCTCCCTCCTCCTCCTCCACCCCCGCTGTGCCCCACGCCCCCTGCTCCACCCCTGAGGGCGCCCCCTCCAGCCCGGCCACCCTGAGGATCACCCTGAACAAGAGGGACTCCGCGGAGCAGCTGGGCATCAAGCTGGTGCGGCGGACGGATGAATCCGGAGTGTTTGTGCTGGATCTGCTGGACGGAGGCCTGGCGGCGAAGGACGGCCGGCTGAGGAGCAACGACCGGGTGCTGGCGGTCAACGAGCAGGACCTCCGGCACGGCACCCCGGAGCAGGCGGCACAGATCATACAGGTGCTTCGTTTGCTCTTTCTTTAAGTAACTAAGAACATGAACAACAAAGAATCAGAATAGCTTTAGACGTCCCAGAGAGGGGACATTTACATTGTTACAGCAAAAGTAAAGAGCCACTGTGAGGAAACGTTGAATATGGTTAATCTATTTGGGGAATTGTAAGCTGTACTCTGTTTGTGGATGTGCTTTTTTGTATTTTTGTTGAATTAGTTAATTTGCAAATATATTCTTGGTCTGTACTTTAAACTGATTTCTAGTAACTGCACACTTTTTAAACTTTTTGCATTATTTTGTAATCTGCCATGTCTAATGTTGGGGAACGTTCGGTTGTGTTTGTGTAATGTGATAAATGTAAAAAAATCTCAAAACACTACAAATAATAAATACAAAGTGGTATATATATACTGCACATAAGTAATATTGCACAACAGAGGTGTATAGTCAGTGTAGCGCATTTGAATGAGTAATTAAGTCCATAAAACTGTGTCTCCCCCAGGCCAGCGGAGAGCGAGTCCACCTCACGATTTGCCGACCCGCCAAACCGGCTTCTCCTTCACCGCCTAAATCCAGCTCCACCCGAGACCTCTACTGCCTTGATCACTTCCTGCCTAACCACAGCTGCACCCCGAGCCTTGTGCCCGCCACCCTCTCCCGCTCCACCACCCACAGAGTAAGTAGTAGTAGTTTGTGCGTGCGTGCGTGCGTGCGTGCGTTGGGTCAGAAAATACATGATTTAGCATCAACAAAATGCAAGTGTTTAGTGATTTTAAGCAGTTATTTTAGATAAATATGGTTGATTTTTGTTTGGACATGAGTGAACGCTGTACCTGTGTGTCCCCAGGACCTCTCCCAGTGTGTGACCTGTAAGGAGAAACACATCACGGTGAAGAAGGAGCCCCTGGAGTCTCTGGGTATGACGGTGGCTGGAGGGCGGGGCAGTAAGAGCGGGGAGCTGCCCATCTTTGTGACCAGCGTCCAACCACACGGCTGCCTGGCGAGGGACGGGCGAATCAAACGAGGTGAGCGACCCCCTTTAGAAACGACAAGAACAGGAACAATTCAGATCAAGAACATCAGGAACTAGAATATGCATGTCCTGAAGAAATTGCGGTGGGAATGCTGTATGTTAGTTATGTAAGGGGGGCAGACAGGGCCGGCCCTAGACTTGTGGGGGCCCTAAGCGAGCTTTGGCTTGGGGGCCCCCCTCACTCTAGCACGTTCTCACTACAGTGCACACAACACAGAACCAACTTCCGTCTTATGATGTTAGCATGAGCACACATATTGTATAAATAAGCATGTAAACACCGTGGACCTAACATCCTCTAGGCAGGGTCCTCATCTCCGCTAGGGGGGTCCGGGGGCATGCTCCCCCAGGAAGATCTTTTTTTTTAATATTGAAATAAAAATTATTAAAAGCATCAAATCAAATCCAGTTTTATTTATATAGCACATTTATAAAACGATTTTTGGTCGAGCCAAAGTGCTGTACATATAATAAAAATAGCCTACAGTAGAGACACTTTACAGCAAAAACAACAGCACAGATTGTTCAGAATATCAGTATGAGAAAAACGACACCCTCTAACCTTAGACCCTCACATCGTACAAGGAAAAACTTCAATCAATCTGGTGCACTTTGAGAGCAAAATTAAGAGATATATGGATACATCTCTCAACATCTGTATGAAACAGAACTGTAAACAGATTTTATTTTTCTTATATTTTACAAATCACTCTCCTTTTAAACTGTATTCTTGTTTTGTCATATAGTATTTCACAACTGTTTTTCATTTATTCTCTTGGCTATCCATCTCATAATGTTCACATAGAAACTAGCTGTCAATAGGAATATCATTCAGGAGAATTATGATTTCATGTAAAAATCTGTCACAAAAAGAGGTTGCATATTTTAATTCAGGTGTTGTTATGGCAACGTCAGTGGCCAAACAGCCACATTTACTGCTGCAAATACGTTCAAACATGCTGTCGACACGTAAAGCAGTGGCAACTATGCCACCATTTCAGCTGACCTTTTCTCAGAAATACTGTCACATAACATCCATATATATTTCATTGCTAGGTTGATGCTTAGCTAAGCTAACTATGAAACACTTTAACTGACAGGACTCAGGATCAACTGTGTACTGTAAGGTAGCTTCTAGCTTCATGTCGAACACAGACAGTAAGTCAACATTTTCCAGAGAGCTTTCTTTGAAATCACCAGGTAACGCTACAAAACATAACATTTAGATTGTATGACGAAGTGTTTATATATCTGGCTAGCTATAGCTACTTGCTATCGGTTTAGTTTACCCCCGCGATTCAAAGTAACGTCAACGTAGCTGTAATTTATGCTTTGCTTACATGTTCGCATAACTTGGAAGTTTACTGACATTTGCATACCTTGTTCACCTGGCTCAAGTGATGGCTCTGGGGTTGTTGTGTGAGCCACCACTTGAGAATTGTCATGTTTTTTAAGAAAATATGTTCTTATGTCCATCTTCAAAAACTCTGAGTCCGACTGACAGTTTATTTTAAACATTGTCACAGCTCACAGGATAGGTACCTGTCAGCCAATAAGACGGATGTTTATTTCCATTCAACTCTCTGGTTGGTCTGGTGCCTTGCCTCTGTTGCATTCACTGAACACGGGAAATTACAATCCTGCCGTCCTCTCTAGTGTCATAATGAGGTTCAGGTAAAGCCCGGTGAATGTATTATATGATTGACTCAATCATATAATACATGACTTTGAGAGTAGGCAATCTAGGCATATTAACAAAATTAATTAAACATACTTATCACGGCGACGGTGTACTGAGATTATTATTTCTTTCTTTTTTTGTTGCTAGGGGGCCCCTAGTGGCTGCGGGGCCCTAAGCGGCCGCTTATGCCGCTTAATGGGTCGGGCCGGCTCTGGGGGCGGAGCAAAATGTGCATGTCCTAATCGCGCTGCACGTTTTTATATTTTGACGGCGATGTAAAATGAGGGAGAAGAAGCCAATAAAAATATGGGGCAGAACGTACAGTATGGTGTTTTTTAAACATAGATTTTATTATTTTCATGAACTACAATACAAACAAAGTGTCAGAGAGGTCAAAAAGGATATACATTACATAGACCATGTCAGGGTTCGGATCAATAGTAGCTTAGTGAAGGGTCTTATAGGTAGTCCATTTAAACAGTTTATTTTCAAGTCCTGATTGTTTCATTCCGAGTCTTTCCATATAGAGTATCTCCTCCATACAGTATGTTGTAAATGCTGACTCAAACTACAGCGTCTTCTTCCTCCTCCTCCAGGTGACGTGCTGCTGAGCATCAACGGGCAGGACTTGACGTACCTGAGCCACAGCGAGGCGGTGGGCACCTTGAAGGCAAGCGCCGCCTCGCCCTCCGTCCAGCTGCGGGTGCTGGAGGTCAGCATGGTGGTGGAGGAGCAGGACCGCGACGAGCTGCTGCCCCACACACACGACAGCGACTTCGATGCCAACTGGTCTCCATCGTGGGTCATGTGGCTCGGACTACCCAGGTGGGCACATCTGAACACCTGGGACGATATAATCTGAAATATATGTCAAGATAAATTGTCGCTTGATTAAAACAAATATAACATCAATATATCAGTGCATTAATTACTGTCTGTTCAGGTCAACATTCAGGGTTTTTCTTTGAATTCAGCCTGATTGCTTATTTAAATGTTTGGTAGGGTGACATTTTACAGTTAGTTGCAAGGTTTAATTGCCTAACAGAAATCAAAATGAACAAGAAATTTGATAAAATATTCCCAAGTATGGTGATTTCCTGATTCTCTTTGATATATATCATTATAAACTAAATATATGTTTTATACACATTATTGACTATTTTCTGTCACCTTACAGACCTGACGATTAATTGAGATGAAAGGCAAAGTAATGAAAATATTTGTAAGTAGAAGTTTTAGGAGATGAATCATCATCTTTGCCTACTCTCTCCCTGCAGCCTCCTGCACAGCAGTCATGAGATCGTCCTGCGGAGGAGCCACCCGGGCAGCTGGGGCTTCAGCATCGTGGGGGGATACGAGGAAACCCACGGCAACCAGGCGTTCTTCATCAAGACCATCGTCCTCGGCACACCTGCGTACTACGACGGCCGCCTTAAGTGAGTGATCAGTTCATCATGTGACTGTCTGTGGCTTCTGTTAGCATGAGTAGCTAGATAAACCGTGACCTTCAGTTGGTGATCAATACTGTAAGAGTGGCGTTATGATAAACCACGAAGAACAACGCACATGTCATCACTATGTAACACTTGCTCTTCTATTGGCTAGCGCTCCAACATATTGTATGTCATAGGCTAAGGGGCGGGACATCTTTACAACAGAGCCGGCCAGCTAACCAATCAGAGCAGACTGGGCTCTGGTTTCAGACAGAGGGTGAAAAAAGGTGCTGCAGCACAGGCAGTATGAGAAAAGTAAAGAGCTTTTTGAACATTAAAGCATGGAGACATGTAGAGACACTACATACTGATATACACCTGACAATGTGCAGAATAAGGCCCCTTTAACTGTAATTTCAAGCTTCCTGCCACGCTGACTGTCTTTTCAAATGTCTTCACATGATGTTCTGTAACAGAGCTGTTTGAAAGGCACCTCCCTCCTCGCTGTCAGGTCCTGTTTAATAATCCCCACTGACCTGTCTCTCCAGGTGTGGAGACATGATCGTGGCAGTGAACGGCCTGTCCACAGCAGGGATGAGCCACTCGGCGCTGGTGCCCATGCTGAAGGAGCAGCGCAGCCGCGTGGCGCTCACTGTGGTCTCCTGGCCCGGCAGCCTGGTGTAGCCGCGGCCAAAACCACACAGAATGTTTCTATATTGGGAACGACCTTGGCCAAAGTGAACTGGTACACACTACTATACATCCCTCCATACCGGGCTTAATCCAGGACCAAAAGCATCCAGAACTGTAGTAGACCCAGCAGGACCAGGTGGGAACTGATCCAGACCGTGCCATGTCACCTGACGGACTCTCACACACTGCTGTGCTCATATGGTCATGTTGTTATCACTCCTGTAGGGGGGACATGGTACTGCAGGCTCGGTGTTCACCTCACCAGGCAGTCGCTGTATTCAGGTGGATGCATGGTAGACATATTAAAGTAAAATTAGCCATGATCCTCCATCACCTAGGATAATGACTTGTAATCATGATGCTCTGCAGCACCATCCAGCTGAATAAGCCTCGGGCCTTATTAGAAAACCTGCCGCACCCTGGGGGGGGGGGGGGGGGGGGTCTCGACTGCCCTTAGGCTTCATCACCATGACAACCAGCTGTCCCATCAGCTGGAGTTTTATACATGTGTGTGAATGTGTATACCGTTTGTTTAATAAACATTTCCTTCGAAGGATTAATGGCTCTTCAGCGTGCTTTTTAACTGGGCAAGTGGGAATTGTCTGTTAATGAGCAAGAGGCAGTTTACTTGGATATTGCTGTGTTAAGGAGGCTTTATTTTCAGAAAGAAACTATAACAGAAAATCATAATGTGCACACGTGCAACCAGATATTTATATAGTGAAGCCTCAGGGTTTGTTGGTTTATGGTTTGTCTTTTAGAGTTGTGTTGCGCAGCTTCGCAGTGAGCTTGGTGGTTTCTGCTTGATGAACTGCCTTTTTGAGACGCTTTGAAACATGCCAGGGCTGGTTCTTCTTCGGCCGCAGTCTCTGCAAGGAGAACACACCAATAACTATAATACAAGGACAACATGGAGCAGAGAAGTGTCACATTTACTATAAGAAATAAATAAAAAAAGATGCATTACCTTCAGCTTTCTCTTTGCTGGGTCATGCACCACTCCATGTCGCCACAGGCTTTCCTGATGAAAATGAGACTAGTTACCATCTACAAAAATAGCAGCAAGTTCATAGATTACTCAAAACATTTCATAACTAGCAAGGTATTGATTCCGTTTTTAAAGTGTTGTAATATCTGCCACATGCTGTAGCAGCATTTTAACGGTTTAGTCACCCAAAAACATTAAATGTCCAATAAATAGTTCAGTAATATTTGACAGAAGCCAGGTATAATACAAGGTTACTGGAATCAAGTTCAAGCTGTTCAAAACACCTTGAAAAAGGTAATAATTAGCACACCATGCACAAACTAATCTCCTGTTTCTCAGTACAATCTCAAGACTTATTCAGCCCAGTTCCTACTATAAACAATTTCCTTTAGTTTCATATAAAACTGTGGCGTAGTGGGTTGTGCGTAGGTGTTCGGGTCAGGGGGCACAGGTTCGAACCCCACTACAGTCAACATGTCGTTGTGTCCCTGAGACACTTCACCCCAAATTCCTCCGGTGGGGATTGTCCACAGTATTGAGTATGGAAGTCGCTTTGAATAAAAGCGTCTAACAAGTAACATGTAATGTAAAGAACTACTTTACATGGAGCAAGGTCTTCATTATCCAGAGGACCTCAAGAAACAAAACCTTAAAGGTGGGGTAGGTACGTTTGAGAAACCGGCTCGAGCCACTTTGTTATATTCCATGGAATGCTCTTAACATCCCGATAGCAATGAATATCTTAAGTGCTTTGACAAAAAATCCATAAATAAAAGTCATCTGTGGAAGCCGTAGTACTGTAAAACGCACGATTCATTTTAGCCGGCCCGGCTAAAGTAACTGGATGGCCTACCTGCCTGTCAGCCTTCCATCTGTGCACAAATGTATCTCGTGCCCTCATTGGTCATGTGCGCGTTCGTGTGTGTTGGAGGAGGGGCTCTGTAAGGAAGTCGCAGATTTTTTCTGGCTGTGTATTTTCAAATTCTAGCGCACCGCACTGACCGCACTCTCGAGCTGGTCTCTCACATTACCTACCCCACCTTTAAAGGGGAAAGGAAACACCAATTACAGCTATAATATTCCGGTAGTTTATTCATTTTACAATGGATATTGATCGTAATATTTATTGTATATGATATTACTCGCCAAAAGAAAATTAATTATCCACTGGCCGGGTGGGGAATTCCGGGACCAGGCCGCCGCCATTAGGGGAGTCCCAAATGGTGACGTCACTGGATGGGTCCTCGCTCCGGGTATCCATACCGGAAGTCAACACAACGTAGCAGATATGGCAGCGATGGAGGAATTTTGCAATGAGATCGACGTTTTGAACGATGAATTTGACTATTCGTCGGGAGATGACATTGATGTGGAAGCATCTACAGTTACCAGGCATCCCATGGACTATGCTTATGAACCGATTCGGTCGAATAGAGTGGCATACGATCCGGAATCCGCCGAAAGTACCGACGGTTCTGAACTCGCTGAGTGGGACCACCAGTTGCAGTACCGACTCGGTCTCAGAGGAAGAAGATGTTGCTCAAAACCCGGGACGAATGGACAACACAGATTGGTGTACATGTAACAATTGTGTGGTGATGCCATCGGAAAATGTCAAAAAAATAAATACAAATAAAAACACACAATGCTAACAGTGAGCCTCTGAATTAGCCCCGAGCGAAAAATGCTAACCTATTACCGCACCGAAAATCACTCCTAGCTCCCTTATTACTTATCCTCGCTGCACATCCAACACATTGTTTATGATCGTAAAGACACAGAATCTCACCTCAACACTGAAAGATACAAACTCGCGAGGTTATCAACAAAAACGTACATCAAAACAAGTGGCACTAGGTACTAACATGCGCTAGGCTAACGGCTTACCTTCCTCTTTGTCTGGTCCAAACTGGTCTTCAATGGCATTACAACGATAAAAACGATGATGTAGTTAATCCATAGGTTAATATCCAATGGGGCCGTGTCCCCTTTGAAATGTTCTGATAATCTATAAGCAATACAACTGCAATTCCGTTATCTGCTGTCCGCTCTGTGCTCCGTGCGCTCTGGGTCCTGCAATACCATCCATTGAACACGGTCGGTGTTCCTGACTGCATACGTTGAGAAATCGAATATTGTGGGAACAGATCCTAGCTTCAAATCCGATGTTTTGTATTGAACCAGGCATCCAGACTCATCAAACCTCATTTTGTGGACATAATCGTCATTTTTAAAGTGTTCGCTGCACACAGGTGCGTACTGATTCAGCGGCGGACCGTTTCATGGAAATAACCCATGCTTTGAGCAGCTTCTCATCCTTTAGTGGCAGCCTATGGAAATGTACTTCTTCCTTCTTCGTATAAAATCCATTTGTGCAGCCTGGGGCAATACAATAAACTCCTGACGACGACCGTTTTCTTGTAATGTAAACTACTGGTGCATTGCACGCCATGTTGTTTGTTATTGAGCTTTGGCCCAGGAAGCCTACCCACTCAGTGACGTCACTGGGAAAGTCCCGGAGCAATGGAAGCGCCCATGGTCATTAGGCACGTATTTCAAAAAATAAATTCGCGTATCTCGATCGTTTACATTGAAATAGACTAGATAAATACATTTCGCATGGAAAGCAGTTTGAAAAGTGTTTCCATTTCCCTTAAAGCAAGTGAAACCCAAAGCAAGGCATTTTATATCAAATTGCAGGCCTTACATTCATGACGAAGATCTTCCCACAGCCAGCGTGCGAGCAGCTGAAGGGCTTCTTGCCTTCATGCTCTCCCAGCACATGACTGTCCAGGTTAAAGCGACGAGTGAACGTTTTATCACAGCCGTTCCTGTTGCAGGACAGCATCCTCTTGTCTTCAGAGTGGACACGCAGCTCGTGCTGTTGTTTGAACCAGGCGTTGTAAAACAGCTTGTTGCACTCTCCACAATGCACCTTGACTAAAAAACAAGAAGTATTAAACACAAGTGCAATGTGAGTCATATTAACACTTGCAGCATTACTCGTACCTTTATGTTCTTTTCTGTGCTTCATATATTCTGTCCACGTCTTTCCCTGAAAAGGACACGCTTCATTCTCACAAGGGTAACCTGCAGAACAGAGTTTTGTTAAAAACACACACATAAAGGAATCAAATCTGTATGGTTATCAACCAACCTTCATGCACTTTCTCATGATGCTTCAGCTTTCTGAGAGACAGAAATTCTCTTGTGCAGCCACTGACAGTACAACTGCATTAAAAGATTAAAATATCAGATATTACATCGCCATGGACAGATACTATTGCGTCAGATGTGCAGCTACTCACGGAAAAGGCAGATACCCTAGGTGTTCATCCAGATGGGCTTTCAGTTGGTTCTTCTTGCTGAAATCCTTTCCACAGCCCTTATGGTCGCACTAAAACAGAACAATGAGCAACACTACATCACAGTGAACCCAAACCTATGTGTGATAAAGATAAAATGACTATTTGTAGGATTATTTTACTCGATATAGCCTATCCTTGTGCTGGTGAACCCGAGCCATGTGGTTCTTCATGCTAGTGTATGTCCCAAAGCCTTTGGAGCATTCATCAGCCAGACACCTGGAGGCCAGAGAGGGTAACAGTTCAAAGCAAAGCCAAGGTTACATTTTATTATAACCAGGCATTTAAAATAGGGAACACAGCGGCTTACTTGTGTGGGTTTTCTCCACTGTGATTGCGCTGATGTCTGCTGAGTTGATAGCGAGCGCTAAAGCTCTTGTCACATTCCTCACATGTGAAGGGTTTCTGAGATGTGGGGAAACATATGTCACATTACTCCACTTTCTCATGTAACTTCTTCTGTTTGGCCACTTACCAATCCTGTGTGTTTGCACAGATGAGCGTCAAGCCTCCATGACTTAGTGAAGACAGCTTTACAATCTAAAAAAGAACAAACTAAGATTTTGTGACTTTGCAACCTCTCCCCCATCTTTAATAAGAGATGTTAGACGTTGTGTTTTGGTCACAGACAATGCTGTAAAGGGGCAGGACATGTACTGACCTCCAATGCAGCTGCACCACCTGTGCCTAATTTAACTTATTGGGATGTACCAATTAAAGCAGGGACGGGGGTGTCCTACTCCACTGGAACTGAAAAATATGCAAGCATTTTTACGACGACAAATGGATTTTTTTTTTTAGACACTTGTGCAACATATGATGCTAAGAAGATTTGGGCCCCTGAGTGTAATCACATTGATACTCAAACGTTATAAATGTCCATGACTCTTCCTCCACATTGATTGATTCAGGCTCTAAAAATGTCACCTTGGCTCCTTCAGTGTGTTTCCCTATCTGCTGATCTGCTGTGCAGGGAGAGAGGCGACTGTCTGTCTCGATTAATCACACACACACACACACACACACACACACACACACACACACACACACACACACACACACACACCAAGAATTTACTGCTCTAATCTTAATCGTATCAACCCTCCAATATTGTTTTCTGATAGGTGTGATTTATTGTTGTCAGAAAGTAGACTTCAGTGAGATCCTTTGAGACCAACAAAGCTGAAGCTAAATCAACCTTTCTAAGCCTTTAAGCATTCACACACACACACACACACACACACACACACACAATAAACAAAAAGATCGATATTTCACAACTAAAGATACTTGTGAGGTTTGATGACCAGTAGCTAATGTTTGCTACTGTTATCTTACTTTAAGAACATGATGTAAGACACATTAGTTTGTGTCTTTGGTCACTTTATGACACTATTTCAGTTAAATGCTAAACAATGTCACATTAAAGCTATGCTAACTGTAGCTAAACAGTAGCCACTGTAGCTGCAATTGACAATAATAGTAAATGCTTAAAAAGCTGTATCAGTAGCACAAGAAGAACAGTCATAAACCAGCTAAGTGACTCAGTAACTGACTCATGGAGCAATATATGTCTAAGGTTAACTAACACAAGCTAACTGTAGCTGCTAATAAACTACTGGTCACACTACATAAGGCAGGTAGTATATAGGCCTGTATTAATATATAGGTCGAACGAAGACTATTTATTTCTTCCTTTAAAAGGTAAAGTCAATCTGAATGCTGAAACTGTCATTTAATTTAATAAGAAACTCAGCTTTTAAACTGCTTAAGGCATTAAAGGTTAGCCTAAATGCTAAAACATTCTGTAAGAATATCATAACTACAGAAATGTAATTGTCAACAAATCAAATAGTTAGCATTGTCTGCAAGACAGCTAAATGAATTTCAACCGTTTTATATATTTTTTTAATTAGCTATGATTAGCCACATTTTTTATAAAATACATCCATCTACCAGACAGGTATTGAATTGCAAGGTACGTCTGCCTGTTTACTAATTCCACTTTTCATTAGTAAAACCAATTTTTTCTTACATAGACTTGCTTTAGAACCATTCTTAGGTGCTGTTGGAGAAAGACAAAGACACTGACAATCCAATAACACTATCTGCTTGTCCAAACATTGGAGATCACCCTCTGAACCCGTGCCATGCTCTCATGTGAAACCTTTGACTGAGTCCTGTGAATGAGGCCTATTGAGAGCCTGTTGGGCGTTACCTCGCTGCCCTCCCACGCTTCAGGTGAGCCAGCCTGGGTCAGTTGACAACATTATCAGCCTCTCCTCATCCGGTCCCCCCACCTCAGGGCCAGGATCAATACAGCTGGCCGAATATCCACATATATGACCATGCCTGCCCCCTCTCTGATAACCACAGACTCTATCACCCCACCTATCACAGATACAGCATGCACTCTGTTTGGCCTGCAGCGGGATTTCCTTGAGCCTTTGTCCAACCTCCAGGCCTTTCCCAAACACACACAGACACACACGTATCTTGTGGACATACACTGTTCACACCCACGATTTCATCACAAATATGAGTTTTTAGACCACTGAGGGCTTTTTTTCCTACAAATAGGGGCCTTGGAGGAGGGGGCCAAGAGAACAGATCTTAAAGGGTTTGTTCACCCAAATCATAAAGTAACATTTTCTAATTGACCTCCTTGTTTTTTTTTTTAAACAATTCGTATATTGATTATATGTTTATTTTATTATCTTTTCTTTTTAATGACTGTTTTTAAATGCCATTTTCTTAATGTCTTTCGTTTTTTGTAAAGCACTTTGAATTGCCTTGTGTTGAAAGATGCTATATAAATAAACTTGCCTTGCCTTGCCTATTTAACATAATTTCAGGGGAACTATTGTACTTTTTACTCGACTTTCTTTTTAATTAAATAGTCCCTATGTTTAAACTGACTATACAAGGTACTTATTAAAACTTTGCGCACAAACCTAAGAGCTAATAAAAATATGATGTATAATATAGATTCAATTAACTTAGCTTTAACCAGCCTAAACACAAGAATAGCTCAACAAAGAAACAATAATAGGAATAATAAGGGCTTTAAACATTTCCTTTACTATTGTTAAATATCATAAATGTCATATTTTAACACTTTCCATTCTGCATACCTTTACTTTTGATATTTGTTGTGATAAATCTGGTGCCTTTTCTTGAAATTGAGTATTTAAATATGAGCTTTCGAACCTATAGTCTCTTTTACCATTCATCTTCCACATAACACACTGCCAACCACTTTCATAAGGACTATTACTTACACAAATGTAATCCCTAATGTCCTCAGAGAAATCTCAGACACAATCTAGGCACTACAACTGGCCTTGAAATAGACATTTGACTCGATAACACAACAGATTACCTGTTTTTTTTATATCTGGATGAACCTATCTTTTAAATTAAGTGAGATCAGTGGAAATAATTTCATAAAGTGCCACATTTCCACACTCTTGCATCAGTGGTGTCCACATCCAATTATCTGTTTGTGTGTGTGTGGTTAATGTGTAACACCGCAGGTCGATACGGCTGCTGGCTGAGCTGACAGACTCAATCTGTGTGTGTCAAACATGTGTGATTAAAGAGTTCATAGTGCTCCACGGCTTTTATCCACCATCATCTTCCCTCCCTCTGGCCGGCTTTCTCTCTCCCTCTCCTTCTCTGTTTACTTTGTCCTGCTTCAATCAGTAACCTCCATGAGTCAGTGTATCTGTGAAAACACACACACGAAGGGCTTACTGTAGATGTAAAGGCAGGATTATGGTATAAGAAGAACGCTGAAAAGACTTGCATTCCACATATTTGCTCATTTGATCAGTTTTCTACCTTAAAAAATGGGAATACACAGAAATATAGAGGGATTTTTCACCTTATCTCAATACCACAAGCAAGATCCATGATCAATACCAAGGGCTTTGGCTGCCACCCGCTCATTGATTGATTGCATTTTATTTTTCCATCTGTTTTTTCCCGGTTCTCCTCAGGTTGTTGGATACTTATTACTCCGTCCTGATAAGAGTTGTGTACGAGTTATCTGACCTGAGACCTGCAGGGTTATGAAGGTGAAGAAAGACGACCACTGCAGGTTTATCTCAACCCCATTGTCCAGGAGGAAATTACATCATCCATTTAGTCTTTCCACTTTTTAAAAATGATTTCACTTCCATATACTCCAAGAAAATGCAAGTGATGCATCCACAGAAATGGAATATAATCCTAGAATTGATTCACTGTTGGCCTTCTCGCTCCTGACCACGGACACATACATACACACACACTTCACGCTGTCAGCTGCTCCCTATCTTTGTAAACTGGTCCTAATTCGTGTCAATATTGGGTAAAGTACTGAGGTGCGATGAGATAACCTATTTGTCACATAACCAGCCAGCCATTCAGCCTCCACTGATTAAACAGCACACATCAAGTGGTCCACACACACACACACACACACACACACACACACACACACACACACACACACACACACACACACACACACACACACACGGCGTGACAGGCAGCTCATAAACACACACAGGTATGACTGATTGATTTTATATTTGTATCTAGAGGAAAATACTATTACATGGATATAGGCAACTTAACAATACAAATAATTTTAGCGATAGGTCACCTTAAAGGAAGAACTACTATAACTATTATCTTAATCTAATTCACCAAAAACGACAGAAAGGTTAACAAATGCATGAAATGCCCATTAATTGCTTTGACATGCTTAAATTGGTTTCAGGAGTGAGTTATTCTGTACATATTCATAGCTATCTTGATTGTTACATACAAATACAACTTTTTAGAATTGACACTTCCCTTAATGTTTTTATAAATCAACATCTAGCGAGTATTCAGTAAAATATTGTAGATATTGTTTTTATATTAGATTTGGTGCTCGGGTGGGGAATAACAAAATTAAGGACAATGATTATTCCAAGCATGTCCTCGTGCACACTGCCACCTAGTGTACAATCACAGTCACTACCTTGGGGGACCCGACTGTTTTAACCGATATAATTTACTGTGCAGACATCACCTTAATTCAAAGTCTAACAAAACATAAGGTATATCGGGTGCCAGGCATTGAGCATGGCAATATCATTTAAACAATTTCCCCAAACTGGGATCAATAAGAGCATCTCCAATCTGAAGTAATATTTTAAGCAACTCTAGTCCCATTTATAACCAAATAATTGATACTTACAGAATATAAGTAGTTTACACAAGTCTGTTATGAGAAAAACTGCACAAAAAATAATTGTAATGTATGTTACCCAATAAAGGCTGTTTTTTTCCTAGAGGATTGCAATATTGACACATATCGCAGCAATGCACTAGAGCTAATTATTAAAGACGTATACAGTAATAAAAAGGCTTTACAGACGCATGAAGAAAGTAAAACAAATACCGTTGAAGCTTTAGTTGGTGAGCCTAGTGCGACTAGAACTGGATGCGAGGATGTAAAATGCTTGTGCCGGCCCATGTGTGCTGGTCACTCAGATCGCCAGTGAAATGTAAAAGACTGCTTGATTTCATTGAGTAATCAAAGGAGGTTCATCACTGAGTGACATCATGACACTTTAAAAAATAAATACAAATGTGAACAGATGACAACTTGACCAACAGTGTGTGTACAAATGTTTTTATTTTCGTCAGCAGTTTATGCCATGAACTCATAGGGGATGGGCTCCAGCAGCTGGGGCACGTTCTTCTTGGTGCTGATGAACTTCGCCTCACGGGGAGCTTGTGGCTGTGGAGACAAGAGGGCATTTCAGATGATGTACTTATAATGATCAAGACTAAAGATGCATTAAATATTACAACAAATGAACAACAATTGTTGCAAATACAGTCAAAACCCACACTTTCTGTCTTTCCCATTCAAAATTCCAGAAATGTAAATAATGTTAGGCTTTAAATTGTAACTGGTTTCAGTTTGATATACACTACAGTGGATCGTAAATCACTGCCTTCTTAAAAATGAGTTTTTTTAAGACACTTTCATGGGAAATATAGAGATGTCACTGAATTGGGCTTAATGTCTCACCTGTCTCTTCAGCTCGATCCAGCTGCCGTTCTGCTTGGCCTCCATCTTGCGGGCCTCGTTGGCTTGGACGCGCTGCAGGAAACTGTCCCTGCTCTTTGAGTGCTTCACATGCTCAATACGCACGTTGATCCTCTTGGCCAGGATCCTTCCCCTGTAAAGTACAACATAAAGTTAACACAAAAAAGGAATCGACATTTCAATTAATGCATTCCTCGGTTCTGTCTCCTCGACACAGACCCAGGTCAAACAGGAGTTTGGATGGGGTGCATAAGGATGAAAATACTTTTCCCCATCTGAATGACCACTGAAGGACATGAACAATCCAGGTGGCAAAGTGAAAATGGGGGTCACATCCCTCTTATGTTCGAGATAACATAAGATAACATGTACAGCACAATTAGATTGAAGCCATTACGTTATGAAGGTGTCTAAGTGGTAAACCTGCTGCCTGATGATCTATCCTAAGTACTCAAGGTCAATATCTAACCTCAACCAAGAGGTATGGTTAAGAAAATGCTTCCAAACATTTCACCAATGAGAGATCTGTGAAAGAATGATCCGTCTAAAAGTGGCTTGAGACCACAGAGAAACATAAGGCATATATATAATCCCCTGCGAGGGTCATGACGCCAACATTGTTACTTGGATTCACACTGAGATACAGATCAACAAATCACAAACTATGTACACTTAAGTCCTTTTGTGTTCTCAGAGTCACAATAGTGTACTCTTAGGTATATCCAAAATAAAAATGCCACCTCCTACTTACTTGACCTGCTTGTTGACAATGATGCCGACAGCATGTTGGGTCACGTTGTACACACGGCCTGTCTTGCCATGGTAGCACTTATGGGGCATTCCTTTCTGGATGGTACCTGTGCCCTGAAGAAATTAAAAACATAACATTTTAACAATAAGCAACAAGTCTATTTTTGACTTGAAATATCGACGAGGATCTTCACATAAGAATACTAGGAATATTGAAATGAAGTGTTTTTGTAGTGTGGCCCACAATAACTACGCATCATGTTAAACCATGAATGCATGTTTGGTGACTCAATTCTGTTCAACTTACTGATCACAAAAAACAAAAGTTACTTGTGAACTCATAGGCCGAATCTTACCTTGATATCAACAATATCGCCTTTCTTGTAGATGCGCATGTAAGTGGACAGAGGAATTGGGCCTGTGAAGTAAATTCATGCAATTAATGTTTTGAATGTGTAAATAATTGTTACAAAAGCCCAATGTTGTCCTACATCACATTAATACAAGAGAAATTAACCCAAAGTATGGTAAAGCTTCTGATTCAACAAGTACTCACCATGTTTGCGGAACTGTCTGCTGAACATGTACCTCGTCCCCCTCCTCTTTCCTCTGGTGTTCGTCATGATGCCTGATTACTGAGAGAAAATGGACATCAGTTAGTCATTATAGAGCCTCAACAGTGACCTGTAATGTAAACCTATTAACAAATAGAAAGAGGGAACGTCAATTACATCTATCCATCATATAATCTACTATATTTGAATCTCAATGTGGCACATGAGAAACTACTGTAATGACAAGTCACACTCAAGTCAGCTGGCACACAGAATAGAAATAAGATCGCTAGTAGTTTGGCATCTAAGGCAGAAGTGAATTAAATCAAAAGTGGTGCATTATAATCTTAAAGCATGCATATATAGTGTTTTTGATCCATCACAATGTGGCACTGCTGCTAATTGTAACGACTGGGTTTGAGAAGATATGCTAACGATAAGGCTAGCAACAGACTACATGTCCAAGTAGAGGCAGCATTAGCAACTAGGCAGCACTGTAACGTTATCTGCAGTGTAAAGCACGCCAAATAAATCCGCTTTAAGTTATTTAACAGCGGAGATAACAGGGTTTTAGTGGAAAATACTGTTTCTGCTATCGTTTCTCTGTCTGCCAGGCCCGCATGGAGAGCCACGCTGCTCGTGCTGCTCACATTCAACGCTAAATATCACAAATGTTACGCTTTTCGACGCATTGTTACTCCACTGATATTTAAGAGAAGAGCTAACACGCATATATGGATGTAACTGTGTAGGAATGATGTGAAAATAAAGTAGAAAATAACAATTAACACGGAGAGGATCTTACCCCCGGTCTCTACAAGATGGCGGGTATGGCGAAAAGAGAGACTGAAAGACCCCAAACTCCGCCTTGTGAAATACTGTCAAGGCAGGCTACACTAACGCCTGAACAGAAATAATGTGACGTTAACGAAGGGAACAACAGTCGGTCAGCCTTTCACAAATTACAATAATAACTTAAAATTCAATTTCCTGTCGATAATTGGTCCTAAATCAGTTCTGATCCATAACATTTTTGTGATTTTCTGTATACTTTGTACGTTGGTGCAAACACCATTCAAAGCCACATGATGCGCATGCGCGAAACTTCAAGAAGGCTATCCTTTATTTTCTCTTAATGATAGTAACTTTAGCCATTATTTTAAAGATTTTTAATATGCCATATTCCACTGAGCTTTTCTCAGAAGGTAAGAAACGACATTTGTAGTCCTTAATCAAGCTAATCCACTTAATTATCCTGAAGAAGCAGAGGCGGAACACAACTAGCAGTGAATGCTCTGGATGTGTAAATAGAACTGGGTCTTTGTTTACATATAAAGTAATCCAGAAAATATATTAAATAAAAGTTTCATATTTCAGACTAAATATTTGTGGAGTACAGAATTAGTTTTGATTGTCTTTTTATTCATAATGTTTTTAATAGTGCTACTATTCATGAAGCCCCAAATGGAGCGACTGTAGGTTCAGAAAGTACCCGGATCATCCGGGGCCCTTTTGCTTACAGCGCATGCGCCCCAGGTCAGTCAAATGAAAGGAGAGATTGCAGGGAAGTATTTTATCTTAAATTACTTTTTAAATGACCTTTTAGTTAAAAACATCTTTATCCTCTGGAGGCTTCTGGAAACTCAACACTCAGTGCTTAAAATACCGATTTAATACATTCATTAATTAAATTAAGAAGTTTAACCAATTCATATAATGAAATACTGGAAACATTAAAACATAGGATAAAACACTTCTTTAAATGTAAAGGTAGGTAATTAAATAAAGTAAAAAAATACAAGTTTTCAGCGCATTTTAGAACTTTGAGACCCTACTGATTTAAACAAGTGCTATACAAGTGTTCGTGCTGGGTCGTTTATTTATCTAAAAAAACAGTAGACGTTGATTTACAGACGTCTCTTTACTAATGTAAGTCAAAGGAAAAAAGTATATATTGGGGCAAAAATGACGTTACGGCGGATGTAGTACTACCGTTTGGCCACTACGGTCATTTACACAAATCTGCTTCAACGGCCAGCGCACTTCCTGGGGGCACGAGGGGAGCCAGCCAGCCAGCCCAGTTTTGTCAGCGCGCGGCGGTGGTTGAAGATGGCGCTAGCCGAATGGAAATCCTAATGACAGTTTCCAAATTTGCCACTTTTTGTATCATGGTGAGTTCACTACAGCCTTTACACTGATATTATCAAGTCTACGGAATGATACGGAAATAATGTTTGGACTCTTATGGGCGTTTTTACCGTGTTTGATTATAAATAAAAGCAGATAATTCGGTGCTAGCCAAGCAGATTTCATAGCAAAAAGCGAGCAGCTATTCTCGGCTCTGATGTCTATTGGCTTTTATCGGGGACGTCAGATTGGGACTCTTTACTGTTAATAAACGCATACCTTGACGACTTGTTTGGTTTAATATGTATCACAGCCTCTTTGAGAGCAGTGACATTGCACCTGCTGCAGCTGAGGTTCACAGAAGCTAAGTGGCTAACGCGAAGCGATAAAGCTACACCAATCTTACATCCTGCCAACAACTGGGAAACAGCTGGATAATTATTCACTTCACACCGGAAGCCGATTAATCTGCAGTTTGTGGAGCAAAACAGTGGGAAAATAGGCTAAATGTACATGTCGGCCTTTACTACCAGATAATATGTACGCAGGCTATGACGACATGGTTTATCTGCGCAGCTCCATGTCCACTCTGCGGTTTGTTGCTGTCCACAGACTCTGTTAACCCTTCATAAATCATTGAGGGGGAATGCGTTTACACAAACAACCCCCGGGTCTTCTGCTAAGGTCAATAAACATCTACGTCTATTGTATTTTTGGCAGATGTCATTCTGTTATTTCAGCTGGGGTTTTGCATTCAAAACCTTTTTTTGTGAGTGCAGAAGAGGTGTACTACCAGGAATACTCTGTTACAATCGGCATCAAAATATACTGAGTACTTTTTATGCAGAATAGCCCATTCAAGCACCATATATTTTGAATTATAGTATTAACATTATTAGTGCATTAATGTGCACTTCAATGTTGCACTGTTTTTAGCTAAGATGACAGATTTGAAGGGGAATTGAAAATGCTTAAAGCACCTTAAAACGGCCAAGTTGCTTCCATTTACTTTGTCAATTACTTACTGCTCCAGTGGGTGCGTTGGTATGTTTTTGTCGTCAACCTAAAATATATATTGTTTTACGATAACAAACGTTTGCCCTGTGTATTTTTAGGGCGCCAATGCCTCTGCTCTGGAGAAAGAGATTGGATCTGAGCAGTTTCCGGTCAATGAGCACTACTTTGGCCTGGTCAATGTAAGTAGATGATGCAAAGTGTTTTTATTCATTTATCGCTACCTGTATGTTTGTCACACGTGATCTGACTGCTTTGCATGTTGTGATTTTTAGTTTGGAAACACCTGCTACTGCAACTCGGTGCTGCAGGCTCTCTACTTCTGCCGGCCGTTTCGGGAGAAGATCTTAGCGTACCGCAGTCAGCCTCGACGTAAAGAGAACCTGCTCACCTGCCTGGCCGACCTGTTCCACAGCATCGCCAACCAAAAGAGGAAAGTGGGCGTCATCCCACCCAAGAAGTTCATCACACGGCTTCGCAAAGAGAATGGTTAGATGGTGCAGAAGACCCTGAAGTACCCACTTAACAAGTGTAAAAGCTGAATTGTTCCCTAACGTCTCTCCTGACTTTAATCCGCAGAGTTGTTTGACAACTACATGCAGCAGGATGCCCACGAGTTCCTGAACTACCTGCTGAACACCATCGCAGATCTGCTGCAGGAGGAGAGGAAGCAGGACAAGACCAATGGCCGCCTTGCCAACGGCACATTGGACTCCCAGAACAACAACAGCAATGCCACGCCCGCTCCAACCTGGGTCCACGAGATCTTCCAAGGCACTCTGACCAACGAGACGCGCTGCCTCACCTGTGAGACGGTAAGACGCCTCACTGCTGTTTACCTGGGAAAGTGTAAGTGGCACATCTGTGTCACCAGAGTCTTGTCTGAACATGTTTTACTCAAACACTCCTGCTGCAGATTTCAGGGATTATCAAACAAACCCTCGAGAAGCTATGCTCTGTTTGTGCTGCAAAGCAATGTTTGAGGTTAATACATTATTGGTTCGTTTTTTCAATGGAAGTTGCTTGTTTTTGACACCCTCTTTTTGTTACAGATAAGCAGCAAAGATGAGGACTTTCTGGACCTTTCTGTGGATGTAGAACAGAATACCTCTATCACACACTGCCTCAGGTAAATAAACGGCATGTCGGAGCAGAACCGGATAGTTGATCAACTGAAAATGAGTCGGCAACTATTATAATAAGTTGCTTTCATCCAAAAAGCATTTGGTGGCTCCGGTTTATTTTTTCAGTTTTCCTTTGGGTTTGGACTATTGGTATGACTTCAGATTGTGACGTCTTCTTTCTTTGTGACTCCTCAGAGGCTTCAGTAACACAGAGACACTGTGCAGTGAGTACAAATACTACTGTGAAGAATGTAGAAGCAAGCAGGAGGCACACAAGCGGTCAGTACACTTATTTTTGCCATGTTTTTAATGTATATTAATGCATTTCTGTGTGTGGTTGGATACTCTGATGTCGTGCCTTACCCTGTGACATGTGTGGCGTAGGATGCGTGTGAAGAAGCTGCCGATGATCCTGGCTCTGCACCTGAAGCGCTTTAAGTACATGGAGCAGCTGCAGCGCTACACCAAGCTGTCCTACCGCGTCGTCTTCCCCCTGGAGCTCCGCCTCTTCAACACCTCCGGGGACGCCACCAATCCCGAGAGGCTGTACGACCTGGTGGCCGTTGTGGTGCATTGTGGGAGGTGTGTAGGTGATCGCATAGCCAGAATACAACACCTTTTTTAAAGCAGTCTCCACAGCAACTGTAGAGACTGCGGCAAATGCATACATTTTCTATTTATAAAATGCATTTAAACCCATTGGCACGAGAAACACAGTAAATCACATCTATACGAGAACCAGCACTGTTTGTACAAGGTGTGTCCCTGCTTGTCACAGCATACTGAAAAAGACTTGAGCCCCTTAATAAAGAAAATATATTAGACTTGCATAGAGTTGAGAAATGAAGACTGGAGTCCTACTCTGTCTTCTCCCTCGGCGATCTAGTTGAGCTCCCTCAGCGGGTTATTTTGGAAACGTATCATGAAATTGATGTCATGATTTTAGGCCAAATATCATCTGGTATTTCAGCACACTTGGATCCATTTGGCTATCGACGTTAGCCTCTAAGGGGAAAGTCAATATTCCTGTGATTTCAAAACTGCGTCAGGACTGCCTTTTCTGTTTGCTGGTCGTTGTTTACAATCCAATAAGCAACATGAGATGTGATGCCTCATTTGCCCGCCACACGGGCTGTTCAGCTATTTGTAACCAAACGTGATCAGCCAAGAAAACGTGGACTTTATTAACACTTTGCCACTTTGCCTACAGATTCTGGATTAATGCATCTGATTAAATGGAGATGCTTTAAAGAAGGGGGGTCAAACTCAAATACACAGTGGGCCAAAATTAAAAAATGGATACTAGTGGAGGGCCGGACTGGTTCAATTTTTATTGCAGAACTTATTGAAATGAACGTATTGCACATATTAAACCTGGAACTAACTAAGCTTAAATGATTGCCTAAAAAACAACATTAAATAATCAGCTGCATTCATTTCTTATGGCTCTATCTGCAGCTTCTCCAGAGTCATTTCTTATGAGTACATTTTCCCACAGGCCAACAACAGCTTCAACAAAACTATTTCCCTCAGAGAGAAAACAAACATGCCCTGTTGTCGTGAGAGAGAAAGTGCAGAAGGAAACATCCATTAAACTCAGGTTGCTGCTCTGAGATGCTAGTTCAGATACTTGGCATCTCATCTCGGGTGCAAGGTCATCAATGTTTGGGCTCAGGCTCTGAGCGGAGGAGACCCTCAGGATGGAGTGAAGGTGTGATGCAATATACCGGCGGGCCAGATCTAATAGTAATTAAAAATTATCCTGCGGGCCGAAATTAAATCCACCACGGGCCTGATTTGGCCCCCGGGCCTCGAGTTTGACACATGTGCCTTAAAGTATCATTAGGCACAAAAGGCTTGAATGACAGTAAATTGAATACTTCTTCAACTCATTTAAATTCATTATGTTTGCCATTTTTGGCCTGGGGCATGACACGGTATTATAATACTATGTATCCTGAAACAGGCTTTATAATATTCAGACCACAGTGTTCACACAGATTGTGATCTTTCACAGTCAGCTTTTTAAAATATTTTTATTTGCAGCTGCACATTTGTGTGTTTCTCTAAAAGCCGGGTACACCCACGCAGGTGTTTCCACCTGATGGGAAGGTGAGAGCGTTACACCCCACAGGAGTCTGCTGGGCAAAACGAGTGGAAACACCTGCTGTGTGGGTGGTCCTTTTTAAAGTCTGGGTGATGTGATCATAGAGGATCAAGCATACTCTAATACACTGATCTATTCCTTTTCAGTGGTCCAAACAGGGGTCACTACATTGCCATTGTGAAAAGTCATGACTTCTGGTTGCTGTTTGATGACGATATTGTGGAGGTGAGTGAGTTCCTTGTATTTACGTTTATTTGTAAGTACCTTCCTGTTTCTAACCCTGCTGTATGTGGTCCTTCTGTTGTAGAAAATCGATGCCCAGGCCATAGAGGAATTCTACGGTCTCACTTCTGAAATCTCCAAGAACTCCGAGTCAGGCTACATCCTCTTCTACCAGTCCAGAGACTAACCGCCACAGAAACCAGAGGAAGACCCTCCTCATGGCTCGCAGCGGACCCTAAACGCACCACAGCCGCCCGCGTGGTCTCACACCTGCTCAGCTGTGTTTCATACTCGTGCTTTTACACGCTGCAGCTAAACAGTGGAAGTCTCCCCCTTGCTTCGTGCCCCCATACCCCCCCCCCCCCCCCCTTCCTCCCCCTTTTACTGGACGCTGCTGCCGGCTCA
Organism: Pseudochaenichthys georgianus; assembly: GCF_902827115.2. Taxonomy (NCBI): domain Eukaryota; kingdom Metazoa; phylum Chordata; class Actinopteri; order Perciformes; family Channichthyidae; genus Pseudochaenichthys; species Pseudochaenichthys georgianus. The sequence goes on from NC_047522.1 coordinate 21,883,473, forward strand.
ATGAGACGATAATGAATGAAAACTGTGTCAAGATTGTTTTGAAAATAAGACGCTGAATGAGGGTTGTACAGATATCGGTCGGTCGTACGCGTGTTAGGTTTTTCTTGGGTGTGGGGTATTTAATAATTCAAATAATGTAACACACCCCCCCCCCCCCCCCCCCCCCTATTCTGCACTGGGATTTACTGAGTGGCTTTTGATGATGCATGTAAAGGAGGATGGGTGGGGGGGGGCGAGCGTCCCACTCATGGGGTGTGCCTCCCACTCATGGGGCGTGCCTCCCACTCATGGGGCGTGCCTGGTTGTGTATTTCTACAGTGTACAGAATGGTATTTGTATAAATATTACAAGAAGATAATATTATTGGAAATTGTTCGACCTTGAAAATATGTATTAACACTATGGTGCACTTTTGATACCGTTTTGTAGGTGTTGGCGAGTTTAATGTGAGGGTTTGCTTGATAAGGCCTGTTGTAAAGCGATCATTTTCTGTTTTAAAGAAAAATAAATAAAGCCAGTCAGATTGAAGCAGGGTGTGCTCTCCTTTCTCAGCCGACAGGTGCACTGATGACTCACAGGAGCTCTACATCGCCTCTCGGTGGTGATACCTGGCCTCGCACTGCAACAGGGGCTATTTTTAATCCATTCAGACACAAATGGCAGGTGCTTTGGAAAGAACCGCCTGATTAATACTCGGTCATGCTACTGCGGTCACATGCACGAACATCAGGAGAGGAGGCAGCGCCGCAAGGATGGAGGGATGAGGCGGAGAAGATGGAGGACGGGGGGAGGAGGGGGGGACACATCAGGGAGGCTGTTAATAGCACAGAGAGGACAGGAATAGCAAGAGCTGCAGCCTCTGAAATATGAGTCAGAAAGAATCAAATCAAAACAGAGCATTGTGCAGATTAATCAGGTGAGCTGGTGTTAGATTTACTGGCGGAGACACGTGTTGCTACATTAAGAGAAAGCACAACAAGTGATACACATAAGATAAGATGGACCTTTATATACATATCAGTAGTAAAGACGTATATTCAGAAGAGTATCCATTCTACACACACTAAAATATACCGAATAAATTAGAGTACTCTCTAATATACCAATCTTGTGTCTTTGAATTTCTTGAAAAGCCCTATATTAAAAAAAAAAATTAATAAATGTATATATAAGCATAGTGAGCTTTATACATACAAAATTGTTCACAATAATTTTTTAATAAAACAAATATGTCCTGTGGAATATAGAGCCATGGACACACCTGTCCTTGAGCTCTTCGCCGGGGTTCAACCGGTGTCTCGGGGTCTCGCCGGTGTGGGACTCCTCCTCCTCCATCACCGACCCCCTCCTTCATCCCTTCCTTCCGCCGCCGCACAGCCGCAGTACACGGCGATGCTCGGAGCTCTTCTCGTTCTTCTTCTTCTTCTTCCTCCATCCTCCCCGCTCTGAGGCACCGAGGAGCAGCATCCCCCTCCCCGGGCTCCGTCCCACCATCCCGCGCAATAACATGCACTCACAGGGCTGTCGTTCTTCCATCTAGACGGGAAGTCTCACAGTCAAGGTGGGTTTCTGCAGTAATTGAATTATTGCGCATCCTCGACATGCATGTTTTTCCCTCTTGCTGACGTGTTCCTATCATGCAAGGTGCACAGAGGGTAAAGCAGCACCATATGGCCACCAGTTTGAGATGCATGTATGGCTGTGGTGGTTTTATTTCAAGACGGGTGCGGACGTGTCTTCTGTTATGGAAAGCGGCATAATATGCGTCTCTCAGCGGCGTGAATTCGTACCGGTTCCGGTTGAGGTTTATGGATGTCTTTTATGGAAATGTGGCCTGAAATCTGCTGCAAAGCCTGCTGTGGTTTTCAATTATGCTCTTCAATTATGCCATTCACCTGTGGTGTCGCCTCGAGGCCTCTGTTAGAATAAACAGGCGGTGTGTTTAATTCCCAGAGGAAAATACACGACCTGTCTGCACTTTAAATTGACAATGGACTACAGATGAAAATGAGTTTAACATATAATCTGGTTCAGTGCAACACATGGTAACATTAGTTTTTGTAACTGTACCTTATGAATAATATAAATGTACATTTCTATTTCTGTTGGGTTTTATTGTTTAAATAGAGACACTAGTTTTGGTATGGATGAAGGTTCGTTATATCTTCTGCATAATGGCATGCATCGACCTGCACCACATATGTAACCTTTGAAGGTTAAGTATAAAAAATCAGTAACTGTGGTGTCATAAAATCAACACAGACCCAGTGGCGTACACAGGTTGGGGGGGGGGGGGGGGGGGGTAGTGCCCTCTGTTATGCCTTCAGAATTAGTAGAGCTAAAAAGATGGCCCAAGAATAGACACTATTACTTATGTGTGGTGCTCCTTGTCCCTGTTGGGCTTGTGCTTTCCACTCAGATATCATTGTGTGTTTGTTCGTGTCGATTTCAGACGGGGGGCACAATGAGTGAAGAGCCAGCAGTCACCCCAAGCTGGCTGACCCCTGACCCCACAGCCTGGGCCAGTGGAGGCGGAGCACTGATGGACAACAGCACCAGTCTGGGGACGTTTCCAGCCGATTCCCTCGCTCCCAGCCAGCTGCCCGTGCTGGTGAACCCCTGGGACATCGTGCTGTGCACCTCGGGGACGCTGATCGCCTGTGAGAACGCTCTGGTGGTGATGGTGATCTGGCAGAACCCGGCGCTCAGAGCCCCCATGTTCCTGCTGATCGGCAGCCTGGCGCTGGCGGACCTGCTGGCCGGCCTGGGCCTGGTGCTCCACTTCACCTGTGCCTACTTGCTCCAATCTGAATCGGCCCAGTTGCTGACGGTGGGCCTGGTGGTGGCCTCCTTCTCCGCCTCTGTCTTCAGCCTGCTGGCCATCACTATCGACCGCTACCTGTCGCTGTACTACGCCCTCACCTACAACTCTGAGCGCACCGCGGCCTTCACCTACACCATGCTGGTGCTGCTGTGGGGGCTCTCCCTGTGTCTGGGCCTGCTGCCGGTCACAGGGGTCAACTGCCTGAAGGAGGAGGCCACATGCAGCGTGGTGCGGCCCCTCACCAAGAACAACATCGCCGTGCTGTCTGTCTCCTTCCTGCTGCTCTTCGGCCTCATGCTGCAGCTCTACGTCCAGATTTGCAAGATAGTGATGCGGCACGCTCACCAGATCGCCCTGCAGCACCACTTCCTGGCCGCCTCGCCTCACTACGTCACAACGAGGAAGGGCGTCTCCACGCTGGCCATCATCCTGGGTACCTTTGCCGCCTGCTGGATGCCTTTCACTGTCTACTCTCTTATTGCCGACTACACCTACCCCCCACTGTACACCTACGCCACGCTGGTGCCTGCCACCTACAACTCCGTCATCAACCCGGTCATCTACGCCTTCAGGAACCAGGAGATCCAGAAGGCGCTGTGGCTGGTGTGCTGTGGCTGTGTGCCTGCCAGCGTGGCCCAGCGTGCTCGGACCCCCAGTGCCGTCTGACCCCACAGACCCTGGTGGGAAGAGAGCGGCGCCCTGAGTCAGCTCTGCTCCTCGCTGGATGTGTCTGGTGTCAAAGGGAGCAGCAGTGGGGGGGAGGCCGGGGGGAGGCAGCAGAGGGCCTGACTTCAGCTCTGGGTGGAGATGTTCCTGGTAGTTTTGTTAGTTATCCACAGCCCACCTGGACGGATTATTCTTTGTTGCACTCACCATATAGGGCAAGGTGTCTCACTGTCTTCCCCAGTACAGGCGGCCACTGAGCGGGCAGCATCCCGCCCCCCCCCCCCCTTTCCAACCACGCCCTTCCTCTGTTCTGCATAGAGTGCTGAGATCATCACATGTTTTACAGGCAGCAGCCTTATATAAAAAGTGCATATAGCGACCAGCACTGGAGCTTTGGTTGCTTGTTTTCCTTAAATAGAGGAGGGATTGTTAGTCTGCTCCACGGTGCGTAAAAACGCACGGTGGATTTATTAAGTGCGCATGGAAGAGAAGTAAATGAAGAGAGCATTCTCACGCAGGCATTTCCACATATAGGCCGTCTGGATCCCGTCTCTCTGCTGCTGCACTCTGGACGTGCGTCGAAAGCTAAAGAGCCGCGGGAGAGCTAAAAATAAATCCGGCACTCTGTGATCCTTCCGCGCCCCGCGTCCTCCACAGACGCCGGGGAAGAAACAAAGCGGTTTCCCCTCCTCTCTTCCCCACAGTCTTCTGTTCTCTCCGGATTGTGCATGAATGTGTTTTAGTCCATCAGACAAAGCCACAGGAGATCTGACCATTAACCCTTCCTCCATTCTTTTGTACTAATTAACGGAGGCAGCTAACCGAGTATAAGCCTATTGGATTATGTAACCACCTTCAATCCCCTTTTTCACCTTTTAAATGGAGATGCTTAAGACTTTTTGATTGTCTGGAGAATGTTATACACTTTTGAATTTAAAGGTAATTTTGAATAGGATAACACACATGTCAAATGTGTTATCCCTATAGATATTAAATTAACATGATCACATGACTACAAACCTGGAGCCAAATTAGCAAAATGAGGATTTTGGAGTGGAAATGTTTCTTTTATTTGATATATTCAGCTCCTTAAGAGCTCAACACAAACCACATATCTGATGTGCATGCTATGTAATTAGCATGTAGCAAGCAAACATGCCCTTTTATTCCTCCTGAGGTCACATGCCAGCCATGTGTCAGTGTACCGGGCCCAGATGTCATCGTGACACTAATAACTCCTAATTGTGCTTATGTACACAATGTACCTCACATGTATACCATTGAATGAGCTACAATCATCACTAGATGGTCATGAGAGAAATGTGGATTTCTGGAGATATTTTCGCTGTATGGTGCGGGAACAGGCTTCAGAGTCATCATTAGAGTCCTGCTAAGTGTGAAGCAAAGATCACAACACCTACCAGCTGCTCTGAGTCATTCTTTTTGGGGTCTTGAAAATGAGTTTGCAAACCCGACAACCATGCTAACACCTTCATCTCTTCATATCTTGTCAGCAATAACTAGCCATTGAAAGGTAGTTATTATTTTTTGTAGATGTGAAGCAATACTCAGACAGCAATAACATCACGTCGCTCCATGACTTCTTCTGCAATGTGAAGCAGCATAATGGCTGCCCGGGCAGGGCTGTGTCGTGAATGGGCTCCGAATGATGCTTCAGTGATACATCTTCAAAAGGGTGGTGGTATAATCACTCCGGGCGAGATCAAACGACTCATGTCACTGCCTCAATCCTCTGACATGATTTTGCCTCGAGACAAAATCTGGCTTTTTTTTAATCGCGCCGGGATGAGATATCGTTTAGTTGCCTCTGCTTTTCTGTGAGCATACGAAGTGTCCTGTAACCTCAAGTGTCGGTGTGTGATGGTGTGTCGTGCATACTGTATGAGTTGCATGGGTGTGTGGCTGTGCATGTGTGTCTGTTCCAGCAGCTCAGCAGACCATATTCTGTCTCCTTGTGCGGGGGGTTACGGAGGTATATGACTTCCTGTTGACCCTTTGACCTTTGAGGAAAATGCTGCCAAGTCTTCCTGTCAATCCTGAGAGAAATGGCCTCGTTACGTGTTTGCAGAGCTTTTTTTGGAAGGGGGATAGGACGAGGACGCTCCGGCACTTCAAGCCAAGGTGAAAGGGACTCTGAATGTCCTAGTCCTACTAAGTTTCCTGTCTCTAAATCACTCTACTTTTAATCAATCTGATTGAGGCGTCCTCTAAGAAGTGACTCGAATGATTCTATGAGCTAAAATGGTCGCTTCCAGATACAAAGATAATGCTTCTTCTTTCATTCCTTGCGAAGAGGCATTTGAAGAGCTCAAAATGCTCATCTTTTGGCCTCAAGTATAGGAGAGGAATGGAATATCTGAGCATTGGGACGTGGACTTGTGTCAGACTGAATACGGTTGCTTTATTTTCGATGAGCACCACCACAAACAAACCATCACAATTCTTTTACCTTTTGGAGAAAATTCTATATTTTGTTATATTCATTGAAAAGTTATATTTTTTTCCACTTTAGTCTGGCTTGGATTCTTTCAGATTCTGTACGATGTAACGGCGCTGTAAAGCCTCTTCTCTGAATGTAGTAATGAATCGTTTATTTGATTCCCCCCCTCCTCTTCACTCTTGTTTCTGTAAATACGGCATGCTGAGGAGGAGGCGGGGCTTTATACCACCGTGCATGGTGCTACCCACCGTTTTCTTTCTCCGCTGTTGATGTAGAAACTCTTCTGTTCGGCTTCAATATACACCCGTTTTTAAAGGCTGGATTAAAGGTTTTTAATTGGCTACACAGACGGGGATGTTTGAGGAAGATATTCTCTGATTGGTGAATGTTTTTCCTTCTTGTGCAGCAGACAGTATTGTTCATGATGATTGAGCAGGTGTGAACAAGGGCTTTGTATCCAAGAAGAGCAGATGTTGGATGTAATACTTCTGTATACACACACCTGTTCATCTAATTGCTTCACAGTGTAATAATACACTGTGGTTTTTGAGAAAATGTGCAGCCAATGACTTGTTAAATGAAATGGTTACCAATCTAGAGCTAAATACCCTAAAGGGCCTGTGAATGTGTGTGTTTGGGGGGGGGGGGTTGAGGTAACAGCATCTTGTCTAGATGTATGCGTAGTTATCAATGTGAAATGCACTTTATTTTTTGGATGAAAATGGCACAACAAGTTCTGCAAAATGAAACACGATAATCAACATGCACTGACTTAAAAACTGAGATATTAACAAAAAGTGAGACGAAAAAAACGTGTGTGAACGTGGTGTGTATTTTCAAAAGTGTTATAGTTGTACTTTTTATTATTGCTTTTGGTTAGAGTTCACTTTTTGTATTAAAAAAACCCAAACAAGTGCCGTGCATAAAAACTCCCCGTGTCATTTGTTCATCCTCGCCCGTTTCCCTGGCAACACGCGTCTTAGCTGTACCGTTACCATGGAAACTGATGTCTTAAAGCCAGGTACTGCATTGCGAGAAACAGAAAAATAAACATGGCAGCCGAGCCATCGTGATCCGTCAGTCATCTTTTTTTATTTTTCTCCGGGTCAAAGGTTACAGAGCTCGCACTAGCATATGCACACCCCCCCCAGATCCTCCCTCCCTCCCCCCCTCCCCCCACACAGCAGTGATCGATTGCTCAATCATGATTATATTCAATAAGACTAATTACATATCCCCTTCCTCTTTACTTCCAGTTAATGTTAAGAACTTGCCAGGGGATTCTACAGCAAGTGTTTCAGTAAAAACATTTTTAAAAAGACAGTAAGTACATTGGTTATCTCGAGAGGAAAAGCTGCTAATCTTCTAACACCCTCAAGCTCTGACTATACATGTAATAATAAGCACCTTCACAGGGTGTCTATATAGTGTTATAACAGGTAGAGACACATCCACTGGGGTGTATTCACAAAGCTTTGAAATACAGACTACATGTTAATGTTTCAAAGAGTATTACGGTATGTTATTAGTGTCTTTACAGTGGAGCACACACCCCTACATCTTCCAGTTTTGGACCATTCAGCTTATATCAACCGACAGCATGTGATTGTGTGTGTGTTCAGTGTGTGATAACCCGTGAGTGTGGTACAGTGGGCATTCTTTCAAGTGAGTGTGTGTGTGTGTGTGTGTGTGTGTGTGTGTGTGTGTGTGTGTGTGTGTGTGTGTGTGTGTTATTAGTGGTTATCCCATTGGTGTGTGTGTGTATGTTAATCCGACCAATCGTTCTCCTCCAACTCGGAGTCGTCCTCGGAGTCGGAGTACTCCACAGCGATGCGGCGCGACAGGATGGTGGCCACGTCGTTCCCGACCGGCTCCCTCTTGGCCTGCTGCTCCTGCTGCTCCTGCACCTTCTTCAGCTGGATGCCTGCGGGGAGATTATGGGATGTGTTTTAAACTGGGCACGCTTACAGTACAATGTGGACATCAGAGGAGGATCAAAAGTGGCTCAATTAAGGTGTTTTTAACTTCATCACAGGATTATTTCTGTATCAACAATGCTACTTCGTTTAAATATCAAGGTGTGTGACTGTGCATTTTTTGTTGTCGGTCAGTTTTGTACTAGAGTATAGATACAAGACGTTTTTCAATAACATGCGGGATAACAATGTTGATCAAATAAAAAGGCCTTGACATGAGACATATTTTTATGCATGATTTTAACTTAGTATTTACCTCAAACGTTACAGGGGTTTAAACTGAGGGTAAAACCTATCGGTAAACACTGAAGTGATGCTACGACATCCCTGCGGTTGTAAATAACCAAATGACTTCTTCCCACAAACCCAAACACACTCGCTCACACTCACTTCTCTTACCCATACGTATAGCGGCGAGCAGGTCGCTGCGGGCGTCGGTGACCGCTTCGCTCTCAGCAGGAGCAGAGGAGGACATCTTGCGGGTGGAGAAGTGGGAGGAGCCAGCTGACTGGGGGAGAGGAGGAGGACCAGGGGGGGGAGGGACCACTTGGAATCCACCTAGAGGAGGGGGAGGAGGAGAGAAGCCACCGGCACCCATCATGGGCATGGGACCTCCGGGAGGGGAGGCGAAGGCTGTGAGGGAGGAGGGGATGAGAGGGGCGGGGGGCGGGGGAGGGGGGCCGGTGTTGGCATAGCCCTCCATACTGCAAGAGAGAGGGAATAAAAGAGAGTTAGTGGAGAGTTGTTAAAGATGTCTGTAGTTTGGTTTGCTATCGAGTACAGAAGGACCCACTAGGTGGCAGCACTTGCTCGGAGTTCATTCATAAAATAAACAACAGAAATACAGAAAATAAAAATGCTAGTAATAAAAATGCCCTAATTCTAATAACGGTTAAACCATTCAGACTCAGATAAGCTTGATAAACAACAATAACAGCCCCTTAGATCCCATTGGCTCTGGTGTGTACCTGTAGTCCATCGGTGGGAGGGACATGGAGCCTCCGTTCATGGCCTCAGAGGGGGGAGGAGGCAGAGGGTGGTGGTGGTGATGGGTACGACCCAGTGTCCCCCCCTGATAAGCCGCCATCATGGCCCTGCCTCTCATGTCATGTTCCCCTGCTCCTCGCGGGGGGTGGCCCGCCGCCATCTGAGCAGCCAGGACGCTGGGCGGGGGGCCGGAGTAGGTGTGGGCGTGGCCCGCGTGGTTCATCATGTTGGGGTAGTGGAGCTGATCTGCACCGAGACCCCTGGTGGAGAGAGGAGGGAGGGGAAAGAGAAGACATTCAAATACATGCAAATAACCCGCAGCATCAGGACAAAGACCACTAGACTATCCTTTGTGTCCACTTTAATTGTCTTCTCAATGATGTATGTTTGTGTTTTTATCATGTTCTGTTGCCTCTTAGAATATTTAACAAATTGTAGTGTCCTCGGGTGTCATGAAAGGCGCCTTAAATCAAATTATTATTATTATTACTCAGGGACAATTTGATCCCGTAGACCAGGGGTGTTAAACTCAAGGCCCGGGGGTCAAATCCGGCTCACGACTTCATCTGATGTGGCCCGCAAGAGCTTGCAAAGAATATAATACGTTATTATACAGTTACATGCCACTTTACAGATGACATGTCCCACAATGCATCGCGCACTGTGACATGCGCACTGAGGAGAGAATTATTTGCCCGGGACTTCTGCTTTCAGACGTAGTTACTTACTAAGTTATTACCCTATCCGATAATAATCCAATTCAGAGGCAATAATGTAATATAATACATTATATGGTATATATTATATATTTATATAGTTACAACCGGCCCTTTGAGTGCAACCATAATGCTAATGTGGCCCGCGATGAATTTGAGTTTGACACCCCTGCCGTAGACCAAAAGACTGCTAAACTCCTGAGCTTGCAATACCTTTATTTCTTTTTAAATCCGTCGTATATATATTTCTGTTGCATTGCTGGAGAAGCCTGGGACTTTTGAACCTATGAACCCTTTTAACCTTAGTTCTCTGTATTGACCCTGTATCTCCGATTTGACGGTAACATTTCATTGTATCTGCATATTGAAGTATGAATGCTTGTTGTTTGTATGTTGTCTTCTCCTGACATGTTGTACGTCTCTTGTTTGTTTTTGGGTAGCTCTACTCATCTCATTGTACCTGTATAATGACAATAAACGATTCTCTTCTATTCATATTCCCTGTTCAGGACATGGTTGGGGTCAGAGATGATGTTCTTGGCCAGCTTCAATATGTTGTGATGTTAGGCTGATTCCTAGAGTCTCTGCAAAAGGCTGACCTCTAATCTTTGAGCAGATCTTTGGTTACCTGTTCTCCGGAGACATGGAGCCCTCAGAGGAGGCCCCTCGGTCTCGGTGAATGGTGTGTCGGTGGTCCGGCCTCAGCTCTTTGTCCAGAGCCATCATGTTCCACTCCTGCCGACGGTTCCTCGCCTTCCGGACCTTCTTCACCTCCCGCTGTAACGTGCCATCAACGTCCTGCTTCTGCCCCTAACGCAAGGAGGAAGAGAGCAATGAGTCTTTTTCATTTTGTTGTTACGTCCACTAAGAATAACCAACTTGATATTTGGACACTAATTTGGCAGGGAAATGGACAGAATAGCCCCAGCTGGAGACAACCAGGCAACTACTATCAGTGAGATGGTATATTTAATTAAAGTATGATCTGTTAGTTCCTCTAGGACAGATTTGTACCTTCTGCTTCCTCTTCTCTTTCCTCTTATCCTCGGTGTCCTGCAGCATCTTCTCCTTCCACAGGTTGAAGAAGTAGGATGGATCGGTGTAGAACTTGAGTGCTTCCTTTTGGTCATCCCTACAGAAACACACAGCAAGAATTCATACAGCTGCCCTTATGTCGTTGTAGAAACATGTAGGAATGAAAGACAGAATGACACGATTTGACATGTTGAGGTGTGAGTATTGTAAAAGTAGAGCAGGCGGATGACCCTGCAAAACTGGAAAGGACAGGATGAAAGGCAGAGAGACAAATGGAAACATGTGGTATGTAGTCAGGGTTAGGAGTTGGACTCCCACTGGAGCACCATGCTAAATATGTGAAGCACCCAAAGTACTGGATAAAAGCAGCAGCAGGAAATAGCACCAAACCTGCTGCTTCACTGGGAATGTGGGTCAGACACGCGGAGACAACATCCAATCAAGACCACAGCATGACTTTAAGTAACACTGGCTAAGTAGAACGCATGGTTTTAAATAAGCTATATGTGACGATTTACACGTGTACATTTGTTTATATTGCCAATATTTAAATAGATTGTAACATAACTCAAAAACTGAGCCATTCCAAGACTTCATCAACTTCCTCTGGACTGATTTCTAGCTAATCCTAAGGGTGCCCCGAGCCAGGCTGAAGACCAAGGGTGACCGTGCCTTTGAGGCGGTGGGCTATGGAACAAACTCCCCCGGAAAATAAAAACCTCTGCCTCAATAGAGACTTTTAAGGGGCCGTTAAAGACCCACCTCTTCCGACAGGCCTTTGGGTCGTCGGAGGAGGTGAGTTAGTCTGTCTTTTACTGGTGTTTTATCGTATGTTTTATCCTATGTATTACCTGCTGTTGTTTTATGATTTTATTCTACATGTTATAGTTGTACTGTGAATTGTGTACTGTACTGTAAAGCACTTTGTACATCCGTGTTGAGAAGGGTGCTATATAAATAAAGTTTTACTTACTTACTTAACTGGCTAGCTTTTATCATCTAATTTCACACAGAATGTGGTTCAATCGTCTCGGTGTTTGGAGAGTGTGTGTGCATCATCACAAACCTGTAAACGGAGAGGATGCTGAGGGGCGGGGGCTTGTCGCTCATATTGTAAATCTCTTTGACCGGATTGGGCACGCTGCTCGTGGACACCACCTGCTGGTCCTGAGTGGTGGAGCTCTTGAAGGCTTTCCTCATGTTGATGTCTTGTAGGGAAACTGAGGACAGAAAAAACAGTGGAAATGACCGGTAGAAAACATGAGAGACAACACTTGGATCATGAATGATTACTTCCTGGGCTTAAATTAAGGCTGCAACTAAATTATCACTCAATTTGTCGGTCATTTTCGAAAAACTTCAATAGTTTTTGCTATAAAATTCCAGAAAATGGGAAGAATTTCACAGAAATGCTTAGAAATATGAAATGTTCTCTTTAAAAGCAGCACATTTTCACCTTTGCAAAAGCCAGAACCAGATACTGTTTTCCTTAAAAAGTTACATATTAAATGAAAATATAAAAAGTCATAACATAATCTTCACCTATAGTTTGAATGGACCTTTTTCTTGCTCTTAAAGTCTTGAATACAGTTTGAATATCAATTTTTCTGTTTCAAGTAGAAATAAACAATAGCTATTGGCTGCTTCCTCATCAAGGTCACCCAGGCACTGTTTTGTAGTTTGATATTCTATAAAAGCACTAGTAGTCGTACTGAGAACAATGTTTGAATTGGACGATGAGTAATCACTTCCTGTGTCTCGCTCTCTCACCTTCCTCCACGGTGGAGTCCAGCTGCGTGACCTTGACGGCCAGCCGGTCGACGCGGTCCTGCAGAGAGTTGGCTCGCAGGTAGAAAAGGTTGGCCTCGCTGAAAAGCTCGCCAAATATATCCTCTGCATGTTTACCTGGAAATGAAGATGAAAACTGTAAAGACGGGAAATTTGAGGAGAAAGAAGCAGACTTGTATCTGAAAGCCCAGCACTTCCCCTCAGACACTGAATCTGATCGATACGACGGTAACGTGACACAACGCCAGGCTGCAGTCTGACAGGAAACGGCATCTCAGCGGGCTCCATTTAGCAACATCGCTCATCAATAAATTAATCTGCACTGCCCACAGAAATACAGCTACATACCGTCAGGGGGCGAGATAAAAGCCCCGAGCCGTCTGTACAGATGTTAGCATGGGAAATATAAAACAATGTCAGCCTACATCATCATCCACAAGGCTCATATTCCCCCTTCTCTAGTGTTGGTGTTCAGTGACTCAAACCAGAATATCGGTACATCTAAGAAAACGTGAAGCTCAACCACATCCATATCTGTTAACCCATGGCACCAGGTGTACATCTTCAGACAGCACTGTTTTACATTTGATTGGATGTGGCTCAGTGGGTAGTGTGCTGGACTCCGAATCAGGGGTTGCGAGTTCGAGTCCCACTGCAGTCAGCATTGTGTCCCTGGGCAAGACACTTCATCTCAAGTTGCTCCTGTGGGGATTGTCCACGGTACTGAATGTATGTAAGTTGCTTTGGATAAAAGCAATGACATGTAATATAATGTGGCTTCGGTTCAAACTAAAGTTCACAGTTGTGTTTTATGCATGTGTTTTGGGTAATAACCCTGAAAAGTAGGGATGACCCTGTTTGGAAATGGAGCTAAGTGATGGTCAAGTGCGGAAGTAAACCATAATAAAAGTTGTAAGACTGTTAGCCCAGGATTTATGGCACTATAAACTTTAAGCACTGGTGGCGTTAGCCCAGGGACTCATTAGTGTGAAAGGATTTTTAATAAAACATTGCTAAGCTGGGGCCATACTGCAATTGAGAAAAAGGTATTTTATTTAATACCATTAATTGCACGACACAGTGGTAAGGCAAACACACGCTAAGGGCTATTTGTGTCCCTCCTGCTGACAGGATGTTCTGCAGGGAAAATATTTGGAGGGAGGAAGAACCACGGATCCGGCATGCTGCGCCCGGTCAACTCTGACCTCTGTGAGGATCCTTATGGTCCACTTACTCACACACACATGCACGGCGTATGCACACATTTAATTATAGCCCCCACAGCTGCTGTTGAAAAGCCCACTCCCAATGCAGGAACGTAAGGACAATAAGAGACAGAGAATGGGAAAACTAGGACAAAACACACGGGGTCAACAGCAAGATGAAGACAGTTAGCATAAGAGAGGGGAAACTGAGGGTGAGTGGGGGAGGGAGCATGTCAAACAACAACACATAACACACTGTTGATGGGTTATGAAACAAGGGCATGGAGACGGAAGATGGGTGAGGAGATGGATGCCCTTGGTGCTGTAATAATAATAATAATAATAACTGATATTTCTATAGCGCCTTTCAAGGGACCCGAGGTCGCTTTACAGGAATAGGGCGAGCACACACAAAACAAAACAAAGGTCAGACAGACAAAACAACAGATCGATTTAAGGGCGATTTAATAACTCTATCGGATGCATTTACAGTGAGCATAACAATCAATATAAAACCCATCCGGCCGCACACACACACACACACACACACACACACACACACACACACACACACACACACACACACACACACACACACACACACACACACACACACACACACACACACACAGCTGTCTGGATACGTTTTGCAGAGCTATCTAAAAGGATTACATTTCCTCCCTTGATGCTCCCGGTGCCAGCGCACTTAAAAGTCTGCTGATGGCCCAGTGACCCTGGGGCCACGTAACCATGACAACGCCCAAATCAATCACAGCTTCGGTATTAGCGATGAAGCCATGTGATCCCGTCCGGCCACAAAGAGGCTACACACAAGTTAGCGGGATCGTAGCCGCGAGGATGCTGTAAATGTTTTTAATGTTAACACGAAAAGAGATTTATTTGTGTGTGTGTGTGTGTGTGGGTCTTACTGAGGCTGCTGAGCTGACGGATGATGGAGGAGAGTGTGTTGTTCATCACACACTCCAGCTCACTGTCGATGCCCACGGGGAGCTCCCCTCTGCAGAGGTGGCGGGGCACGATGTTCCTCTTCACCAGCGGCATGGCGAGGCCTCACACCGTCACACACTGCAGACACACACACACACACACACACACACACACACACACACACACACACACACACACACACACACACACACACACACACACACACACACACACACACACACACACACAGTTTTACACACTGCTTACAGAGGATGAATGGAGGAGACCAGCGTGCCAGATGCCGGCCGACTGCATCTGATGTTCATGAGCATGACAGCCGTCCCCCACTCTGTGCACACATCTGCCAGAGTGAGGGGGACATATATCAATGTAACACAGGGTTGAGATAAGAGGCTAGATGTGGGTGATTTTCATTATCAAATTAAGGCTGGACTAATTTACAGATGTTTTTCTAAATTAACCACTGAATTGTTTGTTCTTTAAAATGTCAGAAAATAATAGGAATAATGAAGAAAACCAGTATGATATATTGAAATGGTTAGTATGATCCAACACAACTCAAATGTCCCATGTAGAGAGGCTACAATTAATTTGCAAAACAGTTAAATAAATGAATAAAAATAGACAAGAATGTCATCAATTTATCATCTTCAATTGAAGACATTTTCTTTTTGTTTTGATCAAACTCTTGTCTGGCTTTTAAAGGCCTAAACATGTCAAATTCTCTCAAATGATTTGCCTGTTTTCAAAAGAAATAAGCAGCAGCTATTCGACACAATAATCATAATGAATACTGAGTAACAACACTTGATTTGTCTGCAACACCGAACTCTCGTTGCCCCTGCGTGAATGCCCGTATGAAGTCAAAAATAATAACCCTGCAATAAATGTGAACTCTCTGTTTACGTCCATATCCTCTCGATATCTTCATTTCTTTGCGTTGCTGCTGCTGTCATAAAGGAAAGCATTGTGAGCTTATAGCTTCTTCCTGTGTATAAAGTGCGTAGAAACATGGGGTGAGCGGGTGTTAGGGGGACTGAGAGTGAAGACCAGCAGGGTCCCAGAGCCAGATGACTGGTGGCGACCAGCAGAGATTAAAGCATTAGGGAGAGGAAGATGCCAGCTTATCCGCGGCCGGCCTGTCAGACGCCCAGCTGGAACCCTGACACACACACAGATCATGGACACGCTCCCAAAAACTGGAACGACGAGCCGTTTCCTATCTGTGAAAACATGTTTACCCCCACTCTGAATTTTGCCTCTTAAACCAGACACTCTCTGTAAGACTACAAACTATTCCCCAGAGCAGGATAATTCCCAAGGTGCATCAGAGCAGCCATCTTATCTGAGCCTCTTCCTGCTTCCTGTTTGTGCGCCTCGACCTGGCTCTCCTGTTTCCTCCCTGTCTCCGCTTCCTGTCTGAACAATGCGGCGAGCAGCAGATGGAAACGCGCTCGAAGCGTTTTTAGATGCACTGATGCTGATTGCAGTTCCACACTTTCTTCCTGGTGCAAAAGAAAGATGAAAAGTCACTCCAAGAAAAGCAGGTTGGAGCGACACGGGGGCTCTGGCAGTGTGACAGGAAGCTAATAATAGACGGCAGGTACTAGAAATACAACCATGTTTGTTGGACCCTGCAGATATTCATTTATGATCACAGAAAGTAGACGGGAAGTACGTTGCATAACACAATAACACATGTATACCTTCTTAGTGGCTAACAAGAGTCCAAAGAGTGAGCTACTTATACTTTAGAGTATTTATTTTACGTATATATAGTATTTACTCTATATGTTCTGATTTTGACACACAATACTATATGAGGACAATTTGGTGTAGATTAAGCCATCCTACAAGATAGTAACTAAAAGGGTGTTAACAGAAGAATAATTGGAAAATAAATGTTTTGTCAGTTCCAGCGTCTTCTATAATTGTTTCCTGCAGTTACTTAATGCAGTACTTTTAGTTGAAAGTGTGTGTGTGGTATTGGTGCTTTTACTCAAGTAAAGACTGAGTTCTTGTTCCAACACTGGTTACATCATCACTAACACACGACAGACGAAGCAAGTAGCAGTGCCATCAGTGTCTCAGCACGAGAAAACACACTTCTGTTCCCACCAGCCGCGTCCTCATCTGGCCCCGTTATCCAAGCTAGCGACCCCCTGCAAGCCCCAACGGCCCCTCGCTAATAAGAGAAAACAAAGGGTTAAATGACACCATCATGCACAGCCATAAAGGACCCTGAATGCATCAATGAGGCTTGGCTTACAGGCATTTAGAAACAGGGTGCTACTTCATATAAGAGGGAGGGGATGCAAATGAGAAGATTGCATGTTTTTGCTTTTGCTGTCTGGCTGGCTGGCATGACCATCACATCAATGAGGCGAAATAATGAGCAACTGAAGGGGGGGGGGGGGGGCAGGAAGAAGAAGAAGGAGGAGGACTGGTCTGCTTGTGAGAAATGAGGGGAAAGTAGAGGGTCACTGAGTGGGATGAAAGTGAGACAGTGTGTGAGAAAAAGCTGTGTTGCAGGAAAAAGTGTGTGTTTGTGTTTGTGAGGGAGAAAGGGTGTATGGGTGGGGGAGGGGTATGCACAGGGACCTCGGGGAAGCCACTGTGAAAGGTTCCCGGGACAATAGAGCTTCGTTCACACGGCAACAGCAATAGCTCTCCCATGCATCCTCCCCCCTCCTCGTCTTCGACCTTCTTTAAGGCCCCCAGTCCTCTTGCAATGAACGCTCCTCCACTCACACGGGGGAGAAAGAGAGGGGAGAGTAAAGCCCGAACATAATCCAGAGACACCAGAGAGTATTAGCCGATTCTCACTCATGTGTTTGGATGGTTCATTCATACAACCCAAGTTCGGCACACAAACATGTACACAAACACACCAGGTAGCCTTTAAAAGGCCACATCAGCAGCACCTCAGAGGGGTGACACGCAGCAGGTGCAGGGTCTTCCTCTCTGCCAGGCCTTTACTACAGATGTGAGAACCCCATTAAAATCTGAAAGGCAAGTCATTATGAATGCATGAGCCGGGTACAGCTTCTTGTGTGCCGGCTCTGGTGTGATGCATAATGCAGGCTGGATTACGTCAGGTCACACTGCCCTAAATGTGACGTCAAAAAAAGATTCTGACACTGCGCCTGTCCAGGAACCTCACCTCGTCCCTACTACTCAGGGGTAGTGAAACACTGAGGCACTCTGGGTAATATTATCCACTGAATCCTTTCGGCAGTTTAGCAATAACGTTAGCCTTCAGTTAGCAGCAAAATAACATTTGAAAGGTTGATTTTAGCTTATTGTTACATGATGTAATCTTGTCTTTCTATCATTTAATAACACAGACATTTTGAACACCAACTATGTGCTTTTACATTTGTCATATTTTCTGTTGATATCTGAAAATATTCAATTCCATCAAACAGATCTCCCAATCCTATTATCTGTTGAGTAAATCTGCAGGATTAATTTACCCAAATACCTGCCTAATGCAAACACGACCCCAAAACGGTTATAATCCCATACAATGGGATAAATAGCTGATTATTTCTGTAGAAGAGGATATCATGTATTACAACATGCAATAAGCAGATATTTAAAACAGTACATGCTTGACCGTTGCTGTTTTTCCTCATGACATCATCAATTTAATATATTTCAAGCAGATGCTATAACTTCCCACATTGAGTTTTATGTTTTACGTTTTTTACATTTTGCCATTTGATAAATCCATAATCTACTAATCTAAAATCTATGAATTGATATTCAATAGTTGCAGAAAGATTTTAATGATATTTTTGCTGTGACTATAAGGTAGGATTTTATTATGACAATCAGAATATTCTCTAATTATCACCATATGAATGTCATTGTGAATGATTACACTATAGTCTTTTTGATGTTTTAAAATGACTATTTCACGCACACGCACACACACACACACACTTTCTGTCCTCTCCACATGCTGATTCACACACACGCACGCACACACACGAACTAATGCCAACCGCGATCAATCAGTGTTCCGCACCGCCGCTTCCCGTTACTGATGGACTGACCCACATCTGCTCCTCCGCCCTCGGTTCTCGGGAATTTCTGCCAGTTTTAATCATAATTTCAACCCGCCGTTTTCTGCAGAGATAAATTACAACCCAATATCTATTATGGAGTCCAAAAAGACACTAAAGTGAACCAGCAGCGGGGAGAATATTGACTATTTAAGGCGGGTTTTGGTCACCCAGAGTCGGTTTATTATCCTTCACCGGGGGTCCGTATTAACTGACCACTCGGTTAGCTCGTCCAGTGGTCGAGTTATTATGGACCAATTAGACTACACTCAGCAGACATTGCCACACACATTTCAATATTAACATACAAGCTGTCATTAGCGGTTGTAAAAAGTACAATAAGACCCTCACCAGCACTTGAAATATTAGAAGAAATCAGTCCGTCCGCATGTCCCGTTAGATACTCCTATTAGCTCTTCCATCCTGTGTCCCCCAGCCGTCTGGCCACTCCGGGGAAACAATCCTTTGAGGACGACGACACGCCCACCGCGCCACATGCACCAATCACATCACCAGACTGGGGATTTAACACGTGATTGACGTTTGAATTAACCAATGGTTTCGCGTAAACCGAATGAGTGACAGGGAGACTCCCCAGCTCGGAAGCGGTATTGCGAATGGAAGGGGCGGGGCTACGGTTGGGCGTTGCTGAAGAGATTAACTAGGGGTTTTTTTTTACGCTACAAGATAGGTCCCATTCCTTGTCAAAAATATTAAAATCTTCTTGAGCCTGTGGGGATTTTGCAGACCTATTTAGATAACGCAGAGAAGAGGGAGCTAGAGAGTTTTTTTTAGGAGCTTAGAAACATGCTCCAGACAGTGATGCTGAGACTGAGCTGGGATAGTATTGTGTAACAGACTGAAATAGCTGGCCAGCATCCTGCAGGAAAAGGTTCAAAAAGAGGACTTGCTAGATATGCACCCTAGGAGTGTTTGTAGACAAAAAGCGAGAGGGGAAGCAGGGAAAGGGAGCAGAGAATAGTCTCGAGCCAGTAGTCTGGGTTGAGTCCACTAGAAAGGGAGTTTTCATTATTGAAAATGCACTTATATTCCTGGACAAGGGGGAAAGCTACTGCCTGCATTTGTTATACAGCTGCCAGTTTAACATATATAAATGATTTAGCCATGAATGCCAAAGCACACATGTATGTGACTGTGTAACGACGTGGTGCAGTGGTGCAGCCCTGTAGCTTAAAGCCTGCTGTAAATAACTTACATTGCAACATATCAAAGGGTCAATGAAAGAAAAGGACATTGTGGTGTCTGAAAAATTGAGAGTCTTCCTGTGTAGTGTATACATTATCACAAAAACCATCCAGCAAATGCATTCACATTTCTTGCAAACTATTAAGATTAACTGAAATATTGAGAAATAATAAGCAGTTCTAGTTTTGTGAAGTAGGAATTGCAACAAAAAAAGGATGTCATTGCCGGTGCGAGAGGAAAACAGTTTGCTCGGTTCCTTCTTCCACGCACAAACAAAACATCAATGTTTCCACTTTTATTGTCAGGATACTTGATTCATGTAAAATATTTCAATACAATTCAGTAATGCATGTCCCGTCTGCCATCCTCCATGCGACTGGTTGGTTTTGTCATCATGTAGTACGTCTAGCCCACAGCGTACAGCAGCTGAGCGCTCAGACACACTCGCCGTTAAAAACAAACCCATGAAAACGGATTAAATTAACTACTAAAATATTTTGTTTCTCTTTTTCTCCTGAACAAAAAACATCCGTGTCACAGCTGTGGGGGCTCCACATCCTCCCAGAATGCATCACAGAAGCTCAGTTCAGTCCTCAGCTGAGCCCTCACACACAAAATAAAAGAGATAGACGGGAGGACAGACGGGAGGACAGACGGGAGGACAGTCGAACAGGAAATCTGTCACCGCTGGCAGTCACATAGCAGCTCTCAGTCTCATCGGGAAGAAGGTCAATGGCTGGGGAAGGTGGGGGTGTGGAGACAGGTGAAGAAGAAGAGGGGAGGAGATGACACAGCAGACGAAACGTGCCCCCCCCCAAAAAGAAACCAAGCCATCTTCTCTCGGCTGGTCTGAGTCCACCAAAGTGTCCGCTCTTCCTCCTTGTGTTTCACCCTGCAGGTGTTGCTCTAAAAGTCGTGTTCTAACACCGGGGAAATGTGTGTGTTATCTTGAAGAAGTGCTGACCTAACAGCCTGCTGCAGAGAAAGTGCCATCTGTAGGTTGGGGGGGGTTTGTTGCCTTGGACATCCCCACCACATCCCTCAGTACATTCTTTCAGATGGGCAGGGTGAGGGCTGTGTATGCATATATATGTGTATGATTGTATATGTGTGTGTGTGTGTGTGTGTGTGTGTGTGTGTGTGTGTGCGGGAGGGGTGTCTCAGTAGCGGTGGGTCTGGTGGGAGTACTGCGGCGGCTGCTGGGAGGTCGAGGAGTATCCCATGCTGCTTTGGGGCAGTGATGTGCTTGGTCCAGGGTTCTGGTAGGCAGCGTGTGGATTGGAGCGCTGCAGGGAGGACGAAAACAAGAAGACATTAAAGAACACTCGTAGATTCGGTCTCTTAAGTGTGCACAGGGTTCCTGCACTTTTTCCAAGGTCAAATTCAAGGACAAACTTTTTCATGCCTTTTCCAGCCCCTCACACCTGTGGTCAAATGCAAATGTATATTTTGAATCAGAAACAGGTTTATTGCCAAGTAGGTTTACACAGACGAGGAATTGTCCTTGGTGTATATGGCGCATATATGGCGCATATATAAAACACAGTTAAAGACGTTGTAAGAAAAACAACATAATATAAGAGAAATATAGATATACCCGAAAAATAATACGTAAAGTATAATATGACCTAAATAAATATATATTTTCTAGGGCTGTCAGCCGATTAAAATAGTTAATCGCACATTTCTTATCTGTTCTAAATGTACCTTAGAGGAATATTGTTCAAGTTTTAAATACTCTTATAAACATATGAGTGGACAAATATGCTTTATGCAAATGTTTGTTTATTATCACAAATATTATAATTATAATTATAATATTCTCTCTCTCTCTCTCTCTCTCTCTCTCTCTCTCTCTCTCTCTCTCTCTCTCTCTCTCTCTCTCTCTCTCTCTCTCTCTCTCTCTCTCTCTCTCTCTCTCTCTCTCTCTCTCTCTCTCTCTCTCTCTCTCTCTCTCTCTCTCAAAGCATCACAATACAAAATAATTAACAACATTAACATACATTTCAAATGTTTACATATTATTGATGATATATATACAGTGATATAATTACATTTCAACGTGTGTGTGTGTGTGTGTGTGTGTGTGTGTCATTCACTGTCCCTCAGGTTGTGGCATGTGTATACATATTGGGCAGCAAGGTGTGCCTTGTCTCCTTCTCCTAGGAGTACTCTCAGTCTTGAGAGGTCATCAACCTCCTTGAAACCTGGGATTACAGAGTTCAACTTGTTCCAGTAAACGCTCCTCACTTCGTTGAATGTTTGGCACTTCAGGAGGAAGTGCATCTCTGTCTCGGTCTCACCTGTCGTACAGTGACCACATATTCTGTTCTCTTTTGGTTGCCAGGATCTTTTGAGTCTTCCTGTTTCGATTGCCAGTCTGTGGTCACTGAGCCTGTACTTGGTTAGGATCTGTCTCTGCTTTCTATCTCTGACAGCAGAGAGATATTCTGCCAGCTCGTACTCTCTGTTCAGAGCCAGGTAACATTCTAATCTGCTTTGGCTTCTCGTCTCGTCTTCCCAATGTTGTAAATAGTTGTCTTTACATTGAGTTATAATGCGTTTGACTGCGATTGGTGTTTGGAGAGTAGTGCTGCTGAGACTGGTCAGAGTGGCTCTGAGAGGGGGCAGCTAGCCTCAGCACCAGCTGCCATAGGGGACCTTCTTTTTTCTCTCTCCTCGTCGCGGAGCGATGTAGAGCGCGCGCGAGAGCGAGCTCCGAAGCGCGGCGCTCGCGCTACCGGCTCTAAAACACACTCTCTCTCACACTCTCTCTCTCACCTCTCTCTCACACTCTCTCTCTCTCTCTCTCTCACTCTCTCTCACTCTCTCTCTCTCACTCTCTCTCACTCTCTCTCTCTCTCTCTCTCTCACTCTCACTCATATTTAGCTACCGCTGTTGTTGTCCAGGCTTCTCTCCGGCAAACTTTCAAGCGCAAGCGAGCGACATGAAAATTGTCGGCATCAGCTGTGTGCTTGGCTTGCTGTTTAAAACACCTTTTTATGTATCCATATCTCTCGCTAGAATCTCCCACCATCCAACTAACAACAACAACAACAACAATGTCGTCGTCAAGCCTTTGGGCTCTGAAACTACGGGGCGGACCGAGGACAAATACACATGCGTTAATCGCACGTTAAAATAATTAGTGGCGTTAACATTTGTTTGCGTTAACGCGTTATCAACAGCCCTCGTATTTTCTGTTGACGGAGAAGACCCCTACCTGGTAGTCTGAGTTCATGATGAGGCCACCTGAGGTAGTGGTGGGGGGGACGACTCGCACTTTCTTCAGAGGCGGGCCCTGGGCGTGGCTGTTGTCTTGGTTACCGGTGTGCCCCGCCCCATTTGTGTGGTTGTTCCCCTGTTGCTGCTGCTGGTTTTTCTAGTATACAATGACAAAAGAACATTGGACTGCATGTGTTATTTTTTGACTGTCTTTATTACAATGATTCCATTTTGTATGTTTGGAAGGTAATGAAAGCGCTTTGATTACATTTCTTACTTTCTCTGCTTTGTCCTCCGGCTCCTCCTCCGTCAGGAACTCCCTCTTGGGGTAGGGGATCTGGCAGCCTGCAAACACACTGGAGAAAACCAGGCAGAGAGAATCGTCAAACATTCATTCAAAAGGATCTGAGCCAATTAGCTAAGGGACCAGTGGGGGGGGGGGAGACACCACTCCCCATGGGGCCGTGTGTGAGCCTGTAAAGGTGTGCATGCAAGACTGTGTGGGAAAGAAAGACTGCCAATGTGTGAATTTGTGAATTCACACATGACCCATCCCTCGGGTCATGTGACTCGAGCCAAGGAGTCTGATACAGTGTGTGTGCTGTGTCTCACTCTGAAGTCGGCAGGGGCTCCTCTAAAAAGTAGGGGTCCTGCATGGCCTGCTCGGATGTGATTCTGCGGATGGGGTCCATGGTGAGCAGCTTCTGCAGCTTTAATGAAACAGGAAGCCATTAATAGCGGCGGCATAATGACAAAGCATGCTCCATCGGTCATTGAGACCAAACTTTATTGTATAGTGCATTTTCATTATGCAAATGACATGCAATCGCCCTAACTCAAGGCATTTTCACTCACCAAGTGGAATGCTTTGCTGTCTGGTTTCACTTTATGTTTTTCCATGTACTTTGTAAGGCTGCAGTTTGTGTATCTGGAAAAGAAACACATTTGCCGACTTATTACACGGTTGTCTTTTTGCCAGCAGACATAGCACTTTGCTTTGCTCTAACGCTGTTTCTGATCTCAGTGAAAAGTAGGACAGTGCTCACTCACGTGTTCCTCCTAAAGTCTTTCATCAGCGTGGAGTGTTCTGGCATCTTTTTGATGTCCTCCCAGTCTTTATCTGTCAAATGAAGGAAGGATTACACCATGTCACACCCTCCCTCCCTCCCTCCACCCTTCAATAGCAGATTATTTAGGTTGCCGGGTCTGGATTGCAATCTTTTTAATGCATACGATTTACCCACAACAATCCCCTTGTTACATCAAAAGCATCTTGAGTTTTGTTTTTGACCGACAGGGTAAGACCTGTTTCTGGCATGTTTTTATACAATTTAAAAACAGATTTGAAAGGCTTAATTGTCCAGCAGAATCAAAACAAAAACCACCAGAAAGAGAAGTGAGCAGCAGAGAGGGTAGAAGGAACATATCAGCAGCAGCTTCAGTGAACTGGAAGATATAGGCCCAAAGGTAACGCTGCAGTGTTTCCCACAGATCTGAAATATACTTGGGCGGGTGGTGGCAGCGGGCGGGGGGGGGGGGAGGTGCCCGAAAAAAAGTTTTTAACAACATGCTGGTCCATGAACTGCCAGTGTTTCCCACAGATCTGTTTCCCTCATATCTGAAATAGCAGTAGTGGTGGTAGCGGGGGGGTCGACCTCAAATCGACCTCAAATCCTCTATGGGGGTCAAGGGGCATGCCCCCCCGGTAAGATTTTATTTTTTATTTTGGAGTTAAATGCATCAATCTGGTGCATTTTGAGGGGAAAATAAAGAGACGAGATCTATGGAAACACCTATATTAAACAGAACTGTATACATTTCAATCATCATAAAATCATGGCCATAACCAATAACATACCATTTCCAATATGAAAAAAACACTGAAACTTGTTTATTAATTTATTTTTGGTTCATTTATAGTTGTGAGTGTGTCTGTGCTCCTGAATCAGCCTCTCCTGTCTCCCTCCTCTCCCCCCTGCTCCTCTTTGAGGCAGCAGCAAAGACTAGTTTTCTCTCAACAAGTTTTAAAAGTGTATCTTACCTTTTTTCACCTTAATATGTGTTTACATAAATGGTGACCACACCGTTTGAGACCCACTGAGAACTTAGACTAAGTTAACTATCTAAACACTCAGAGAGTCCTTTACCTCGCCTGCGCTGAGCTTATACCGAGCTTGAATGACACACAGAGACCAATCAAGGGCTTTGATTTATGATCTGTATGACAGTGGCCATGTCGGCAGGCCACATCATGTGGACAGCCAGTCACCCTGTGTGAGGCAGGCCACTTAACAGGCCAGAAGGAGGCGAGATCAGTGCAAGGGATCGAGGGATCATTGTCCACAAGTTAATCGTTCGCAGATGGCGTCGTGGTCATGGACGAAAAAAAAAAAAATTATATAAAAACAAATTATTAAAAAAAACAAAACATAAATGGGTCGCGAAATATACTTGGGCGGCCGTTAATATACCTGGGCGGCCCGCCCAAGTATAGTCTATGTGTGGGAAACCCTGAAGAGGCTCTATTATGCTCAGTTTCAGGTTTTTTCCTAAGTCCGGCAGCAGTTGCCCCTCACCTGCAGGGAAGCCCATGACGTTGAAGATGCGGTCGAGTTGGTCGTGATGGTAGGGGTTACTGGTCTTGATGTCCTCCTGGCGACAGTGGAATATGGGCTCAGACGTCAGCAGCTCTGCAAAGATGCAGCCAATCGCCCAGATATCTGAAGAAAGAGCAATTCAATATAATTGCACTTGTGGCTGTAAGTGTGGGAAGAGGTGCAGATCGATGGTGTTGCACAATCCTCACCGATGGCTTTGGTGTAGTGCCGAGCCCCCAGCAGCAGTTCAGGTGCTCGGTACCAGAAGGTGACCACCACGGGGTCCAGATCGGCTAAAGGCTTCAGCGGTGAATTGAAGAGGCGGGCAAACCCCATGTCCGCTGCACAACACACATTACAGTCAGTAAAGTAGAAGTGAACTCAAATGATACATTCTTTTTAATTAAACAGCAGACATTGTACACACCGATCTTTACTCTGCCCCTCTCTGGCCCTTCTCCCATCACTAAAATGTTAGCTGGTTTCTGTGGAAAAGAGAGATACAACATTGACTTCAACAATGCAGATATTTTGAACATTCACAGAGAAAAAGAGCTCGTGCTTTCACTAATACCATAATTCAAAGATGAGCTTTATAGCTACTGCTAGCATATAGTGTTGATCCTGGTTTGGTTAAGGAGACTGAATGAAAAGCTTCTTCAGACGCTACAGTACTGCATGTGGTGTGTGGTTAGTCCGGCAGTGGCTCAGTCAGGAGGGGCTTGGACTGTGAGCCGTAGGGTCGCCGGTTCAAGTCCCCGACCAGACCTAAATATGGAGTGTGGACTGCTACTTGGAGAGGTCCCAGTTCACCTCCTGCCCTGCTGTGGTGCCCTTGAGCAAGGCACCGGACACCCCCCTGCCCCCCTGACTCCCATTGCTCCCCGGGCGCTGTGTGCTCTGCATGTGACCATGAAAGAGGGGTTTCATCCCTTCCAATTAAAACCCTGTGTTGCTGCCCTCTCGTGGACATAACATGGAGCTACAGGAGAGCAGGCTTACCTCTTCAATCTCACTCTGGTAAAATCTGTTTAAACCTGAGGGAATTTATTCTTGAATACTTATTTTGATGAACAAAATACAGAACCAGTGATAAAGCTAGAAAAGCCAAGCTGGAACATTTTCTTCAGAACACAAATTCTACAAAAATGGAAATAAGTTTCAGTTTTTAAGTAAATAAACGTGAACTGAAACAACGAGAGAAATGAAATGAAAATGCATACTAATCTTGGTTAAATGTGGTCAAATGTCTTCACTAATCAACACACAATAACAAGACGCGTAAAATAAGGCAGTAAGGACCAATAACTCAACACATGGCCGCTTCTCTACCCTGTGACAATCTTCCAGTCTTTCATCAACTGCCGTGTTGTTTTCCCTTCTCCCAAAATAATTTCCCTCCCTCGATGCCCTCCTCAATTCTCTTACGAGGTCTCTGTGGAGGACCCAGTTGGCGTGCAGGTAATGGATGCCGTCCAGGATCTGGTAGAGCAGGGACTTCACCATTCCTCTGGGCAGCTGCAGGGGCTTCTTGTTGGCCTTGGACGCCCTGTGGAACTTAATGATGTGCTGGAGAAAGACAAGATAACAGTCATTCAAGTGGGGGATTTTCCACATTAGCATGGTCCCAAATGTAAGTGTATGCTCCAGGCAAGATGAGGCTGATGTTTGCAGCATGTGTTTCCACTTCTTCGGGGGGGTTCCCCGTTCTGATTCCCCGCCAACACATTCTGCTTGTTGTGTGTTTTAATGAGATTTAGCAATGCATAACGAGAACCCGTTTTAGTGAGCATTTTCTGAGCATTTGTAAAAGACTATGCTTATGTTAAAACAAACAGCAACACATATATAACCCACATACATGGGTAGGAATCTGCAGTATGTCTGTTGGACTAAACCAGGGGTCGGCAACCTTTTTGATATGAAGTGCCATTTAAAAAGAAATTGTGATCAGTGTGCCGTCGCTTGTGAACTATCAACGGGGGGGGGGGGGTGTCAGATGCCGTTTAAACAAATTTAAATAATTGGTTTTAAACGGCATAATAATAATGACGACCGTCCGTTCTGTGATTCTCCAGAACACACAGACGGCCAGTCCGCCCCTGTGTAGCATATAATTTTGATGAGAGATGAGCAGATCGCCACTGGGCTTTCAACTAAAGACACAGCCACGCAAAAACTGCGGCATTTGTACAGCTCCTTATGGGTACTGCAATTTGTGAAGTGCGGGCGCGCTCCGGCAGCACTTCACCCCAGATCGCTTCACCACGGAGGAAAGCAGCAGAAAGTCGCCTGGAGTTAAAGAGAGCGGGGCTGCGTTGCGTGCATGGCTTCCTTCTGTAACGGGGAGACGCGCTCTGGCGGCGGTCTCGTTCAGGATCCGAAAATAAAATGTAAATATTTTGCACACTTATTCCTAGTGTGCCACTGGTTACGGTGGCACGCGTGCCAGGGGTTGCCGACCCCAAGACTAAACTATTAAAGACATTATTACAACGTAATTATATCCAAACTATGCATTCCCGCTCCTGGTGCATATTCAATGACAATATTGCAGGATAGTTTTGGGATGCACAATGATATCAACATGCCATTTGTATAGGCTTTAAAATGATATATCGACAGAACAGAATAAGAGGAAGTGTATATATGCGCACATGAAAAGAACAGTTGAAAAAGCAATGCAAATTCACAAAAGCAAATGTTGTGGTGGAGGTTTTATTTATATTATTGGTTTTGCTTTCATTAATTGTCCGAGGGAGAGTATCGTTCATGTTTATTCAACTTTCAGGAGAGATTTGTGTGTGTGTGTGTGTGTGTGTGTGTGTGTGTGTGTGTGTGTGTGTGTGTGTGTGTGTGTGTGTGTGTGTAACTTACCCAGAGGTCATGTTCGGCGTAGTCAAAGAGCAGCCAGACTTTTCGGTCTGCGTGTGACAGGAACACCTTCTGCAGGGAGATGACGTTGGGATGCTTCAGCTCCCGCAGCAGCTGCAACACACAGATCCACTTAGAGGACACACACTCTCATGGTAGAAAACATGATGTACAAAAAGCCTATTTGCGCTAGATAATGCTTCCAGTGACTAAAAGTGGGGAATGTACTGTGAGTGGACACAATATCACCTGTACAACTTAATGCAAGACGATAACATATTGTCTCTTCGCAAGAATGTCAATGTTCTTCTTCTGTGGTCCGGTTTCACGTTTGTTGTTTACCTGACGAAAGCTACTTTGTGGAGGTTATCAATCAAGCCACCTATGCAGGGCATGAGTGTGCTGAACAGAGACCAAGCAAAGGGACAAAGTAAGCCTTACTGCGATCTCTCTGCAAGCTGACATGGAGATGCCGGTGCCTTCAATCTGCTTGAGGGCGTAGTCCTTATCATCCTTCCTGCAAACCGAAAGAGAGGCAGAGCAACATCAACACCAGACCAGACTGTGGCCCCTGGGAGCCGACTGCACAGAAACATGAAGGGGGGAGGAGAGGCCGAGTTGCATTACCTCCAGATTTGTGTAATCTAGGGCTGCTCGATTATGGCAAAAATCATAATCTCGATTATTTGGGTCAATAATTGATATCACGATTATTAAAAACGATTATCCATTTACTTTGAAAACATCAATTTATTGGAGAAAACTAATTTGAACAGTATGTTTTTAACAGTTGATTACCCTGAACTTTAAGTAGAACTCAACTGAAAAACCAATAAAAAAAAATGTAATAAAAAAACCAAAAAAATAATCGTTTTATTTCGATTACGTTGTTTTCGTAATCGTTGCAAGCCATAATCGTGATTGCGATTAAAATATGATGAATTGAGCAGCGCTAGTGTAATCTAGCTCACATCTGACGCTCAAACAAAACAAGGGGAGAGGAAACAGGCGCTGTATGGCAGCCAGCGAGGGACAAACCGAGCACTGGGACTGGCTCTGAGTGAATCGGTTATAACGCCTCCCTCCTCCTGGCCTATGCTTTGAGCTTCCTCTGGCTCCATCCAAATGCTGCAGCTCAGAGTCTCAGCACAGCAGCCTCCTAAAGCCAAAACTCACATCTTTAAACCCTTTGGGGCTCTTCTGTGTGCTCGAGCTATGGAAATGGGCCGAGTCCAGCTCTGATCCAGACACAGTTAAGACGGTTTATTGGCTTGTTATCTTAAGGTTTAAGGTGCTGATCATGAACCAATGAGAATAGAAAGTTTGAGTGCAGCCAGGGACTTGTGTTGCACATCATTTCCCATCCTTCCCTCTTATCGTAACGTCATCTCTCACAATTTAATAAAAAGGTAAAAAGACACACAATCAACAAAAAGGAATGAATATAGGCGAAGGTTATGGGCACAAAAGGGCCACTTGACAATGTTAAAAAGTGCCTCTACATGCACCCGCTGCATCCTAAATTCACCACATCAACCGCAAATGCTCTGATTTACTATTTTAATATTGCCCATGATTGTGCGAAGGAACAGGTCGAAATAGATGCTTCATAACCATCACTTATTTCTTTACGTCTTATCTCTACTTATGTTGCATTGTTGGAGGAGGCTGGGTCTTAAGATTCAGATTTGCATTGCCATAACTGAAGCTACTGTGCATATGCAAATAAAGCGTTTGAATCTTGAATCACAGAAAAGGGAAGCCACAATCACAATAGTGAAGCATATGCTATACACAACAGGAAGCTTCATAAGCATCCAGACAATAAAGGGTAATTGCATTAAATCGCCCCCTTATTTCTTTAAATGAAAATATAGATATTAAATGCATTTGGATGAATATGGCGGATGGAGAGGGTTCCTTGAGTGTTTCTGCGTACATTTTGTGAGATTTTCCATATTTCATGGTCACAAATATAAGTTTATGCTACAGGGAAGACGAGGCTGATGTTTGTAGCATGTGTTAGCGTGAGAGTTGCAGCTCTGTGGCAGAGAATGATACACCGCCAAGTGAAATGCAGCAAAGCTTTTACCAACAAAGTCTTCTTTGTTTTAATGAGATTTAGCAATGCATAATGAGAACCAGTTTAAGTTTGCTTCTTTACAACTGCGTGATAGTGAATGTGAGTTTAAGTGTAAAGATATTTACTTTGAAAAAGACCATTTATTTGTATTCTGTTATTTCTTGCACTATTTAAGTAGCATTGTTGGAGGACGCTCGGACTTCATTGGTGTGTATATAATATATAAATAAATAAATAATAATATTTAATTGAGTCTTGAATCACTGAAAAGGAAAGCCACAAAAGTGAAGCATATGTTTGTGTTTTTATGCACAAAAGGACTCATTTGCATCCAAAAACTAAAGGGTTATTGCATTAAATGTCCCTTTATTTATTTAAATATTGCATACGAGGAAAATAGTAGTAATTCAATGTTTGTAAAAAAACAACAACAATAAAAACAGTGCACGAAGAAACTGAGTAGGAATGACATAGTGCAAGATTATGATGCAAGACCAATGTACAAGTAAAGGGTTATTGCCATACATATCCCCATATGTCTTTATATATTGCATACGATGAATATAGCAGACATTAATTTTATTTAGGAGAGGGAGGGGGGATAGAGGCCTGCTCTTCCACTCACCCATCTTTTCTCTTTGCCTTGTAAACATGACCGTAGGTGCCTCTTCCCACTTTGCAGCCCTCGTACTCAAACAGGTCCTCGACGCGCTCTCTTTCGCCGGTCAGCTTCACTTTAAAATCATAGTCCATTTTCCCCACAGTTTGTGCAAAAGGGGTATTCTCCTTCTCTTTTTAAAGCGTCGCTTCTGGGAGGCAACTAGGCTACACCAGCGAGCTCGGTTCAGTAGATTTCTCTCGTCCCCAGCCCAGCTTCAGCATGGAGTTTTCTGGTTAAATTGTTCCAACCGGAGGGGATGAACGGTGTTCGGTGAGAATCCAAGTTGGAAAAAACGAGACTGAAATGTTTTCCTTTCTCTTGTTGCTGCGTTTCCCTCTTTCCCTCAGCCGGTATCTGGAGAGACTTCACTCTGTACGGCACTGTCGCAAAACTGTCGTGAAGACAAACCCTGCAAACGCAGCAGAGAAAGAGCTAAAGGTGTTTATCAGAATCACATATTAAAATAGCAAAAGTTAAGAGCCTAAAATAGCAAAATATTAATCAAGAGGCATGCATAACATATTATAGATAAAAACAGAAATTACAGAAATTGCAATTTACAAAAAGTCACTTCCAGGTGAACAAAAAAAGTAACTGTATTTTATATAATACTTATAGTCATTGTTGTTACAATCCGTGTACCCATTTTTTAACAAAACAAGATGAGACATGTTTGGCAGTTGCTGCGTTACATAGGAACCAATCTACACAGGGAGGTTGGGTTTGACGGACGTGTTTAGTGTAGCACCACTGGTCCCATCTTGGTTGAAAGAGAAGGGACAGCAAAGCAAACCGTCCATATTATCGCTGCTTTGTCAGGTAGTAAATTCTTTTTGACATAATTGACATCTCTTCTAAAACAATGCTATGGTTGAGTGTTATGCTCCGTTTACATTGACTTGTTCATTAAACAGTTTGTCACATTTATATCTTAGGAGTTATTCTGCTATCCGCCAACGTTAGATGAGCTAAAATGCTACATTCGTTTAGCATCTAAACCGTTGCGCATTTAAACGTCTGAAATGTGGAAGTGTCTACAAAACTGGCTGTTGTCTTTGCGTAGTTTGTCATGGCCGGACATGGCTGTTTTGATTTCTATTTATGTCATACAGCTGACTACATTCTTTGTCTTCTTTGCCCTGCGTTTACTTGGACGAGACCTCCGTTTAGTTTTATCATGGCCCGCCTTAGCAGAGCAGTGATTGGACGCTGAGCCTGTCCGTCATTAACACTAGGCCTGTGATTGGTGGCTAACCAGGATGACAACGCCAGTTTTGTTGCTTTATTCCCCTGCTTTCAACATGGCCTTCCGTAGCTGCTGTTGTAACTTGGCTAACATTAGCTCTCATGAAGACTACGTTGTTAAATGGATCTTTATCTGCTGTTCCTTACAGTGAATGAAGGAGTATTTGTCCGAATACTACGTTGTTCGTGCTAAACATTAGCAAGATTACTGTAGCCTTCCTCGCTCCCTTGCTGGTGGAGTCTTTCGATAGAAAATGGATGTCGTCCTCGGCTAGAAATTAGTCAGGAGTGAATAATAGAATGGCTAAGTTATTAAAACAACGCCTATCTGCGTTCAATGTTAGCTATAATATTTAGTTAACAAGGTGAAAGATATAGAACTCAGATAAACGTTATATTCTTTATCTATCCAAAAGAGACCCTTTGCCACAACAATATATTATAATGACATAGGAGCATGTCCACTTCCTCAGTGGAATTGCAGAGGCTTAACATGTGAATTCAGCCCTTATTTTATGATGCTATGTGGAATACTATAGTGGACATTCCAGGCCTTACTGACAATCCCTTCTGTCTGCCAGCACTTTTCACGGTGATGGACCCTCCTGGTGGGGGAGATGAACGGCATAGGCAAGCAGAGCGTCTTCGTCGGGAGGAGGCATACTATCACTTCATTAATGACTTGAATGAAGAGGAGTACCGCCTAATGAGAGACAGCAACCTGCTGGGCACACCTGGTGAGGAAGGACACATGTTGTTATGTCATGTTAGATGACATGCTTTTATCAAGCAGATAACAAAGAATACAATATGTGACTGTTTGATATCATAATCTGCTCTCACAATAGGACAGTTATTCTTGGCCCTTTGCTGTTGACAGCCCGCATGTTCATATGTTTCACAGGGGAGGTGACTGCTGAGGAGCTTCGGCACCGTCTTGATGGCGCAAAAGAGCGCATGTCGTCTCAGCCCCTCACTGAGCAGCGTCCGCAGACTGCTGATGCTGGAGAGCAGCAGGGCAGCAGCGGTGACAGAGAGGAGAGAGGGCCTGGAGGGAGACGAGGAGCAGGTAGGGAGGAGGAATTTAGCTTTATCTGATCTTTGTTATCTTGCTTTCCCTATTTTAATCCAATATGACTTGAGTTTTATCAGTATTGATGAACAAAGAAGCCAACAGACATCACATAATAATCTTGCATAATGTTGAAAGATTTGAAATCAATATTTCTGTAAGGGTTTTCCAATACAGGAGAACTGATTTTCGGATTTTTTGTTTACAGTCTTACCCATATGTATTTTTTTACAGGGGGCACAGAGCCTGGAGCAGAAACGTCTAACGGTGACTCATTACTGGAGTGGCTTAACACTTTCAGACGCACTGGTAATGCTACTCGCAGTGGGCAGAGTGGCAACCAGACATGGCGTGCCGTCAGCCGGACCAACCCTAACAGTGGAGAATTCCGATTTAGCCTGGAGATCAACATTAACCATGATCAGCCAGAGCCGGGGGAGCATAATGATGCTACGGACTCTGCAGAGCTGCCAGTGACTGCCCCGAACACAACCTCACCCTCCATACGCACTGCTTCCCACTTTCGCCCTTTATCCACACCTAGGCTAGTCCCGTACAACAACCCCCGCCCTGCCCTCAGTCGGAGGATGCAGACACGCCGTACACGCAGCAGCACTACCACTCTTTCCATGATTCCCTCTTCACTTCCTGCACCAGCTGCCCCCCCAGCGGCTGCTCAGAGGAGAAGTGCCACTTTGCACTCTTTAGCCCCTCCCCCTAGTGTTCCCAACCCTCCTCTTGATCAAACTACACATTTGCAACATCAAGGGGTGAATGCAGAGGTAGAGCAGGCCAGTGATGGTATGTCTGCTTCTATAGACTGTCCCCGTGTGTCACCGCTGGCAGGGTCTCCAGCTGATGGACACGAATCCCGTGGCAGTAGGACTCGTTCACGTGGCCGTGCACGCAGAGCTGCAGCAGGGAGCGGGATTACTCAACGCTTGTCGAGGCGCAGCCGTTCCCCCGTGCATAGAATACCTGTTGCCGGTAACACTCCACCATTAAGCAGTGGAGTCAGTGGCTCCAGCATCCACACTGCTGAGCCAGGCAGTGGCACAAGCTCTGTTTCCGTGGAGACCGTGGCAGAACCTGCAGTTCTATCTGAGCCAGCTGCAGAAACAGGAGAACGTGAAAGTGAATCGCATGCAGCGGGAGCTGGAAGTTCAGCGGTGCGACGTCACCCCACCATCATGTTGGACCTGCAGGTTAGAAGGATCCGACCTGGTGAAAACCGCGATCGGGACAGCATCGCCAGCAGAACACGTTCCCGCGCCAGAGTGGCTGAGAATACCGTCACATTTGAGAGTGACAGTGGTGGATTCAGGCGCACCATCTCCCGCTCCGAGCGAGCGGGGATCCGCACCTATGTGAGCACTATCCGGATTCCTCTGAGGCGCATCAGTGAGACTGGCCTGGGGGAGCCTAACTCCACCGCCCTGCGCTCCATCCTGCGCCAGATCATGACCGGATTTGGGGAGCTGAGTTCCCTAATGGAGACAGAGGCAGATTCTGAAACTGTTGCACCTAGCCATGCAGATGCTAGTGTTACCAATAGTGGCACCGGTCCAGCTACTCGTTTACATACGAATGAGAGCGTAGCTGGCCAGGTTGGTACAGGTGGGGTGGATCAGGAAAGGGTGGGGCAGGTGGGAAGTGAGGAGGAACAGGGTGGGCAGGCCAGGCTGGGAGCAGCGGTAGCGAGCCCCACAGAGGGACGAGCGACCAGCAGAGACACCAACAACCTGGTAGAAAACGGTACTCTACCCATCCTGAGGCTGGCGCACTTCTTCTTGCTCAATGACGAGGAGGACGACGAACATCCTAGGGGCCTGACCAAAGAGCAGATTGACAATCTAGTCACACGCACCTATGGTCAGGCCAACCTGGAGGGGGAGATAGGTAGAGCGTGCAGTGTTTGCATCAATGAGTATGCCCAGGGCAACAAGCTGCGGCGCCTGCCCTGCTCCCATGAGTTTCACATCCACTGCATCGACCGCTGGCTCTCTGAGAACAACACCTGCCCCATCTGCAGGCAGCCCATCCTCGCAGTGCATCATGACTGACCTATTTGCTCACAAACACAACTATCAAGTTCCTGGCTGGCTGAACCGAGCAGACCCAAGTGGGCTTTGCATGTACATAGCGCTTTCATGGTTACTTTTCTTTGAAAATATCTATTGTGTTTGAAGTGGGGAAGGTTGAACCAAAAGTGCAGAAAAAAAGAAACTATAAATGCAGAGAATTAACAAAACTTTATTTTTTTAGACTTTGTTTTCAGCAACTTCCTACTGTTTTAAGTTAATCTTCCTATGACATGTGTTTAACTGGTCTCTGTCACAAAGCTTAAGACGCCTGTGTCAATGGATGGCATTAATGCTTAAGGAGCTCCTGTAGCCGCTGCTGACTAGTTTCACTTTAATGTCTGAAACATGTGACGTCTCTTAGTCACAACTGGTCTCCACAAAACACTTCTAGATTTCATTTATTCCGTATAAGCTGTAAATAACTCGACACTGCTTGTATTTAAGAGTTTTAAAGCAAGCCGCTCCTCACATGCCAACTGTTTAAAATGGAAGCAGAAACCTCTTTTTCTTTAAGTCACCATTTTAAGGCTTCGGCCTCCATTTGAAGGTGACCCTTTACAGCTGGTTAAGAAACGTATGATTTGTTGGGATGTGTATGAGCTATGTATTTCATTTTGAAATAAGTTTTATTCTGTACGTTTAGTAATATCTGTTTAAGCCCGTTCGATACACTTATTCTATATAATTGCAATACAGATTTCATCCATAGAAGTCAGTCACTAAAATGTTGGAGTCAGTAACATTACCAATATGAGCAGCACCGTTTAGATGAAATGCAGAAGGCATGTGATAATCAGGAATTCAGAGATGTGAAATGTAGTAGGAGTTGTGCAATACAGAGAGAAGAGACAGTATTCTTTGTTTTGCTGTTCATTGTTGTTTACATTGTAATGCCTGATTATCATCTACACTTAAAAACAAAGTCTTGTT
Source organism: Pseudochaenichthys georgianus (assembly GCF_902827115.2). Lineage (NCBI taxonomy): Eukaryota > Metazoa > Chordata > Actinopteri > Perciformes > Channichthyidae > Pseudochaenichthys > Pseudochaenichthys georgianus. The sequence continues at coordinate 21,920,148 of NC_047522.1, forward strand.
TACCCTGAAATCAATGTTTCCTCTTGGTTCCTGTTGCTTATTGCATTGAGTACTTGATACATCTATTGAGCAAAAACTCTGACCATGGTATGAAAGGAAGTCGATTTTTATAGTGTTTTGCAAAATCTCAGATCATTTGGGATGAGATAGGCGCTGGAAAATAATTAAACTTTCAAGTAACTGCTTTAGATTTGGCTCAAAAGGAAGTGTTCTGCTGGAGTGCAACGCCTGCATAAGGCAGTGTTAGTAATGTGATTTATTTACAGTCGGTCTTTACATTACACGTGCACATTTTGGCATTAATGTTGCACAGGTGAATTATTTAGCTCAATCTCCTAGTCTTTGTGTTATCACCAGGGTCCTTTTGCACATAAATAACCGTACACAGGAAATGCTACATCACATGTCACTACAACTCTAGGAATGATTCAGCTGTATGTAAGAATGAGAGGTGTGTATGATTTAATTGTGTGTGCATGTACGTTTGTTTGTTCTGAAGGAAAGGGCCAGTGTCGCAGTTAACCCAGATTCTCACTTTACAAACATTAGGTTGGGGCCATCGAAGTGAATAGTTATTCTGTTCCTATTTAATAAGATGGAAATCAACTTTTGAAATATGTATTATGTTACAATGTGATGAGAGTAAACAGTTAAGATTAATATGTTACTATGTAATACAATGAAGACATGGGTTTTCTTCTCTTCTCCTTGACAATGGAATAAAATGCAGCTTTGTTATGCTTGGACATCTGGTTTAAATGAGTATACTGTTTGTGTGCACACGACCCTTATCAACGGCTAACCACTCGAGCTACCAACGAGCTATTTTGATTTATCCATATGGGTCATTCCAGAATTGGAGGACAATTTAGACACCAACATTTTTGAAAAATGAACCTTTTATTTTATTTTTTTATGTATTTACGAAAAACCGATAATAAACCATCAACAAAAGTGATTTGCCCAGCTACGCATCAAATTAATATTTTCCAATGAAGAATTACCCCTGTTACTCTAATTATAGTAACAGGGTTGAAAGTAACCGGGTTGAAAATCAATGCTAATTTGAGTTTTAACCTCAGGAATTATTGCTAGATGTAGCATGTAATGCTACTTTCAAGGCAAGGACTAACTTGGATATCTAATGAAAGAAAGATAACTTTGAAATTAATATGCTTTATTCTGATAATATCAGTAACAAGAGTGCCACACTCTTTTAAGACTGAAAAGATTGTAAAAATATGAAAAATAAAAGAGGACTTCGTTTTGGTCTACCCATGGCACTAGCACATGGCTTGCTGATGTCACTTCCACTGTGTCATCTGATTTACAGTTTTTTCACTTCCTGTGCCAATCTAAAAAGGTTTGGGTAACAGGGTTGAACGCATGTTGAGACACACCTATGCAAAATTACTATTATTTAAAATATGTTTATGATTTAACAAATTGATTTTACCATTACAAGAGACATTTATCAATAGAATAATACCAAAAAAAGTCAATAAAATCCCTATTTTAAATGTTATATTTGACATGCAAGTTGGTCACCAAGAAGCGGGGACAAGAGAAAAATGCCATTTTAGGGGATGTTCGAGAGCTATTTGATAATTTAAATAATATTTTGAAACTACTTTTTCTACAACTTTATAATATACATTTTGTCTCAAGACAAGTATGTTTAACACAACAAGTGCATGTTTTAGCATTTTGGGCATGGATTATTAGATTTTTTATATGGGGGACATGAAATGTCCTCCAATTCTGGAATGACCCCCATTTTGTTTTTACAATTCTGTTATACTATTGAACAAAGGGAAAGTGGATGATACTGTTCACTTAAGTGTAAAAATGTACATTTTGGTGGCTTGAATTGATATTGCCGTTAAACTGTCGACGATGGGGTGAGTGGTAACCTAACGGTTTTACGTTGGCACTCTTGTCCACCATGTTTAAGTAAACTGCAGTAGTTTGATAATTGTTGAATTAAGAAATAATTCATAGCTCATTTTAAAAAGGACAACTTTAATTTCTAAACAAAATGTATCCCTCGTTCAATACTCACTACATTGACAGACGAGTAACGTGCTAACATAGCTAGTTAGCTATTATTAGCTCTAACTAGCTAATAGCTTATAATAGAACACTTAAGTTAACTAACATTAGCTAGATTTTGCAGTGTAGTGTGTCGCTTAGTGTTTTATTTGACTGAGTCAATTAAATTACCTAGGACCTGTTCTCTAACAAAACGTTACAGGTACTACTGTTAAACTGGATTGTGTTAACTGTCATCCCCTTTGTGCTAAAAGATAAATTGAGCAAATAAAATAAATCTCTTTTTCTTAGCCATATTTCCATATCGTCCAAAGCGGTTAATTCCATATACAGGTCAATATGAGAGTATTTCACGATTTATTTTTCATACATTCTCCATTTGTATAGAGTGATAAAATACAATGTAATTGACATCAGTTGTACTTCAATCTCTGTACCCAGAGCAGAGGCCAGTACGCGCGTTCGCATCTGATCCTGATCATACGATGCGCGCCCCCGTGGCTCAATTGAATGAATTGAATGGGAAACAAAACCATAAACAAGCCACAGAGCACATGAGCGGAAGTGTGACAGTTGATTTTTCGAAATAAAGATTTCAGATCAGACGCAGGGCAACTAGTGATTTGGTACAATTAAAAAAAGGTTAAAAATCATCATTACAATTTCCTCTACTATGAGCGGTTAAGCTTTTAAGCCTGGACCTGGCATTGTTTTTATCAACCCATATTTGTTTTAATAAGGGTAACTTTATTAAATGTAAACATCACATTCATCTTACCTTTATTCGAACATCTTTTATTTTGAAAGCAGCAAACGGAAGTAGCACCTTCTTCATCCTTTCTATGGCGCTCTATGGCAGCTGTCCTCTTCTATGCAACATTACCTCCGCAGACTAGCCGAGAAATAATGACCAGTGAGCCGCAGCCCGGACCCGGAGCAGCGGCCCCCTGCTCTGCCGGAGAACCGTGAGCATGCCCCGGCTTGGAAAACATCTCCCCAGCCTCTCAGACAACCATTCAAGATGTATTTCAACCGGAGAGCCAAGAAGATACACACCGAGGGGGGTAAGCTAAAAAACAACAACAAACACCTTATTTAATCTTTGCACAGTTAACGCTTTCACCAGCCTTTTAATTTGAGATCTGTCATCTGTCATCGCAAGATCTCTGTCTCAGTGTTAACAACAGGCTATTGCGGCCTGTATATAATCGTGCGTATTTAATGTGCTTGGCATAATAACGGGATTTGTTCGGAACTGCGGCATGCATGCGACTTGCTGTACCGGTATCTATCCTCCAGTCTCGACTTTGTTTTTGGCAGAGGATGCAAGGGCAAGCGGACTGCAGGTGTCTGCTTCAGATGGCCCGGTATGCCCTTTATATGAATTGGCAATCTTACATAAGATGATACAACATGTGTGTTCCTGCTAGGATGAGAACGAGTATCGTGTGACCTTAAAACTCACTAAAATAGAATATACTGTATTTCCCATGACATCAATATGGTAACAGATAGTTGTGTTGCAACAGCCCCTCGTATCCAGGCCACCTGAATGACAACATATGGGATCTTTTCTTATGGGTTGACTTGCTTAAATATTTCTATAATATACAGTATATATTCGAAGGAGTTATACATTATCTCTCAATACAATATACTGTATTCCTCATGGCATCGATATGGTATTAGATAATTGTGCTGCAACAGCCTCTTGAATTACAACATATTGGATATTTTCTTATGGATTGACTCGCTTATATTTTTATAAAATAAATATGAAGGATTTCTTTGCATTTGAAATCCCAAGCTCATATAGATCATTCCAAGAACAGCCTATTTCCTTGCCGACTTTTAATCCACGTGACCGTCTGGAGAGCACACCTGACCTGAAGGCCATCAACATCCTGTTTCAACAAAACAGGTTTCTACACCGGTTTTCTACGAGATGCTGCTTGAACCAAAGCTGTTATTTTTGACTCCCCATGACTGAGTGTGTAGTGAGGGATAGTCATAGTTTTTGGGAGAAAATGCTTCATATTTCCCCAGGGAAGGACCGAGAAACACAAAGCTGCATCGGATGATTTCACACGTCACAAACCGATGTCGGAATGGAAGAGAGGAGCGTGTGTTTTGCTCTTCCAGTGGCTTTTAATAGTGACTGGCACATATTGTTGTGCTTTGCTGATGTGTGTGTTTGTGTGTGTACTGTATATGTGCGGCTGCATGCCTCACGCAGCTTCCAGAAATAGAAAGTAGGGCAAATTGTGAGAAGAGATGAGCGCCAACTGGGCCACACTGTCCTCAGGCCAGAGGTTCTCTCATACATATATATATACATATACATATATATATATACACACTTTTTCACAGATCAAAGGTTAAAAGTATTCAGCACCCATTTCAAATATAGAAGCATACATTGTTCACAGTATTGTTACAAGCCATTATATATTTTTGTAGAATAGAATATCAGATGGTCTCACCGCTGTGATATTTACCTACGCAGAGCTTAAGTGCTGACTTGCACTAGTTCACTTCTTGTTTGTATTGGAGCAATTGTCGTGGGGCTTCCAGTAACTCGACAGGATACTGTTCTGCTTTCTTGGAACTGACGAGTGTTTACAACTGCCACATTTATAGCGTGGGTGTGAAGGGGAAGCACGAGTGTCATATTGCTGCCTTCACTGTGACCTCATGTATCCTGACCTCTTCAATCTTTGCTCCAATTAGCAAACTTCCAACCTGCCATACCCCGGGTGACGTCTGCAGCTCCAACCTCTCACATGAACTCTGAAACAGATCATTATTTTATTTCATTTTTGTTTGAAAGGACCATGAAAAGAAAATAATAATTCTCACCCAGCTTTAGATGGCACGATATACGAAAACAAGTATTTAAGTTATAAAACATAAATGAAAACAGCATTCGTCAGCCCTTAGGATTTATGTTTAAGTTTAAGAGCACATCGTTCCCTTTGTTGATATCATTCATTTGTGCAAGTCATGCGGCTCAGCCAACCGTCAACAATGCATCTGTTTGGGAAAGATGATGCCTGGTAGTCATGGCTGCCAAGCAAACGAAGGTGTCATTGGGGAGATGGAGTGAAACCCAAATAAATTGCAGCAATGATGTACTTACAAAGGTTGGACACAGGGGGGCACTCCTGCTCAAGCTAAGTCCATTCTGTGTGCATCTCTTCAGAACTACAGCCATGAAAATCATTTCACTATTAATACATCCATCACAAGCTATATTTACATTTGAGTGATTGACACATTGTGTTTATTGACATCTTGTCTTGTGTGTGTGTTGTTTCCTCCTGCCTCTCTGGTGCCACAGAGCAGTTAGTGTTGACCACCCTTAGGCTGGAGGCTTCTGACCTGCAGGACCCAGGCCAAGGGGCTACTTTGTCAACCCGCCTCACGGACAAGTTTGACAAAAGTGAGTTTGCTCGAATTAGACTGGATGACGCCACATTTGTGTCCGGAGTCCTTTTAGGTGCATGGCCACCAGCTATAGGAGCAGGTGTCTCCAAACCCCCGGCCCTCAAGAGCTACATGTCCTGCTACGTCTCTGGTTCTTATCTGAAAAGATTTCCCTGCTGCGGACCCTGATCATCTGTAGCTCCTCGGGGCCTGGAGTGATTAATGCAGAAACCTTCCACCGCATGTGCTTCAAGAAAGTGGGGTCATGTCAGTCAGAGGTGGGAAGTAACTAAGTACATTTACTCAGGTACTTTACTTGAGTATTTCCAAATGTATGCTACTTCTACTCCACTACCTTTTTAAAAAGGTACATAATGTAATTTGACTTCACTACATTTATTTAACAGCTTTAGCTACTTTTAACAAAATGCATCTCGAAAAATTAAATGAGTAGACTAACTCTTTAAGTCAAATTGTTTTAAAGTTTGACAAAAGGTCAATCAGTATTTTGTCTACAGCAGTAAAATGCTACTTGATGCATTTTCTAGAAATGTCACATATATAAATATAATTATATACACATGTTAAGACCATTTCTCTGCACAATGATTACTTTTACTTTTTATAAGTACATTTTGCTGATAATACTTTTTCTTAAGTAAGGTTTTGAACACATCCCTTTTACTTGTAATGAAGTGTTAACACAAATGAATTAGTACTTTTACTCAAGTAAAGCATCTGAATACTTCTTCCACCGCTGATGTCAGACCGTGCTAATGACGACAGATTGATTTCACTGGGCACTTTTAAGCTAGACTTTTATTACCAACACACATGCATGCTGTAGAACACAAAACACATCAGTGTGTGTGTGTGTGTGTGTGTGTGTGTGTGTGTGTGTGTGTGAACATGGCTGCATGGCTATGACACATAAGTGGATTTAGAGAGGAAGCACGTTGGTTAGAAGCATGTCGTATTGCTAAGTTTTTCTGGCTTCAAACCCTGTGTGTTCACCCCTATGTGTGCTAGCCTACATCAGTGTGTGTGTGTATATTTGTGAATATGCATACATTTGTGTTGTGTTGTGTGTGCGCTGCTGTGTCACCTGTAGGATTATCAGGTTATATATTAGCAGCAGGTGAAGTTGCAGAGCAGACACAGAGGGGATTATCCTGCTCATTACAGTGGCTTCTTAAGAGGCTTTCTTGCCTTACTTCTTACTCGGTTGCAAATGGAGCCACTGGGACCGCCTGAGGCTAGTTCGACCAAGAACTGCAGATAGGGGCCTGCGGGTCGGGGACGGGACAGCCATGGGACGTGGAAGTCAGCCGGACCGACGACGCTCCGTTGGTAATGCTATTCTAACCACACAGCAGGGTCGTAGGGGGAAGATCTCTAGTGTCGGGGGATTAAAGCCTGAGACCTTGCTGTTACGGGGCAATGACTTTGCGGCCATGTTGCCAACTGTGGAAAACAAAATGTGCTGGGATGCTCTCTGGTTGCCATAGTGCAATTTTATTTATTACATTTTTGACAGTTTTTAAGATAACAGAAATGTGTAACCCGCCAGCATCTGTCCTACGTACTTAAAGGACCCATGTCATGGCTATTTCTACTGATCATAATGCCATTGTTGAGGTCTACTAGAATAGATTTATATTGTGCAATTTTCCAAAATCGCATTGGTTTCTCACAGCATCTCTGGAAAGTATGTGTCTTCACTCTGTCCTAAATGGCTTGTTGGAGCTCCTGCCCCCCCCTCCCTGTGAGCCCAGTGGCCGCCTGCGAGACAGCGAGACACAGCGAAACCCAGCCCGAACACACATACACCCGCAGCCTGGCTGGGAGTTTGTGTGTGTGTGCTCACAGCCTCGCTGCGTCCCGCTGTCTCAGGGAGGAGACATCGGCGGAGCTGCAGCTGAGAAAAGATTGAGTGTGTGTGTGTGTGTGTGAGGAAGTCTTAACGTAACGGCTCCAGGGATTGGTCTATTTGGACCAATGGGTCCATTGGGGTATGGGCACGTTACTGTACCCAGGAAGAAAACAATGGAAAAAGATAAATGTCCAACGAGGCGTTCTGGGGCAGCTAGACGGGTCTTCTCTGTGTTAGTTTTACTCGCTACAGGGTGTGCTTTGAGGGTTTGTGACTCTGCAGACCGTCTACATGCAGAAAAAGCTACATAACAACAAGGGGACGGGTAAGAACCAGAAAAGCATGTCATGGGACCTTTAAATCAAATGTATTTTACACAACTGTATAAGGTCAGTTGAAAGCAATAATATTAAGTTTAGATAAATATTATATAAGGTTCAACTTAACATTATTACTTTCAACCAACCTAATACAGTTATGTGACATTTCTTGACATAATACGTTTAATTAAAGACAGCATTTCAGTTTTTTCATTTAACCTCGTCGGGCGCTTCAACAGGATGATTGAAGCTATTCTTCTGTGACTGCTGTTTTGATTATTTCCTTTCTGGCTCAGTCCACTCTGGTTGAGGTGTTTGGGGGAAGTGCATTAAACATGATTCAATTAAACATGTAAGCCCCGAAAGCTTTTATTTATGCCATTTAAAAGCACAATTCTGGCAAGTCTGTGCTAATTAACGCGACGGCTGTTTCTTGAGTCTTGGAACCGAGGCACAGCTTCGGGTGAAATATGCTCTGCCATACTGGAAAATGTGGATGAATTATGCAGCCTGTCTCTATCAATTATTCAGCAGCCAGCTTGCTCTTTAGCAGGAAAACCTTGGCTTCCAGGGAAACTTGGGGCTCAGCCCAAAAACCAAAAGGTAATACTCCATTTTAAGATATTATGAAGTGAGAGATCTTCAGATGACATGCATGATGGATTTAATTGTCTTTCTTTTTTTTCCCTTGTTCTTCGTAAGGGAACAGGTGATTTTATCGGCCCATTGTGCTTTAATAGGCTTCTAATGACACAACTATATGTTGAGAGAGATAGTAAAAGGGCTGTTAAGCTTCCCTTTAATGGACGGATGTTTGGCTTATTAATGTTGTTTAGAAGAAAGGGGACACGTCTTGTTTACGCCTCACCAACCAAGCGGGTGTTTGGTAGAGCAGGGTATGAGATCAAAGTGTTTGTCGAGGTTCGGATCGGTCTAGTCTTACCTGTCCTGGTCGCAGGTTATCGGACCTATGTGGTACCTGGATGCTTCACGTGTAATTGACCTGGCTGTGACTCTGCTGGGGTTTTCTGCTGACTCATCTGTGGCACATTGGTAATGAGGTTGACTGCGCTCCATCAGGGATGAGTAACCGAGGCATTGATCCCTCCTCACAAATGAATCAGAGCTGAATTGGGCTGCTGAGAAAGCCGCTATTGATCTGCTCAGAAAGGTAGAGGGTTAAAAGTGGAGGTAATGGAAAAAACAAGAATAAGCAACCAGGTAGAGAAAGAGTGGACCATCAATAACTCGTGGTTACTAGCCGATCCTCCTACTGTATGAAATCATTAACGGTACGTCCACACAGCAGCTTTAGACGAATCTTCCACCGCTTCCAACGCTTCTCTGCCCATTGACTTTGAATGGGGATGACGTCACTTTGCCTCGCTTTTCGCCGAACTGCATTGTGGGGGAGCGAAGCGAAGATTTCCAAGATTTCCAGGATTCAAAAGTTGAGCAATGTTCAACTTTTGAAGCTGAGCTGGAAGCGTCAGCCAATCAAACACGTTTATGCAAATCTGACAGTAGAAGCGCTAGCCAATCAAACCGTGCGTAAGCAGGGAGAACCAGACCGCAGTTCATTTCCTCATATTCCAAGCGAGAAATTACGGTAGCAAATCACCCGGTTCTTTACGACCAGAACTATTAACGGGATACAAACCGGAGGAACCAGCATGGAGGGAGGTGGCAGAGACAGTGGGGGAAACTGGTAGCTTTTCGCCTGTTTGGGGAGTTTATATATATATATATATATATATATATATTGCTCGCATAAAATCCCCGGGGTTTTTTGCTTTGGATGTCGGGGGCGGGAGATTCATGTGATTGGTTGTTGGTCGCAAAAAATTCCCCAAGCTGTCAGACACGCCCAGCTCCAAGATTTTTGAAAAGCTGCTGTGTGGACGTACCGTAAGAGAAGTTCATGAGATGGAGAGACTGACCTTTATTAAGACTAAGAAACAACTGGTGTCCTTGAAGATGGTCGAAATGTTTAAAATATATCTCAAAATGAATATGATTGTGAATATACCCTACTCACTTACTATGGAGAACACTCATTCTATTAACCTCGAGGACACTTTGCAGTTATCCATAATACTCAGGAATATTTCCTCTAGATCGCATACGTGCTGAAGTTGCTTGTTTATTGTGTCATTTGCTGTTTATTGTCTGGAAAAAATCAATAAAGTCGGAGTGTGAAAAAGAAAAAGGAAACCCTGAGAAAAGATCGGAACAGGATTGTTTCGTGATAGGACCGCGATCACAATGTTTGTTACGCTTCACTACCTTTAACCTTCTCTCATCTTCAATCATTTCCACAATCACCTGCTATCTTGATTGACCTCAGTGCCATTCGCAGTGTGAGTGAGTGCAGGGCTGAGATTAGCTCTGTTAGGTGCAGGCGTAATAGCCCAGTCAGAGTTATAGAGATGAGGGATAGGCTGCCTCATTATCATTCTGCTTGGATAGACTTTGACCCTTGCTCTCTCGGCTTGGTTTGGTGAAGCAATAAGGTTGTAGTTTTCAGAATCAAAATCAGAATCAGAATTCCTTTATTAGTCCCACAGCGGGGAGATTTACAGTGTTAAAGCTAAAGTGGCCTAGCAGGTTAAAAGGGCATGCAATAATAAAAGAAAAGCAGACGTAAGTAATAAAATCAACATAAAGACAAACAACCATGGTTAAAAAAGGGTAGCAGCAATTTAAAGGTCACCTATCATGCTATTTTTAGGCAATAGCATGGGTCTCAGATATATAAAAAACATGTCTATGAAGTGTTTTGCTCAAAGTACCAAGCAGATCACCCATTCTAGCCATGCCTCATATCAAAAGTGCTGATTTGGGGAATAAAGCTTTAAAAAAAAAAAAGATTGATTAAAAAAAAAAGGAGGGGGCTGAGCTCATGCGGGACCCGGCAGCTACTGTCTAAACTAAATACTGCCGTGATGAAATTACGTCTTTCACACACACATACGGGTATTGGGCCGAGCGCGACACCGTACTTCCGGTATCCGCCGTTTTACGCGAGGTGCAAGCAGCCGTACACCGTCTAGGTGTTGCTAAGCTTCCTGTACTGAATATCATAGTCTATTGCCTTAATCAATATCTAGTCAACTCTAAAATACCACATATGCAATGGCATGATAATATTATTGTGACAAGTGGGGTATTCACCTGGTGTTTCCAGAAGATAGACGTAGATGCTGCCAAAATCGACGAAGGCCACTGTCGTTTTTCCATACATCTGCAGGCAGTCAGTAAGGGCAATCCCACAACCCACACAGCTCTAGTTCACGCTGGTAACGACCTAGAGCACACCCCTCAAGTCCAGAGATGTCATCCGAAGACATGCAGCAATTTCTTCGGTCGTTAATTCAGAAAAAAAAACTAGTGCGCTCTGCCTGGCTATGTTAGCTAGCTGTTTATATTTGCACTTCCAGGATATTTGCACCTCCAGGAAAATGGCGTATTTATATGGTGCGTGTTGCATTGTGGGTAGCTCGTGACGTCACTGTGTGTGAAAGAATATCGGACGCAAATCTGGATCAGCTCCGTTGCAGCCCCGTTTTTAGAGATTTGGGTACGGAGGAAAAGAGAGAGGGTTGCGTGAGTTCCCCGACACACCGGGGACACACCTTTTATGTATAAAAGACATCAAGAAGTGCATTTTGCATGATAGGTCCCCTTTAAGTAAAACTAAGTGCTGAAACGGCATTAAAAAACAGTTTTTAGACGTATTTTATAAAAATAGGTATTTCTTACATATAAGTGATTTTAGCGATTTAGTGCGATTGCAAATAAGTGTCTATATTGCACATTGCAGATATAGGAACTTTAACGGTGATGTCGGTCTTTAAAAATGGTGGAATTACTATGAATTTTAGTACAATAAAAAGTGGGCTTTTACCTCTAATAAATACAAAATCCAAAGAAATGGTCTGGCTTAGAAAGAATAACCTCCAGATGCACTTCAAAGTGTATTGTACATGTTCCCGGTAAACACACACAGCTTAATGTCTCTTTCTATCTAAAGTGGAGTTCTGATGAGATTATAGCGCATCCAGTATAGATAAACCTGGCAGTTTTTCGTCTCGGCCGCTTTACAATTCATCGCCTGCTTCACAGCGGCAGGCTTGAGTGGGATATAATGATATTTTGGTTATTGAGGGGAGAGAAAGGCCCGGATTGTATAGTGCCGCAGAAATAGAGTTTCAAGACTGCGGAAATTCAATCTGCTAAACCCTGGCAGTGCTTATTCGTTTCTAAATTATTTACGCAATTAGCTTGTTGTTGTTTTAACTTACAGCCTCGCTCACAGACAGACACAATGCAGTCATACCAAGAAACTAGAAGATCCCACAAAAATAAGAATTACACTTCAGCTCTCACAGCTTGTATGCTGGAATGTAACTTAGTAAATATACTCAAGTATTTTACCTAAAAAGTATTTTTACATAATTGTACTTTACTATCTAAAATTGGCTCAACATTCACAAACTAAAACATTAACGGGCTCTTACATGGGTTTGATAGTGATAAAAACACAGGATAATATAGTTTTCCATACCAATATAACACTGCATGCTGATTACTTTTAGTTTAAATAATGTAAGTATATCAAGCTGCTAATACTTCTGTACTTCTACTTAGGTAACCTTTTAATTCAGGACTTGTAATGGAGTATTTTAAGACCATAGTATTTCCACATTTACTTTTCAACCTCTGCTTGTTGACATAGTATTATCAGACAGGATGTGACCTGCTTCCCAAAAAATGCACTCCAGGTAATTATATTTGATGTCATACTGGATTTGCATCTATGCAAAGTACTACTGACAAAGTTGTGAATCACGCAGTGAGTGGACAGGGTTGTTGACATAGTATTATCAGAATAACGACAGGATTGTGTGGCTTACCTGTAGCTTTGCAGATAAATGCACTCTAGATTATTCATTCACTGCATTCTAACTATCTTTGCAAACTATTGAGAAAGTTGCGAATCCTCCAGTGAGCAGACACAGGATCACAATAAATGATCTCCTGATGCATGGCTCCTGCCTCATGGATGTCACTTGACCCGACCACAAGATCTCAAGGCGATCTCAAGGCGATATCAGGCTTCTGGCCCTTTAAAAGCGGAGCCCAAGCTTTCCCCTCCGCAGCACTGAAACACTGAATGGCTTCCTCCTCTTGTTGAATGCACTAGTGAGGCGCTCGCTATCAAATCGGAGTTTTAGGGGCTCGTTAAACCTGAAAAAAGGCGTTTGGAGGCGGCAGGTGGCCAGGTGACACGGCTGCGGAGCTTGCAGAATCTTTCACCGGGAGTTTACTCAGCAGCGAGGCCGAAGGAGGAGCGAGGAGGCTCGGGCACGCTGCATCTATCCACACCCAGGTCCGCTGTAGCAGCTGAGTAAACTGAGCAGACCTGTTTGCATTGCTCTCACAATTTCCCTGCAGAAACATACTATCAAAATTAAGGGTAGAAAATTGTCCCGCTGCAGGAGAGCGTGCAGGGAGATGCCGACGCGTAAAATGGTTGGAGATGACAAAGCCTTGGCGGGGAATGGGAGGCAGAGGGGGGAGGGGGGGGGGGGGCATGATTAGCGTGCACCCTCTTCCCACTTTTTGTAAGCATCATTTCTGCATGTAATGACAGTCGCCATGCACGCCGGGTCTTCTCCTCTCCTGTGTTACATATGGACAGGTTGCTGATAACATAACACACGGTGTGTTTGTTCGCCATTGTGCATCCCTCAGCACATCCATTATACACAGGGGGGTCCCGTGGGCGTGTGTGTGCATTGACGGTACCTGCATAATAATACTGAAAGACAAGGGGGGGTGTTTATACCGGGAAACGTCATTGAATCGACCGCACCGGCTTCAGCACACATCAGCACAGAGTAGCCTATCCTCTAGTCTTGATTGGGAGCCTTTTGAACCTCGTCCGTCTGTGTGTGTGTCTCTCTCCCACTATCTCCCCCCCCTCTCTCTCTGTCTCTCACCACCTCTCCACTGACCTCGCTTCTCTCCCATCACTCTAACGGTGCAGGACCTGCGTGCTCGTCCGGAGGATACCGAAAGGCAGATGATGAGATGTCCGGGACTACTTCCCAGGCGGATCCGGTAGACGCCAGCGCCCGATCGGTGCTGCTCAACGGGACACAGACCACCAAGTTCTGCGACAACCATGTCAGGTGAGTGGGCTTTCACTGCATGTTGTGTACCTGAAATGCCCTGTTTTCACCTACTACTCCTACTACAGCATGCTTTGTAAACAGCATGGAGAGTATATCAAATCTGATCTGACTTTTATTTTCGGTTCATTCTGAGTGATAAGCTCTCTATCAGTGTGTCAACTTCAGTTTCAGTAGAGTATTTCAATTGTTGCTACTTTGTACTTCTACCCCACTACAATTCAAAGGTACATGTGATTTTACTCCACTACATAAATGAACAGCTTTAGCTACTTTTCACAAAATACATGTCTAAAAATAAGTCATTTAAATATTTTACAAAGAGTCTACAGTAAAACGCTACTTGATGCAACAATATTATCCAGACATGTCACATATACAATTATAAACACCATTTTTCTGCACAACTGTTACTAAGTACATTTTGCTGATTGATATGATGCTTGGTAGCAAACAGCCGGTCGAGTAGATGAAAATGTATCTGATACTTTGTCATTATTGTCTGTTTATTCAGAGGTGGTGATAAGCTCTCCGAGTGTGTTAACTTCACTTCCAGTATTTGGGTCAGCAGGGTCAGCTTCTTCTGTGTCTTCCTAAAGGACACTGCAGCTTTCTGGATATTTGCTTTAGAGCAGCTTTACACCCGTATTGTCAGGTTGAAGGACATCCTTGTATGTTTTTCCTCCCGTCATGCCATGTGCGGCGAGCAGACTTTGGACCACTGAGGATTAGCTTTTTCTCTCTCCCTTAAACATGTCTCAATTTCTTTTAGTTTTGCTTTAAATCGCAGGTCAAGCTCTATTGATAAGGCTTTTTTAATAAGTCACCGATTACTACACCTATGACCTAGGAGGCTGATCAGTCTCTGCCTGAAGTCCACTTGGGAATCTCGGCTTAACAACTTTACATGACTGTGTTGCTTAATCAAATGTCCTAATGAATATTCAAGGCTGCCAATAAGTGTAAAGTAACCACACTTGCCTGTGTTTATTTCAGAAAGCGCCTTAGCCGAGTGTGATTTATGAATCCTAGGAGGTTTAATACTTGTCGTCAGGACTTTTTGTGGTATAAATTGGACTACTAAGTCTTGAAACACAACAGTAAAACGGCGGTAAAAAATGACTTGGCATAAGACGGTTGGATATTTACACCCTCACCAGCCAAACACTATAGTAATCTATTAAAGGTGGGGTCGGTAAGTTTCAGAAACCGGCTCGAGATACACTTTTTGTTATATTCCATGGAATGCTCTTAACATCCCGATAGCAATGAATATCTGAAGTGCTTTGACAAAAAATCCATAAAAAAATGTCCTCTGTAGAAGCCGTAATACTGGATTGGATTGGATGGCCTACCTGCCTGTCAGCCTTCCATCGGGGCACAAACTTATCTCGTGCCCTCATTGGTCAAGTGCGCGTTCGTGTGTGTTGGAGGAGGGGCTCGGTAAGGAAGTGGCAGATTTCCTCCGGTTGTGTATTTTCAAATTCTAGCGATCTCGAGCCGGTTTCTCAAACTTACCTACCCCACCTTTAAGTGTTGTTAATATATAATAGCCATTTAGGTGGTGCTACCAACAAGCTTATTTTTCAGCCTGTAGGCAGTCATGAGCAGTGTCATACTAAAGTGAAGAAGTCTCTTTTATAAGTATCATCCTAACTATTGTCTGCATATTTCATGGGTTGTTTGAGGCCGTAATTATTGTATTTCCAGTTTAAATAAGACAGTTTAATTTGTCCCATGTCTTTATCTTTTATTATTCCCATTTGTATGCACTTACTGTGCTTGGCGCCATAGGGCTGTTCTGTGAGTTGAAGGATTGTCATTGACATTCAGCGGTCTGCCTTTTACTGTCAGGAGATTTCATTTCACTTTTCAACAGAGCCTATTTGAACTCCAGGAATAAGATTAAGGTGAGTGCTCCCTGGCTTCTCTCATTGGGTCACATGGGCCCTGCGCTGCATGCTGATTGGACAGCCAGGAGCACTCTGATGTCCCTGTGTTCCTGTAACTGTTTAGTTTACGTTTGAAAGGTTCAATAGTATTATTGATTTCTCAGAGATTAAAGCTTGTAGCTTTTATCTGTGTACTCGACTGGCCTCCTCTCAAATCCCTAGGCCTTCCACACTTCATATTTCACTGTGGATGTGTTGCAAACTGAACGTTAGTGCAGCAAAGTCATCTGCTCTTTTATCCTTCAGATCTACTCACCTTGGTTTGCTTATTGTTTTCTTCCAGTTAGGGGGATGACTTCTCCCTGTCTTCAAAAGTATTTTCTTTCAGCCTATATAAAGAAAACAGAACTTTCCCTTATTCAAAAACATGTCAATGCGGCACAGCTGCAGGAGAGCCTCCCCCTGTAGCTAGCAGCTGCTTACCCCACCAGTATGTTGGACGTCTACAGAATGAAAAACAACACACAGCTCGATGCCCGCTCCAATGGAAACGTGTGTTTTTGTGCGTGTGCGAAATGTGATATCACTTGACTTTGATTAGATTAAGGCAGCTTTATCTACCGGATCGTAGGTGTAGTATCACCAACTCTGAGCTATGCAAAGCATCGGGGTCAGGACAGTGTGAGTGTGTGTGTGTGCGACAGCTGTTGCTACTCGTCTTGTGTGTAAAGTCGTGCTCTTTGTAGTTTTGTGTGTGTGTGTGGGCGAGACGGATGGAAAAAGCGGTTCACCTCGTGGGAGATTCTGGACTGTGATGGGAGGGTTACTTTTTACCCATTTGGTCAATGCACTTGATGCACTCACTTTCCATTAAATAAACACTCTTACCATTCTTCAGTCCGCACAGGAAATAAAAAGGCAGTCCTTTAATTGGATGTGGACTCCTATTTTTGTATTTTTAGTGCCTTGAAAAGCTTTTAGCTCCTGGCTAAAACGAAGCCAATCAATACAGCTGTCTGATCAATACTGCTGATCGACAGACGAGTTGAGGCGGCCAAGGTTTTTTCACCTATTTTATACGTCTAAATTTGGTTTTCTGGATTTAAAGTATTTGATTATTTATAGGTGTGATGTGTGTGCACCTCATCATGGTACTCAATTTGCCCTCTGGACTACAATTGAGTGTTTGCTGCAATATTGAAACCCAAATGGATTCAGTTACTCAGAGAGCGCCAGTAGCACACAATTTATGCATGAATTCAAACTTTAGCGAATGCATTTCCTGGCTCTCTCTGTCTCATTATAAACAAGTCGTAAAGTGTTTTCTTCTTCTTCTCTTCTGCAGTACCACCAAGTATGGAGTCCTCACCTTCCTGCCCCGGTTCCTCTATGAGCAGATCAGGCGCGCTGCCAACGCCTTCTTCCTGTTCATCGCTCTCATGCAGGTAAACCCCACACACACAACTGCCCCAGTGATCGCCGCGGATTCCCACACACGCTGTAGATGACACGTCCTGACAATGTTGGATTAAAACATTCCAGGAATCCCACAAGCTATTATGAGTTATGGATTATTGAGTATTTCTCTACATGCCTAAAGCTAGTATTTGGTACATTTCCTCCAGGTCTTATTCGGGAATATCTGGGAAGTCCATTCTCTCTGAAAGCCCCCAGATAAACTTCCTGGAAGAGCCTTTCAATGTGTAACAGATTTAAAGTGTACATTATTGAGCATTTCTTTTAAACCAGAGAGTGTGGGATGGTAGTTTTGGTGATTTCCATCTTGTTAGTAATAGACGTCTTGACAATAATGTTACAAAGGCCATCAGGTCCAGAGGCAGCTGAGAGATGACATGTATATCTCATCAGTCATCATCAATCATAGGAGATGGCCTCCCTGCTATCTTAATCCCCACGAATGGGAGCAGATGATGGACACTTGTTTTGTTTATCCCTCTGTTATCTTCATAATAAACGCTGCACTGCTTTCCAACACGGCTCTGCCCCCCCGTCACAGATCAATCACATTCAGAACACTCATTCATTATCCTCCACCTCCTTCCTGTTCTAACGTCGTGAACATCATTATGGGTGCTTCCAGCCCCTTAACACCAGGGGCCGGTACTACGAAGCCGGTTCAACCTAACCTGGATATGTTTGAGTTAGCCGGTTGGCCTAATCCAAAACATACGCGCTCTCGCTAAGAAGTCCTACGTTTTCCCTGAAGTTAGCTAAGCGAAAATCCTGCTTCGTAGTATACCCCCCAGCACTGATCACTCTCTTATCAGCAAATCCCCGATGTATCGCCGACGGGTCGCTACACCACGCTGGTCCCGCTCATCTTCATCCTCACTGTGGCCGGGATCAAGGAGATCATCGAGGACTATGTGAGTGTCTTTAACAGAAGGGACTACTTTTTGTGTTTAAAGTATTTATAATCATGTGATGATGCCAGATGTGCCACAACACTGTCTGTAAATATTACACTTTATATGTGCAATATACCCTCACGCAATTCACAATTATTTTTCCTTTCAATTAATTTACAATCTGTAAACGGTACCAGCTACCATTTTTTCCATCAAAACACATTGCACAAATGTATAACACAACAACAACAAATATTAATAAATATACTACTACTTGGTGTACCTGTATGCTTTTTTTTTTTACTTATTATGTTTTTTATTATTAATACTGTGTGCATACTTTAGATTACTTAATATGTAAGTCTATTCTCTTTACTTACTTCTTCTGCTGTTGTGATGATTTCCCCTGTGCGGGACAAAGACAAGAAATCTGGTTCTGATATATTAAAAGCTGCTTCTTCTGCGTTTCAACAGAAAAGACACAAAGCAGACAACACCGTGAACAACAAGACAACAATAGGTATGCGTGTGTGTGCTCGTCGACTGCCTGTGAGTTTTCCATGAGTGTGTCTAATCCCGTGGGTTTTCCTTTCATGGCTGACTGAAAGGCTGTTGTCTGTCACTCACTATAGTTCGAGCCCCAGACAAAAAAAGTTTAGTGGCCATGAATTGTGTATGAGTGTGGCTCTATAGGCTGACTGATGGCTGTGTTGTCCTTGTCTCTCAGTGCTGCGGAGCGGAGCCTGGCAGACCATCATCTGGAAACAGGTATCGCTATTATCACTCTGCATCTCTGTCGCCCAATGACTCAGTTTTACTATTGACTTAAATACTTAAAGAGGCCCTATTGTGCTTTTTAAGGTAACCTCGTGATCTGTTGCGGCCTGCCAGGCTTGTTTGTAATCAATTTAAAGCACTTGTTTTGAAAAGTGCTGTATAAATAAGTGTGTATTATATTAAAAATGATTGTAAAGTAATACTGCAAGGGCACCTAGGATAGATGGTGAAAGTAAACGCATTAATGTAATAAAAGTATGGTCTAGTTTTAGTTAAATTGGGGATTCAAATATAGAATGTCTTGGCTTGTTAAGTTATTCCATATTTTCTTCCTCTTGTGGCGGCACTGTAGTCTCTCAGTCTGCGCTTGCTCAGGATCGGTCTGTAAAATGATACTAGTCCAATTAGTATTGACCTTTCAGAGCCAGATAACAAGTGAGTTAGTGGGCAATCTTTCCAATATTCCACATAGTTGAATTCTAAAGTTTTTCTCTGAACCAGTAAGCGTTTTCTTCCGGAGTCCGGAGCTAAACGAACCCCCTGTTCTCACGGAACAATGCATGTCCACTGTGTGTCCTTGGAGCACGAATAACCATTTTCTCTAGATGGCGTCTCTCTTAGATTGCACTCATTAACCGAGTCAAGCTGTGTACAGTCTTGCTCCAGCAGCTCAAATCAAATCAGACTTGAGTCTTTGTTGTTTAGTGTACAGCAGGAATGTAGCCCCCTTGTTACGCAAGGTCAGAAAAGGTGGAGGAATTTGTTCCAGCTGCCCCGCCGACTCAATAAAGTCCATGATAAAGAGAGGTGGTGACAAGATGTCCTTTAAATGCTCTCTTTTCCTTGAAATTAGGACTTTTTTTTTAACACCATTTTATTTAGCTTTTCTGTTATCCACATGCTTGTATTATTTTTATTTTTGCCTGTCTTGCTTTGGTTGCAGCCTAATCAAAAGAGTTAAAGCTACGCACCGCTGTGCTTCCTGTCACCTTATCTCAAGACTTCCTCTCTCTCTGTTGGCTGCCTCTAGGTTGGTCACTAAATAACCTGCTTCATGTTTCCTCTCCCCCCCTTACCCCTTCCATGACCCCTTATCTTACCCTTGACTCCCCTCCTTCTCCTTCTCTTCACCTCCTTCCTCTCACGCTGTTGCACTGCTCCGTCCGGCCATCAGGTGGCAGTAGGAGACATAGTGAAGGTGACCAATGGCCAGCACCTTCCAGCTGACATGGTCATTGTGTCCTCCAGGTCAGACTCTCTGTGTGTGTGTGTGTGTGTGTGTGTGTGTGTGTGTGTGTGTGTGTGTGTGTGTGTGTGTGTGTGTGTGTGTGTGTGTGTGTGTGTGTGTGTGTGTGTGTGTGTGTGTGTGTGTGTGTGTGTGTGTGTGTGTGTGTGTGTGTGTGTGTGTGTGTGTGTGTGTGTGTGTGTGTGTGTGTGTGTGTGTGTGTGTGTGTGTGTGTGTGTGTGTGTGTGTGTGTGATTATTTTCATAATCAGTCTTTTGATTTATCGTTTGGTATTGTGAATTCTAATTCTAGATTGCAAGAACCTAAACTACTATCCGAAACAGTCAGTTATTATTAAGTCAATGGATTTAATATTCTCAATACTCATTGACTGATTTCCTGTTGGTTGATGTCTAACTAACTTTTAGCGCTTCAATATTTGGATGCCTCTTGTCCACAGCGAGCCGCAGGCCATGTGTTACACTGAGACGTCCAACCTGGATGGAGAAACCAACCTGAAGATCAGACAGGTAAGAAACATCGCTACGTTTGTAAGGTTTCTCAATGCATGGTCAGAGAGGAAATTCTCCCCCTATTTAAATGTTGGCAAAGAAATATGTAACACTTCTCCTCATACGCCTGATATTTGCCTCCACTTGGGTCTTCTATCCATTATGTTTATTACAGTTTGACCCGTTTTGAATTATGATCCATGATTTACGGTAATGTACTCTGTTCTAATCCTGTTTGTCAAAAGTACTTTCCTTGATTTGTGACTTATGATTTTATTTCCCAGGGTCTCTCGCTCACGGCTACCTATCAGACCCTGGAGGATTTAATTGGTCTGTCTGGTCGTCTGGAGTGTGAAGGCCCCAACAGACACCTGTACGACTTCACTGGGACTCTGCGGCTGGAGAACCAGAAGTGAGAGACACACACACACACACACACACACACACACACACACAGTTATTTTTTCTAACTTGAAGTCAAGAGTATTACAAATAAAAGTATGTTTGTATAAAACTGGCCAAGAGAGGAGAATACATCTATATAAATATCATAGATGTTTAAAGTCTTGCCTAGCCTTTCATACAGAAAAAAATTGCATCAATTAGGAATTTATGAGAAAAATTAAAGCTTGAGAAGTGACTAGATAAGAAGGACTCAGCAGGTTGCTCTAAATCTGCATGAATGTCTCCTGTGTTGTTGCTGATTGCCTCCCTCTCTCCCCTCAGTCCCGCTCCTCTGGGTCCCGACCAGGTGTTGCTGCGCGGCGCTCAGCTCAGAAACACGCAGTGGGTTGTGGGAATTATTGTCTACACTGGCCATGACTCTAAACTGATGCAGGTAAACCCAACCTGATGTCTGAATTGAATAAATTATTTATAATGTGTGGCTTCAAGGCAGGTTTAATAAGAATCTGTCTCACTTACTAATGAACTGCATAGGAATAATTTGGATCTTGTAACTGAGTGACACATCCAAGTCTCTGTGTTTGGATTGCTGACAGATTTGTGTGACACATTTTAATTAGTGTTGAAAAGGCTGCTGCGATTGACTTCTTCCCAGTGAAACCATTGACGTTCCATTAAAACTGAACCCTCATCCAGCGACATCTTAATGTGACTGTGCTTGTGTTGTATTCATTGTTGCAGAACTCCACCAAGGCCCCTCTGAAGCGCTCTAACGTGGAGCGGGTCACCAACATGCAGATCCTGGTCCTGTTCTGCATCCTGCTGGTCATGGCCCTGATCAGCTCTGTGGGCGCCGCCATCTGGAACAAACAACACACCGAAGAGTCCTGCTGGTACCTGAACCGGGCCGGTGAGAACACACACACACACACACACACACACACACACACATGATCATTGTCGACCGGCTTTGTAGGCGTCTCCGGAAGGTGTGCGCTGGGAGTGGAGCTCGTCGGGTCCGGCATGCTCCAATCACAATCTTCGGGGGCGGACCAGGAGATGGGTAGCCAATGACATCAGGGCAACCACACTGCTCATTTACATAGAACACATTCAAAACAGAGTTAACAGGACCGGGGAGGCAGCGGCCGTCACACACACACACACACACACTTCACCAGAGGAGGAAGAAGTACTCAGGTCTTGTACTTCAGTAAAAGTAGAGCAGTGTTTCTCAAACTTTTTCAGACCAAGGACCACTTAACCAATAAAAAAACACTCGCGGACCACCTAATTCCAAAAATATTCAAAAACACAGAACAGATTACAAATCACCTGAAAATGGTACAAACAAGTGGTAACATGTTTGATGAAGGTGTTGTGCTGGGCTATATTATGCAATCGAAAGTGAAACGTAAGCTCGCTCCATTGCGGAGATATTCTCGCGAGAGAGTGCGGAAAACTTTTATTTATTTATTTATTTCAATTGTGAAATTGTACCAATATTCTCACGGACCACCGGTGGTCCGTGAGAATATTGGTACACTTTGAGAAGCACTGAAGTAGAGGTACCAGAGTGGATTTGTAATAGAATATTATACTCACTTGCTTAAAGGTGGGGTGGGTAAGTTTGAGAAACCGGCTTGAGATACACTTGGTGTTATATTCCATGGAATGCTCTTAACATCCCGATAGCGATGAATATCTGAAGTGCTTTGACAAAAAATCCATAATAAAATGTCATCTGTAGAAGCCGTAGCGCTGTAGAAAGCACGACCAATCATCTGAGCCGGCTAAAGTAACTGGATGGCCTACCTGCCTGTCAGCCTTCCATCTGTGCACAAACTTCTCTCGTGCCCTCATTGGTCATGTGCGCGGTCGTGTGTGTTGGGGGAGGGGCTCTGTGAGGAAGAGGCAGATTTTCTCCAGCTGTGTATTTTCAAATTCTAGCGATCTCGAGCTGGTTTCTCCGAAATGACCTACCCCACCTTTAAATAATATCATTGCGTGATTCGTATTTGCTAATGTTTATCTATACTTACTACTTCTCACTTCTTAGCTAAGCTTGGGAACATTCCTTATTAAGAACATTTGTTGCAGTGTTGTTAGTTACACTCTGTGCACCAACAGTATGACCTTCAGCTTCCTGATATGTCCTCCCTAACTTCCAGAATGCTCCTTCATTATCACCAAGCTCAACCCCTCCCTTTCTCCTCTCTGTGTTTTAAATATCCCAAACTCTACTCTTGGTCTTTCACTCTGCAGACTGCATGACAGCTGAATGGTTTGATTCTCTATCCACATTGGATAAATACATTCCCACTACAGCATTCAAAATGTTATTCAAGTAACAGTACAAAAGTATTAGCATCAGAATATACTTAAAGTCCCAAAGGTAAAAGTAAAAATGTCTTCAAATTGGCCCATTTTAGAATAATACATATGATATGTTTTGATTATAATTACAGACGACATCTCCACTAACTTTGCATACAACCTGCTGACCTTCATCATCCTGTACAACAACCTGATCCCCATCAGCCTGCTGGTCACTCTGGAGGTCGTCAAGTTCACACAGGCGCTCTTCATCAACTGGGTACTGTGTGTGTGTGTGTGTGTGTGTGTGTGTGTGTGTGTGTGTGTGTGTGTGTGTGTGTGTGTGTGTGTGTTGTGTGTGTGTGTGTGTGTGTGTGTGTGTGTGTGTGTGTGTGTGTGTGTGTGTGTGTGTGTGTGTGTGTGTGTGTGTGTGTGTGTGTGTGTGTGTGTGTGTGTGTGTGTGTGTGTGTGTGTGTGTGTGTGTGTGTGTGTGTGTGTGTGTGTGTGTGTGTGTGTGTGTGTGTGTGTGTGTGTGTGTGTGTGTGTGTGTGTGTGTGTGTGTGTGTGTGTGTGTGTGTGTGTGTGTGTGTGTGTGTGTGTGTGTGTGTGTGTGTGTGTGTGTGTGTGTGTGTGGTCCTCCCAGTTTGAAAGCATATCGTATAAATGATAACTTATCTGTGTTTCACATTTAAAGCCAAATTCATTCTGACTTATTACCAAACAAATTTACAGTTAAAAGAACACATTTTTACAGAATCAAACCACATTTTATGGTGAATAAAAGGCAAACATGTTGAATGAATTTATAAAATTGACACTGGAAGACCACAGATGCTATACATCCCTAATTCAAAGTAGATATCATTGTTTTTTCTGCATCCATTTTTGTTTTTAATACTTAGCTGCTATTTCCCCCCCCCCCCCCCCCCCTCAGGACATGGAGATGTATTACGCAGAAACAGACACACCAGCCATGGCTCGAACGTCCAATCTGAATGAGGAACTAGGACAGGTCAGTCTTCGTCACAATGACTCACTTTAAGATTGAAAATAGGTGCTAAGTACTTCTCCATGTTCTGTTCCAGGTGAAGTATCTCTTCTCCGACAAGACGGGGACTCTGACCTGTAACATCATGCACTTTAAGAAGTGTACCATTGCAGGACTCACATATGGGTCAGTCGTCTCTCTTTTGTTTTCTTGTAAATAATCTATTTCTTCTTTATCTATATTTAAAGCTTAGAATGCCACCTAATGCAAATAACCTCCTTTAAATCTCTATTTTTATCCCACATCATGTCTCGGACTAACTTGTATTAAAACATCAGCTGTTTATAATTGTATTGAACTAATCAAATCATCAACTGATTGATTCCTTTCCCAACACACCCTCATCCATCACTGCAGCCACTTCCCTGACCTTGACTGTGATCGTTCAATGGATGACTTCAGGTGAGTTTCCTCTGATCGGCTCATCTGGCTTCCTGACGTTCCGCATCATGTCAGACTTTGTGTTAAATAAATGCGCTATGATCACTAAAATCTCACCTATCATGGCCTGGAGTGCTATTCGAGTGCCGAACATATTCTTTTATTCTCAGTATTAGACATTATTTGGCCATAAATGTATTTTTCTTCAACAGCACTCTGCCGGCCAGCCCCAATAACTCTACAGAGTTCGACGACCCAACTCTAGTCCAAAACATCGAGACTCATGTAAGTGTGTCCCGAGCTTTCCTAACATGTTTTTATTTAAAGAGGCCCTAATATGTTCATTTGATGTCCCGCTCCTTAGCCTATAGAGAGGCGAAGTCCCTCCCTTTCCGGGGGAGCTCCATGGGACCTTAATTCGGAAAAGTTATGTATTGAAGTCAATGGAGAGAGAAAGATTGTCTTTCGATCCCGTTTGAATTGTGCCACGAATTACACATAGAGGTTTGTCAATCTAAAAGATAATTCTGCAAGTCAAAAAAATAAAAATGTGAATTAAAACTGTGAAGTAACACTTTTTTTCGTGTGAAACGCTCAATGAACTACAACTCCCGCCTCGCACCACACACCAAGACGGCCGTCACGTTGAAACATTTCACTCCTTTCTTTCAGAACGAGGCGGAAAGTATTAAACGAGGTGAAAATCACTATAAGTCTGGGCGCGTTGAGAGCTGTGGACACACAAGGGGAGTTAGTCGGTTCCAGAGCCAGCATGCGGGACCGGGACTCTGAGATTTGTAGTCTTTCTAGTTGCGTATTTTTCATAGTCTTATATTTCAACAGTTTTACGACAAACTGTGAGTTTTTTGATGTGGAAATTATCTTTTAAATTGACAAACATCATATGCGTAACTCGTGGCACAATTCAAACGGGATCGAAATATACGTTTTCTCTCTCCATTGACTTCAATACATAATTTTTCAGAAATAAAGTCCCATGGTGGTCACCGGAAAGGGATGGACTTGGCCTCTCTATAACGTACAATGTGTTGGAGCGCTAGCCAATAGGAACGCAACTGTTAGATACTGATGTCACTATTTTCCAGAAGAAAACAAAGGAGTCTAATGGAGGCTTTCCTTGGGAGGGAACTTTGGGATTTTAGCCTTTGCAGATCATTTACATAAACCTATAAAACACACTACAAGACAGACAACTTCTAAGTTTAACTATTTATTGTAAAGAGAGCAAAAGATATATTCACTTGGCCAAGGACTCGTCACAGGCAGCAAAGCTGTAATCTGTAACCACCAAATCCGTCAAGAGCCTCGAACCTCGTGCGACAATACATTTTATTACACAGGGCGTTGCCCGTACATTTATGATTGGTCAAGACTAGCTGAAGAGATACCGCGGTTTAGACCTGGTTCTCTTTGGTTGGAGTGCAGACTCAGATAGAGTCTCTTGGCAACACGATCCTCCAATCAGCATTCGGCCGGCCTGTGGAAGTCCCTCCCTACTCTGGCACCATCATACTAATTTGTTTTGAGGAAGCTTCTACAGAAAAGTGTAATCTTGGTTATACTGATTCCCAGCTATGCGTGGGCGCGGAGCTAACCCAGGCGGCCAAGGCCATAGCCTCAATAACTCCTTGTTCCTACAGTGCCTGCATCTGGCTTCTGCTACTTTCTATTGCAAGCTAAAACTTTCTTCTGACTATTCCCCTTGTTGGTCTCGAACCCATCAGAACCTGGGATTAGTGATTGTGTCTATTTATTCTATAGTCATAGCAATCTCATGAGCACACTAAGCATATAATGTAATAATAAGAATCAGTCTTGTAATGTTATATAAAAATAGACTCCACAAGAGGGACAATTCCAAAAAGCATAATCGGGCCCGTTTAAATTAAATCTATCCTGCCCAAAAGAGACGAGAGGATGCTTATGTCCGCTCTGTTTGTGTGTTCAGCCCACGTCCCCTCAGATCTGTGAGTTCCTGACGGTGATGGCCGTGTGCCACACGGTGGTCCCAGAGAGGGAGGAAAACGGGATCATTTACCAGGCGTCTTCTCCAGATGAAGGAGCGCTGGTCAAAGGAGCCAAAGGACAGGGCTTCGTCTTCACAGCAAGAACCCCGCGTTCAGTCATCATCGAGGCTGTGAGTGTGTGTCTGTGTGTGTCTGTGTGTTTCAGTGCAGGATGAGCGGCTTCTCACCAGAGCTGACCCTTTGTTGTTTATTCCAGAGAGGAAAGGAGATGAGCTATGAGCTGCTGAACGTGCTCGAGTTCTCCAGGTAATAATATGTCAATAAATGACTCTGTGAGACTGTTCTGTGTTTCGATTCTAAAGCCACTGCTTCCTTCACAGTAACCGCAAACGCATGTCTGTGGTGGTCCGGACCCCCACCGGGAGGCTGAGGCTGTACTGCAAAGGAGCTGTGTGTTATCTCCTTTTAAACATTTAATAAAGCCGTTTTTAAATGTCTTAAAAATGTTGTTTTTATTAATGCGTTTTGTCTTTGCAGGATAATGTCATTTTTGAGCGTCTGACTGAAGCATCCCAGTACAAAGAGTTAACTATGGCTCATCTGGAAGAGTTTGCTACGGAAGGTAAGACAAGTTGGAGAGTGGGAGAAAGTAGTCATAACATCTGCGATGCAATCTTATATCATCCCATCCCTGGTCTTCAAACTGATCTTATTTCTTCCAAATCTCAAAACTTGACATTACTTAAACCCACCTTTGGTGAAAGGTAGGGTAGGTAAGAACGGAGAAACCAGCTCGAGTGCGCTAGAATTTGAAATACGCAACCGAAAAAAACATGCCCCTTCCTTCAGACTTCCTCACAGAGCCCCTCCTCCAACACACACGAACGCGCACATGACCAATGAGGGCACGAGATCAGTCTGTGCACAGATGGAAGGCTGACAGGCAGGTAGGCCGTCCAGTTACTTTAGCCGGGCCGGCTCAGATGATTGGTCGTGCTTTTCACAGCGCCGCAGCTTCCACAGATGACATTTTTTAATGTATTTATTGTCAAAGCATTTAATGTATTCATTGCTATCGGGACGTTAAGAGCATTCCATGGAATATAACACCAAGTGTTTCTGAAGTGAATTACCTACCCCACCTTTAAATTACACAATCTTTCCTGTTTCAATTGAGTTAGAAACATGTTGTATTCTCCATGTTCACACTCACTGATCATGTTGTCCTCGTCCCGTCCGTCCAGGTCTGAGGACTCTGTGCTTCGCCTATGTGGACCTGGAGGAAGAGGCTTACCAGGAGTGGCTGAAAGAATACACTATCATCAGCACGGTGCTGAAAGACCGAGCTCAGAAACTAGAGGAGTGTTACGAACTACTGGAAAAGGTAAACACGACGTTGAGAGACCAGAATATTCTCAAACACACACTTCATGTTCAGGTTGTCCGCAGGGTCTTAAAAAGTATTAAAAGTTGATAAATCTATTTAGCGAAAATTAAGCCTATTAAATGGCATTTTCCAAGGCATTACATTTTGTAGCTTGTTTTCAATAAGTATATAAATGGTCCAAAGAGGTTGTGTTCCACAGTCTGCCTGAATGTAATCATTGCGTAGGTGTGTAGTGTCATTCTGTGTAGTTTATTTATGGAATCCCGTTTGACGTCATCTGAACAGGACATCGCGCGCTCACTGCTTAAAGATCGTTATGGGGAAATGCAAGTTTGCGTCCAAATGGTTGGAAGATAAGGAGGAAGCACAATCAATACTGTATATAGTAAATGTGAGGTAAAGTGTGTCGCCAATGTAATCGGTTAAAACTCAAAGTGGCGATGAGGTCTTAAAATGTATGGAAAGGGTCTTAAAAGGTTTTACATTTGACTTCAGGACTCCTGCATAGACCCTGATGTTGTCCAGCAGGGGGCAGAGTGGCTCCATTGATTCCTACACTGATAGAAACATGATACTCATTCCTTACTAATCTGTACATTGCAATACACAATTAGATGTCCCTAAGTATTAAGTATATTGACTTGAAAGCAGATTGCAAAGACAGATGCTGGTGTTTATTTACTGGTCATCTTGTATTGACGTATGTATCTTGTTTACAAGAAATATAGCACTAAGTGGGGAATACGTGACAACAAATAATACAGATGTTTCAGGACAATAGGGTTTTTCTGAGGTTGTACTTATAGGTGGTAAAACCCAGGATTTAGAGTTAAGGGTCTAGGTGAGAGAAGTAAGTGAAGAGGGAAGAAAAGAGGAAGCAGGAGGAGGGGGGGGTGGGGGCTCAGACTGGGAGACCACAAGGGTAATTACCTGCACCAGGCTGCCAAAAGCCCCATAAAGCTGAAGTCAACAACACTGCAGTGTTAACTTGTGTGTCTGTGTGAGCGTCCGAGTGTGTCTAATGAGGGTACACATGCATTTAAATGCTGAACAAATTAAAGTAGGGGGGGGGGGGGGGGTAGGTAATGGGTTACTTCTTGGCACAAAGACACAGCTGGTACAGAGCTGCTGTACCAACCGAACTCGCTGGCATGGTGCTCGCCCTCTAACTAGATATGAATGATGAGCCCTCGCATACCGGGACAAATCCTAAATATGATTTATTTTAACTCACTTATTCTGTGCCATTTTTAGCCTCTATCAAAATAGAGAGAAACTCACAGCTTTACTTTTAATTCATGTGCAATGTCTTTTCTAAGTGCTGCTGTGACCAGGGCCGGCTCTAGACAATTTACTGCCCTAGGCAAGATTTTAGCTGGCGACGCATTTTGCAGTCTTTTTGCATGTTAGAAACGGAGTTGGCAACACTAAAACTGCAATATAATGTTTGTGTAGCAATAATACACATGACATATATTTTTTACATGTCTCCAGTACCGATAAAAAGACCGCTAACGTCGGAGCTTAACGGTACCACGGTCTTTAATAATTCAGCTCCCGAGCCCGTTTAATACCGGGGCTCGGTACCCATCCCTAGTTAACATTTTAATAATCAAATAAGTATGTGAACATAACCAATAACCTACCATAGCCAATAACAAATAAATGTAACTTATTTATTTTTTTGTTGTCATTCATATCTTATTTTACCTAGTTAACATTTATTTATTTATGCTTTTTTTTTTTATCTCCAGTTTTAAACGATATTTTTGGTTTACTGTCCTATAGTATACATTGAAAGGATTTCAAACCTGTTTTTATTTATCCCAATAATTATAAAGGAGTGCCTTGGAAATATGTGTTTACATACATTTTGATCAAAACGTTTGAGACCCACTGAGATAACTTAGACTAAAGTGAACTATCTAAACACTCGGAGTCCTTTACCTCACTGAGCTGTAGTTATCAGCCTCTCAGTCTGACTGGAGAGAGCTCCCCTCTACCTTTTATTGTAAAAACATCTTCTTCTTATATCTGTTAGCAGCTAGCACCAGATTCTAACGGTACGTCCACACAGCAGCTTTTCAAAAATCTTGAAAATCTTGGAGCTGGGCGTGTCTGACAGCTTGGGGATTTTTTGCGAGCAATGCGACCAACAACCAATCACATGAATCTCCCGCCCCCGACATACAAAGCAAAAAACCCCGGGGATTTTATGCGAGCAATATATATATATATAAACTCCCCAAACAGGCGAAAAGCTACCAGTTTCCCCCACTGTCTCTGCCACCTCCCTTCATGCCTGGTTCCTCCGGTTTGTATCCCGTTAATAGTTCTGGTCGTAAAGAACCGGGTGATTTGCTACCGTAATTTCTCGTTTGGAATATCAGGAAATGAACTGCGGTCTGGTTCTCCCTGCTTACACGCGGTTTGATTGGCTAGCGCTTCTACTGTCAGATTTGTATAAACGTGTTTGATTGGCTGGTGCTTCCAGCTCAGCTTCAAAAGTTGAACATTGCTCAACTTTTGAATCCTGGAGATCCTGGAAATCTTCGCTTCGCTCCCCCACAATGCAGTTTGGGGAAAAGCGAGGCAAAGTGACGTCCTCCCCATTCAAAGTCAATGGGCAGAGAAGCGTTGGAAGCGGTGGAAGTTGCTTCTGAAGCTGCTGTGTGGACGTACCGTAATAACAACAGCGCAGGTATCTCGCTCCAATGCTCACTAGCACTTTGGCTGTGAGCTGCGGGCGCCAGATAAGCCAACATCCCCCATTTTCATCACTTACAGCGCCCATCGTACAGGGCTAATGAAAAGTGTAACCGGGGTGAAAAGGGTGTTACATTTACTTAAATATGAATATTGTTACATCAAGGCCGAAAATTAGGATGAGCACCAACGGTCAAAAATGTGTTTTCCCTCCCACCCTTAGTGAGTCAGTCAGTTAGTTAGTTTGTCAGTTAGTCAATTAGTTTGTTAGTCAGTGAGTCATTTAGTCAGTTAGTTTGACTGACTCACTAACTGACAGTCAGTCAGTTAGTTAGTCAGTTAGTGAGTCAGTTAGTCAGTCAGTTAGTTAGTTAGTTAGTCAGTTAGTCAGTCAGTCAGTCAGTCAGTCAGTTAGTTAGTCAGTCAGTCAGTTAGTTAGTCAGTTAGTTAGTCAGTCAGTCAGTTAGTCAGTTAGTGAGTCAGTCAGTCAGTTAGTTAGTGAGTCAGTTAGTGAGTCAGTGAGTCAGTTAGTGAGTCAGTTAGTCAGTTAGTGAGTCAGTCAGTTAGTAAGTCAGTTAGTCAGTTAGTGAGTCAGTTAGTCAGTTAGTGAGTTAGTCAGTCAGTTAGTCAGTTAGTGAGTCAGTTAGTCAGTTAGTGAGTCAGTTAGTCAGTTAGTGAGTCAGTCAGTCAGTTAGTTAGTCAGTTAGTCAGTTAGTGAGTCAGTCAGTTAGTCAGTTAGTCAGTTAGTCAGTTAGTCAGTTAGTTAGTCAGTCAGTCAGTTAGTTAGTTAGTTAGTCAGTCAGTTAGTCAGTTAGTCAGTCAGTTAGTTAGTCAGTTAGTTAGTCAGTCAGTCAGTTAGTGAGTCAGTTAGTTAGTCAGTCAGTTAGTGAGTCAGTCAGTGAGTCAGTTAGTCAGTTAGTGAGTCAGTTAGTCAGTTAGTCAGTCAGTTAGTGAGTCAGTTAGTGAGTCAGTTAGTGAGTCAGTCAGTCAGTTAGTGAGTCAGTCAGTTAGTGAGTCAGTCAGTTAGTCAGTTAGTCAGTTAGTTAGTCAGTTAGTTAGTCAGTCAGTCAGTCAGTTAGTTAGTCAGTTAGTCAGTCAGTTAGTCAGTTAGTTAGTCAGTTAGTCAGTCAGTTAGTCAGTTAGTCAGTTAGTCAGTCAGTTAGTCAGTTAGTCAGTCAGTTAGTCAGTTAGTTAGTCAGTCAGTTAGTCAGTCAGTCAGTCAGTTAGTTAGTCAGTTAGTGAGTCAGTCAGTTAGTGAGTCAGTCAGTCAGTTAGTGAGTCAGTCAGTTAGTGAGTGAGTCAGTCAGTCAGTTAGTGAGTCAGTCAGTTAGTGAGTCAGTTAGTCAGTTAGTCAGTTAGTGAGTCAGTCAGTTAGTGAGTCAGTTAGTGAGTCAGTCAGTTAGTGAGTCAGTTAGTGAGTCAGTCAGTCAGTTAGTTAGTTAGCGAGTCAGTCAGTGAGTCAGTTAGTTAGTTAGTCAGTTAGCCAGTTAGTTTGTCAGTTAGTGAGTTAGTCAGTCAGTCAGTTAGTTGGTCAGTCACAGGATCAATAAAGTATATCTTATCCTTTTTTAAATGAGCTCTTTGTTCTTATCTTTTTCCACCAACAGAACTTACTGCTGCTGGGTGCCACGGCCATAGAGGACCGTCTGCAGGCCGGCGTTCCCGAGACCATCGCCACTCTGATGAAGGCCGACATAAAGATCTGGGTCCTCACCGGAGACAAACAGGAGACCGCCATCAACATCGGTGAGAAAATAATCCCTAATGGACAAAATGTGAATCAAAGGAAAGACGTTCGTGCCACAACTTCTTGGAAAGTAAGAGCTGTGGAGATGCTGTTAACTGGAAGTCTCCTTGTCCCTGCAGTAGAGGAAACTGTTCTTATTGTGGAGTTAATTAAATCACTGCGAGAAGAATAGCCGCCATTATGTAGGCTGTGAAATGCCAGACATGTCTCCAATCTCTAAGTGAAAAGGGCCAGTGCAAGTTTGTCCACAGAAACTACAAAGAAAAAAGAGTCTGGACACCCTCTGAACTGCGTTGTCATTTCTCCCACACCTTTTATAATCAAACTGCTTCCAAAACCTGATATTCAGAGGTTTGTTTTGCTGATCGCTGCATGATGGAGTCGAAGTATGCATAACACACTACAATAGAGATAAGACAGTCCGGAGGCTGAATGGAGTCAGATAGCTGTGTAAATCCAGTCAAACATGAGACCAGTTTCTCCCCCTTGTGTTTTGGTTTTGACTAAATCTAATCCGCCACCCTTCCCCCCCATTCTCCACCTATCCGTCTCTCAGGTTACTCCTGTCGTCTGATTACACACGGCATGTCCCTCATCGTCGTCAACGAGGACTCTCTGGATGTGAGTACACATTATTTCTGTGTACAGGATTGAGATTTGTTGTGTGTACAGGTAGGAGTTAGTAGGGTTTTGAGCAGGTTACTGTGGAAACTAAGGTGTGGTCCGCAGCCAGATTGGTGGGTGGGGCTCTTTGTGTGCTCACAGGTGCGGGTAATTAAAGTCTCTGGTGTCCCTCTGGAGATGAAAAGAGACGAGTAGTGAAGCATCACATCTTCTTCCACATTCACATACAGTGCCTGGCTTTCAACACACAGTCTCTGTCTCTCTATCTCAGTCTTTTTGAGCTGTGGTACATTATTTATATTAAAATAATCACACCAACAACCAAATAAAATAACTAAATGACACATGTAGCCTAATATCATATATATTGTGATCATTTAATGACAAGTCTCTGAATTTGGCCACGAGTTCAGACCCGAAGCAGCTAGCTTTGAGATCTCTGACACCTTCTCATAACAGTTGAAGATAAATAATAGTCTTGTTTTGAAGTGACAGTTGTTTTGTATGGAGATGACCTTTAAGGAACTGTTGGGTCTTATTAAGGCATCATTCTTTGCGACAGATTAAGTGAAATCTGACAATTTGGTTGAAAATCCCTGCTCTATGTAACCTATTTCTAGCTAAATGTGTGTTCAAGTGTTCATTATTTCTTGTTGCTATTTACAGTGATGTCTGAGCTCTGACATTAGATTCAATCCCGAGTTCCATGTTCTTTACATGCAGGTTTCATGTGTGATTGCTTAACCTAAATGGCCT
Source organism: Pseudochaenichthys georgianus (assembly GCF_902827115.2). Taxonomy (NCBI): domain Eukaryota; kingdom Metazoa; phylum Chordata; class Actinopteri; order Perciformes; family Channichthyidae; genus Pseudochaenichthys; species Pseudochaenichthys georgianus. The sequence continues at coordinate 21,954,149 of NC_047522.1, forward strand.
GATTCCTGTCATGTGTCTCTGTGTCGGTCTCACTTTCACACACTCCATGACCCACAACATGTGTACACACACACACACACAATTCCAGTGTGTTCACTTTTACAGAGTTTGTTTATACGCAAGACCGGGGAGATTATGCCTCGTAAAGTTTAAGCGTCGGAACTGTGTGTGTGTGTACTGGTGTGTCTGTTTATGGGTGTGTGTGTGTGTGTGTGTGTGTGTGTGTGTGTGTGTGTGTGGGCACAAAGAGGGATTTTTTTAGTCATAGCACAATATTTAGAAACGTGTATATATGGATAGCATTGTGGAATCCTGTGGGAAAATGTTCATATTGGTCAGGAATTTAAATGTAATTGCACCACTTCACACCTATTATAGTTTTGTTTTCTCAGTTATTCCAAGTTCTAGCAAAGAAAACATGGGATTTTGCATTCCCGTGATTGAAAGTGGGCCAGACAGCATGCAAGGCCGCTTAGACGCTGGGTAAACTGAGCCGCACAGGGTGACCATTTAATGTCAAGGTAATATAGAAACTTAAGCCTGAGAACTGCCTACGCTATAAGTACAAGAGGGTAAAGCTAATACAGTTAGCACTCTTTAAGTGAATCAATCTTAATATGGTTTGGAAGATTTTATTATCATATTTGACATTCCTGTCTACAGGCTTTAATTGCAGTCAGAGGAAATGTTGTACTTATCTTCTTGGATAAAGTCTTCCCCAGAGATTACTACATACATGGAGATAGATCCAATAGCACTTAAGACAAGAGGTTCTAAGTCTTTTTCTGCACCAACATGCCAGAAAAAATGTCTCACCGATCTCCTTTGAAATATGTCTACAGGTGAATGACATGTAATGAGTCAGGGTGTACTGTAGCAAAGAAGGCCTTTGTTGAGAGTTGCTGTTTTTTTAGACGGGACTTCCAGTACAAACAAATACTACTTAGTGATAAGAGCAGGCGACCCGAGTACACTGTCACTCACCAATAGACGCTAATCTGTCCCAAAAAGAAATACTCTGAAAACACAAAGAAAAAACTGGTGGGCTTAGTGAGTGAGTGGCTGAGTTTATTAAAGAGGCCCTATTATGCTTTATTGTGTTTTCCCAGCCCACAACGGAGTCGTCCAGCTATCCAATCAGAGCAGACTGGGTAGTAGGAGAATAATGGAGAGCTTTTTGAACATTAAAGCATGGAGACATGTCACAGTAGAGACACTACGTACTAATATGAACCTGAAAGTTAAAATAGGGCCCCTTTAAAATGTCCTTATGCAAAATGCAGACGTTCCGTTTAATACTCATTTAGCAGCAACTCAAAACAACTCGGTTCACTCAGGAATCATTTTTCAGCTGGCCTCAGTACACAGAAATGGCAAACATGCATCCTGCTGATGTGTCCTTGAGCAAGCTTTTGAAATCTCAGGGTCATTATCACGGAGACGTTTTGTGAAATAGTTGTACTGACACTGTGACACAGCTCTATATGGTGCACAGAGACAGCAGAGTTGAGAGAGACAGCTGGTTGACATGAAACATAAACCACGGGTCATGAGTGGAATTCTTCATGTGACAAGTCCATGATCTACACAGTATGCATGGCGCATGCCTTCAAGAGGCTGGAAATGCAACGCAGCAAACCCCAGACAGAATAAACAAACTGCTGCATTCAAACCCATATTTAAAACATGGGAATAATGAAAGCTGATTCACCTCCTATTATAGGATAAGATGGCCTTTTATTGATACAAAGTGATCACAAAACACAGTAATGCCGCCCCACTGACAGTCAGATATCTCCTAATAAACGCATTAATAACTTGATGTATATCCCGACATAGGGATGTAATAGAAATGTTCAAATGTATGCATGTGGTGTCACAGTCACGCCTGTCAATCAGCAGGACTTCAAACAGTCCGGTGGTGACTGCTGGTCGGCGTGGATGAAAGCGACACTGTCTTCAGCACAAAACTTATCTCACACTTAAAATAACTGCCGCTGGCTCAGCTTCTTTACGTCAGTGGGACCGTTCTGAACGTGTGAGCGAAAACAGAAGCTGCTTATCAAAATCTCACCTCCAGTTTGACCTCTTGCCCTCGTTTTAAAACAAAAAAATAGTCCCACCGTATCACTTCCTTTCTGCTGCAGCGTTGGATTTTGCAGTTGCCAATTTTGGCAGCAGATGCACTCCCCCCCCCCTCCTCCACCCCCTACTATATGTCTCCTTCACACTGCTACCTCCACATCTGTCAGCACCCTCTCTATGCACAGGAAGCAACTACGCAGGAACAAAATGAATGTGTGAGCCAGAGGAAGAGCGGGAACAAGCAACAAATGCATGTGTGTTTATCTTACTGTAAGCGCGGGAGTGTGTTTGGGAATCGAAGTGTTTATTGTACTTCATGTATGAGATAGACGATCTGGATGGACAAAGAAAGAGGGGGTGGGAAAGACAGGGGGAAATGTGAAGACGATGAGTGAGTAGTAACGCGATCTCCTTTTGGTGCTCCTCCTCATCAAAACAAACCGTGTGAGCAATGCCTCCTGGGTAAACGCTTTGCGACCACTGAAGCTGTGACGAGCGCCATCTGTCACCTTCATCACATGCCACACACACACTGAGCCCCGCCCCCTTTTATTTTAGTCTCGTTGCCAGCCCCTGGAGTCTTTTTGTGAACCTTGAAAAGTTGAGTACCCCAAGGGTTTGCCTCTGAAACAGGCTCTCTCACACACACACACACACACACACACACACACACACACACACACACACACACACACACACACACACACACACACACACACACACACACACACACACTGTTTACCCTAGATGCAGTGGCACATGATCACCCTGATCATCTTGATAGTTTTGAATATACATTACATCCAACTTTCCCACAATCCCTCTCTCCCGTCTCGCTGCCCGCAGTACAACTCTTAAACAAACAACATCTCTCTTCTGCTCATTAATCATCTTTTTACACACACACACACACACACACACACACACACACACACACACACACACACACACACACACACACACACACACATATATATATACATACTGAAGGGCATGCTTTGATGCTCCGCCAAATTGCAATTTTGTGTGTGTGTGTGTGTGTGTGTGTGTGTGTGTGTGTGTGTGTGTGTGTGTGTGTGTGTGTGTGTGTGTGTGTGTGTGTGTGTGTGTGTGTGTGTGTGTGTGTGTGGTGTGTGTGTGTGTGTGTGTGTGTGTGTGTGTGTGTGTGTGTGTGTGTGTGTGTGTGTGTGTGTGTGTGTGTGTGTGATGTGTGTGTGTGTGTGTGTGTGTGTGTGTGTGGTGTGTGTGTGTGTGTGTGTGTGTGTGTGTGTGTGTGTGTGTGTGTGTGTGTGTGTGTGTGTGACCTGTGATATCTCAAACCGCCTCCATGCCCTTCCCATTTGCGATCCAAATATAAACCTGATAAACGTCCACGCAGAAGGGGCCCGTGGACATGCTTTACAAAGTGTGTGGACCTCTTTCAGCTCAGATGCTTATGAAAAATAAACATTTAGTCTGGCACCAAAACGCTCGGTAATGAGTTCTGTCTTATTGCAAACGGTGCAATCAAAGAATTTAGCGATTTTCCCCCCCCTAACGTCTCCAGAAATAGCGGGTAATGTAGCGTGAGAAAGAGAAAAGTTACACAGTAATGGAGTTCCTTTTTTCTACTCGGCGAACGTGTTGATTGTAGCGGACCGTTTTGCGAGCCGTTTCATTTCATGTTGAGACCCTGCTCTTTCTCAGGAGGATGCTGTTGGGTCTGGACTTGCTGTACTTCAGTGAATGGCCGCCTGTTTGCTTTAACTAGTGTCCCTTAGTTACCTTTTGAATGTGCTACAGCTCCCTGCAGACTTAGCCTGGTTCTTATCCCAGGTTATCTTAAGCTCTGACTGGACCTGCTGTGACAAGCCGCCGTGTTGCATTAGCACCTCACTGCTAGGCTGCTGACATATCTGCATTCACGTGAGGATTAGTGTGTGTGTGTGTGTGTGTGTGTGTGTGTGTGTGTGTGTGTGTGTGGTGTGTGTGTGTGTGTGTGTGTGTGTGTGGTGTGTGTGTGTGTGTGTGTGGTGTGTGTGTGTGTGTGTGTGTGTGTGGTGTGTGTGTGTGTGTGTGGTGTGTGTGTGTGTGTGTGTGTGTGTGTGTGTGTGTGTGTGTGTGTGTGTGTGTGTGTGTGTGTGTGTGTGTGTGTGTGTGTGTGTGTGTGTGTGTGTGTGTGTGTGTGTGTGTGTGTGTGTGTGTGTGTGTGTGTGTCTTTTTATGCATTATCACCCAAGAATCAGAAATCAGAATCAGAAATTAATACAACAATTAAATCCACTAGTACATTTGAACGTACTATTATGGATGGAGATATCGGGCAATATACAAAGTAATGTTATCTATTCCTTTTTAACAGCTGCAACATTAATATGAAACGCACTTGAATGCATCACTCGTTATAGTCCAGTGATATAATATATGGCCACTTTGGATTTGGTACTTTTTAATGCCAATACTTTTGTACTTTTACTTTACTAACATTCTGAATGCAGGACTTTTACTTGTAACTGAGTATTCCTACTCTCTTGTACTTTTACTTAACTACTAGATCTGAGTATTTCTTCCACCACTGAACACCAACCGCCCCACATGCTGTGTTTTTATACAATAATCTTTCACTTACCTGCTGTTTCCTTTGCATTACGCTGCTGAGGCTTTCTGTGTGTGTTCCTCTGTGATGACGTGAGGACAAGCAGGACGCAGTTATGTTAAATTCTCATCTCCAACACTTGCACGACATGTACACACACCCACACACAACCCCTGTGCACTTACATACAAACACACACATGTTTCTCTCCTCTGTAAAAACACATGCACATCACACACACACACACACACACACACACACTTTGAGTTCCAGGTCTCTGACAACCTGTAATCTCCTTTAATCCCTTCATTATGTTTTTGTTTTCCTTTCCCCCTGTTTGGGAAAAAGGTGAATGCAAACAGGAATTCCGGCGTACAAAGAAAAACACACCGCCTCAGGCTGAGAAAACAAGAGCAGGGAACTTTTTTTTTTGTGTTGGGAAAGAGAGGAGGGACACTTGTGTGCATGTGAGCATCGCTATTTGGCAAGAAGAAGAGAGGCCGCATTGTTCGTGTGTGTGTGTGTGTGTGTGTGTGTGTGTGTGTGTGTGTGTGTGTGTGTGTCACATGCTGACGGGCAGACGGAGGGGTCGTCTCTCTGCGGGTCACTGACTCTCAGGTCCGACGGCCGCCAATAACCCGCTGTGTACATTCTTCAAATCTTCAAATGTGTGTCGCTGTATGTCTCCGAGTGTTTTGCTTTGAGTATCTGATGGCCTTGTGTTTAGTTGGATTGGCTTTGTTTCCACAAACGGTTCCTGTTACGGGGAACTTTAGTTTTGCGTCAGTCCTTATTTATTATGTGTTTAAGCTGAATTCCACATGTGCCCCAAACAAAGCCGTCCTTTGGACAGGCAGATGAGCTGTTTCTAGTGTTTGACATGTGATGGATAGAACATCTGTTGGAGTAGCTTTAACCTGGATTCACCTGGAGATCTCCTTAATGTATAGAGCTCTTAAAATCTAAGCTCTGACTTTATGTTTCTAAGTCCTGTTAACCACTGTTTTACCAGGTTTAATGACGACCCCTATTTAAAGCTAATAGTGTATTTCTTGTTGGAGAATCATCTGGACCACACAAGGCAGGGATGATACATATTGAACCATTTTAATGCTCCATAACATTGAGGCCGTGGAAATCTTAATTTCAGCAATCAGGTGTGTGTGTGTGTGTGTGTGTGGTAACTTGTAGCGTGCCTGCTCCTCCACCTGGAATTCATTACAACTCCGGGGGAAGTTTATTTTCTCTATTAATCTGTGTTCCTCTATTATCAAGAGCTCCATCAAAACTGCCCCCAAACGACTGCCCTGCAGGCACGCTGGCATCTACACACACACACACACACACACACACACACACACACACACACACACACACACACACACAGATATAAATGATGCATTTAACCGCATCACAACATTAAACCTGCACATTTATCTGTTTCCCCCTATTGTGTGTGTGTCTTTGCATATGTTCTCCCACTGTAGTGTGTTGATGGTGGTTCAACGTGCCCTCGGGTCTCTTAAGCGTTGGCGTGTTGAGATAATGTCAAAAACAACTGAAATTTATACTGGCATTCTTCATTGTTTAGTGTAGACAGAAGCGAATTCTTGCCCCAGATGAAAGCAGCTTGTGGAAGCACGAGCATATGTCTTCCATTTACCCGCCGTGATTCTGACCTTTTCTACAAATGTGTGTGTGTTTTGATGTGTACTTTCACCGCTTTACGAGGCCGCAGGATCTGCAGAACCTGAACATGCACTCACTTTGTTGCCAGATTGAGTCATTTTCAGGGTCAAGGAAAAGGAAAAACTCAACCCCCCCCCCCCCCCCCCCTCTGTGTTTCTTTGTCTCCTCGCAGGCGACCCGAGCCAAGCTGACCGCTCACTGCTCGTCCCTGGGCGACTCTCTGGGGAAGGAGAACGAGCTGGCGCTGATCATCGACGGCCAGACGCTGAAGTACGCTCTGTCCTTTGAGCTGCGCCAGGCCTTCCTGGACTTGGCGTTGTCCTGCAAGGCTGTCATCTGCTGCCGGTAGGGAAGACGCATCCATCACACACAGAGATTCACTTACACGAGCAAGCTTTGGTCATCCACAGGGTACACACACACATTTTGGAAGTCTGAGTTCACACAAAATATACAATTCAGTGGTCTTTTAAAGGGGCCTTTTTACACTTTCCCCTTCCTGTAACTAAACAAAAATAGAGTCTGCAGGAAGTCTAGACAGAAGTCTGGAATTGTAATCCATTAAAGGGTCAGGCACCAGTTGTTGGATCAACATTTAGAGATACACAGGAGGATTTATATGCTGTGGAAAACCCCCTCTGTGCAGAGAAACTGTGCCGGCTCCAAGCAAATTAAAAACTTTCAATGCAGTATTTAAACATACAAAGTCGTTGTCACGCAGACCCTTGTTTGGTGTGTGTACCTGCGTGTGTGTGTGTGGGTCGCTGGTTGCACATGGTCGGCACATGAAGGCGTACGATAAAAGCCTTTCCACTGCACAGCAGGAGGAGACACACTACACTGCATGGAAATGCCAAAGCAATGACTCGCTAACGGGTGGCACCCCAGGAATGGGCACCAACACACACACACATTGTCATTATACTGTACATTTCCATTCATACAAAGTGCACTCTGTTCATAGAATGTTTACTGCGTGTTCCCTTTTTTGGTCATGTTCCACTCCGGCACCAGCTGTGATGTTTAACAAAAGACTTTCCACACGGCTTGTATGTGTGTGATCGTGCGCGTGTGTGCGGCCAGAAGGGAAGTAATTGACTCCCTTACATATCCAGGCCATATCCGGACTCAGTCTCTCAGGCCTTGTGAACAGCCACTTGCTTCCTTTCCTCTTTCCTCCATCCTCCCTTACGTTGAACTGCTTCATGCTGGGATCAAACATCAATGTTTCCAGCGTGTGCAAAAGAGGCAATTGTAGGTATTCACATGTACATATAATATCCTTAATCTTCATTAGGGTACCTGAGGTTAGATTTAAATGTATTTGACATCCCACAATGCCTTGGGAGGTCCCGACCTGCACTTTGGGAACCAGCGCTGTAGGTGATTCCCAATGTAAGTGTGCCATAACACTAGTACTAAGGAGCCTGTCCGTAAGGAGCGTTGGCTTTAAGACTTGAAAGGATCGCGCCTCCTGTATGTGTTGTTCCGAAATGTGGGATTGTGTGTTTGTCTCGGGCGCACTCGTACACTTGGCTTCCTGACTTCACTGTGCGCTTGTTTACAGGAGGATTTAGCGGCTGCTTATTTTCTGCTCAGTTCCACCGTGAAGAGCACTGGGAGCCTTTCATCTCTCCAACGCCACTTTACACACTCCCAGACTCTGCGAGCGGTGTTTAGAGCAAAGGTAGAGCGGAGAGATAAAGAGAGATTTGTGGTCGGAGGCCAAGACACTCAGGCAGACACACACTCTCTCACTCTCACACGCACTTTAGCAACAAAGAGCAGAGGTTGATCCCATCCTTCTGCAAGAAATCTGCTGCGGTTTTCCCCTGTTGGCTCGTGGGGGGGGGTGAGTGTGTGTGTGTGTGTGTGTGTGTAAATGTGTGTTTACGCACACGCCTATGTATGAATACTAAGCAGACCACCCGGCTCTGTGATTCCAGCTTGACCGGCACATGATCCTTCTTACATATTCATAGAAGAGAGACCGTCTTTATGACCTGTTGGCTCCTGCCGTGTGTGTGTGTGTGTGTGTGTGTGTGTGTGTGTGTGTGTGTGTGTGTGTGTGTGTGTGTGTGTGTGTGTGTGTGTGTGTGTGTGTGTGTGTGTGTGTGTGTGTGTGGTGTGTGTGTGTGTGTGTGTGTGTGTGTGTGTGTGTGTGTGTGTGTGTGTGTGTGTGTGTGTGTGTGTGTGTGTGTGTGTGTGTGTGTGTGTGTGTGTGTGTGTGTGTGTGTGTGTGTGTGTGTGTGTGTGTGTGTGTGTGTGTGTGTGTGTGTGTGTGTGTGTGTAAAAAATACATCTGCTCATAATTAGATTTTGCCATATCTTTATCAAAGCGCCTCGCTGCATTCTGTTTGCATGTGACTCTACATGCAGCTGCCCATTATTAGATTGTTGTAAAATTGTCTGAACACGGACGGACATGGCAGGGATTTAATGCAATACTCTAGAGAGACACACACACACACACACACACACTCCTCTTTTTAGGAACCGTTTTGAAGTATTGTCCACACAAAAGCCCCGTGTTGATACTATCACTATCACCTAATACATCACTGAGGCTCAGATAATTACTATAATCACTGAATTGTAATGTAAATATTTAACACCTGGATTTATGCTAATCTCTAGAAATGCAGTAAGCCTACCGTAACTCAACATGACCTAAGATTTATGAATTAAATACCTCATTTTATAGACACTTTTAACGTTTATCTCATACTGCGCATACTGTAAGACTCTACAATTGCATGTCCTGTACTGTGGGAAATATAACTTGCTTTATTAGACAGGTGTAACCCCACTCCCAGTATCACATGTCTCCTCCTTTGTTGATATATGTGATTTCACAGCGCAGTGCAGGTAGTAAGAACAAGGCTCACTTAAGCTGTGTTCATGTGAGTGACAGACGGTAGCAAAGCATGTTATGAAAGGAGAAATGGACCAATTCACGTATATATATATATATATATCTCTTTGAAAATAGCTTTTATCCAAAGCTGCACTTTCAACCACATAAATAAAGGAAACAGGATTGTATAAATGTCTTGGTAGCATTGCAAAAATGCGCGGGGATCCGATAAAAAATTCAGAATTGCTACTAAATAGAACTTGTGGTATTGTTTTAAAGGTCAAAAGATTAAAATGTTGTATTGTCATATGCACAAAGCTACGGTGTAGAAATGGCAATGAAATTCTTCTGACCTGAGCTCCTCCAACAATGCAACAAAAGAAACTTCACTTTAATTCTAGTCCTGAAAATCCTTAACCCTTATATTTGCATTCACATATAAATATTATGTAACATGAATTGATTGGTATTTCCTAAATTACACCCATATTACGCTGTTATTTACCCCATATTTCACATGAATACCCCCCTATTCCTCTGCTTTTACGTCCACGTTACACCGTTATTACACCTACAATACCCCGCTATTAGACCCACATTACACTGTTATAACGCCCATTTCACACATGGGCACGGCCTGTCACATGGCTGTATCCCATATGATGCAGAAACCATGTAAGGGTTAAAGTGGTTTGAAAAAATAGATTAAATCCTGAGGAAGACCCTGTGATTAACAGCTCATGTTCTCACAGTTTATTCCATGGCAGCCGGTTGAAGAAAGTAATAATTGATGAAAATCCCTTCCTAAACCTCCAAACGGCAAACCGCCACACCAGAGGCCACGGGTTGGAGCCGTGCGTTCTCATATGTCTGCAGATGTTACACACGGCTCCACAAAATGCAACACCTACCCGCAGCACTTCAGCGAATGCAACACCTCCCCGTCGTCTCTCAGCCCCCCCCGAGGGAGACGTCTGTAATCCAGCCTCCCCGACTCCCTCATTGTCACCGAAGACACAGAACCGGTCATGAAAAGAGGGATCAGTGATACAGGTCAAGAGGGTGGAGTACCACTGGAAGCTCCCTGAACACACACTCACACACACAACGCACCGCTGTACCACGTATAGAAACGCAGCGAGATTTATTAGCAGAACAGGGAATCATTGTTTCCTAATTTCTGGGGAGAAGTGTGTGTGTGTGTGTGTGTGTGTGTGTGTGTGTGTGTGTGTGTGTGTGTGTGTGTGTGTGTGTGTGTGTGTGTGTGTGTGTGTGTGTGTGTGTGTGTGTGTGTGTGTGTGGTGTGTGTGTGTGTGTGTGTGTGTGTGTGTGTGTGTGTGTGTGTGTGTGTGTGTGTGTGTGTGTGTGTGTGTGTGTGTGTGTGTGTGTGTGTGTGTGTGTGTGTGTGTGTGTGTGTGTGTGTGTGTGTGTGTGTGTGTGTGTGTGTGTGTGTGTGTGTGTGTGTGTGTTCCTGCCATCTTTCTTTTTACGCTTTCAACAGTTTCCCACTTTTCAGGCTTTATTCTTCGTCTCTTAATTGCTGCCATTTTTGTTTTATTTCCCGTTTTATTTCAAAATGTGTTTCTTGTTTTCCATTTTTCACAGTCTTCTTGTATTTGTACTGTGTATGCCTATAATACACACACACACACACACACACACACACACACACACACACACACACACACACACCATGTATACATCACTTCAGGGGACATTACATTGACTTACATGCATCTCCTGGAGACTTATCCTAACCTTAACCATAATCAACATATGCATAACCCTTACCCTTACCCTTAACTTTACCCTTACCCTAACCAAGTCTTCATCCTAAAATTAATGATTCCCTTATGGGGACCTCCAATTTGTCCCCATAAGGGAATCCAGTCCCCACACGTGACTATGTAAACAGATGTAGGTCCCCACAAGTATAGTAATGCTAGACCACACACACACACTTAAGCCCCCTTTTCAAGGATCCTTCTGAGGACAATCTGCCACCATTACCATCATCTAATTTGTTATGTATAATTAATTGTATTTATAGTTCATTGTATGTTAATCTAATGTACAATACAGTCTTCTGAATCTCTCCGTCTCTTCTCATTGTGGCCGCAGAGTGTCTCCGCTTCAGAAGTCAGAGATCGTGGACATGGTGAAGAAGCACGTGAAGGCGATCACGCTGGCGATAGGCGACGGTGCCAACGACGTGGGGATGATCCAGACGGCTCACGTTGGAGTCGGGATCAGCGGCAACGAGGGCATGCAGGCCACCAACTCCTCTGATTACTCCATAGCACAGGTGGGACGCAGACACGGCGTAGAGACGTGCAGAGGACAGTCCTTCATGCTCCATTAGGCTCGTACAGATACGCTACAGGCTTAATTTGAAACGTAGATAATGGATTTATGCTCGGTCCGTGCACCCTGATCAAGTGTCTTATGAGTCCTGTCCTCATCATACTGATCTTTGACATCACCGCAGAGGGAAACTTAATTAACTTAGGGGGTCGCTCAAGTGTCATATTATCTAACAAGAACTTTTACAACTCTTACAATTAAGTCGATAAGAAAATCTAAAGACGTTTATGCTCCTAGTAATTTCAGGAAGTGTGCATTTGCATTTAATCAATTCAAAACGTATTTAAGATATTTATATACCATCTCTTTTCCCCGCAATACTTACAAGAATAGTATCTGTTATCTGTGTGACCCATAACACCAACTGGATGAAGCTAGCCAGAGGGTTCTCCTAATTACTGCGGAGTCCGTCTTTTCCGTCACTTTCGCTGTTTGGGTTGTTTATCTCTTGGCCTCTGGGCATCTTGCACAGCCTGCCTGTATCAGTGGGAATCCTCCACTTGTCTCATTGCCACATTCTTAATGTTATCTCGGCTCCATTTCCAGACTAAATGTTCTTTTTACCTCTTTGTCTTGTAATTATAGT